>NW_026000142.1:16882605-16907668 GCF_001458135.2 Marmota marmota marmota | reverse complement strand
TTGTTGAAAAAAAAAAAGAAAAAGAAAAAAAAAAAATAAATAAAAAAATAAAAAATAAAAAATAATCACTTGATAATATTCCATTGTGTATATATATACCACAGTTTATTTATTCATCTATTGAAAGACATGTAGATTGATTCCACAATTTAGCTATTGTGAATTCAGCTGCTATAAGCATTGGTGTGGCTATGTCACTATAGTATGCTGGATTTTAAGTCCTTTGGATATAGACCAAGGAATGGGATAGCTGGGTTGAATGGTGGTTCCATTCCAAGTTTTCTAAGGAATCTCTGTACTGCTTTCCAGAGTGATTGCACCAATTTGCAGTGCCACCAGCAGTGTATGAGTATGCTTTTTTTCCCCACATCTTCACTAATACTTATTGTTGCTTGTATTCTTGATAATAGTCATTCTGACTGAAAGAGAATAAAATTATGGCATTTGCAGGTAAATGGATGGAGTTGGGGAACATCATGCTAAGCAAAGAATATCAAGCTAAGCAAAGTAAGCCAATCCCAAAAGCCCAAAGGTTAAATATTCTCTCTGATAAGTGGATGCTTATCCATAATCGGGGGAGAGGGCGTGAGAAGAATGAAGGAACTTTGGATTGGGCAAAGGGGACCGGTGGAGGGGATGGAGCATGGGGATAGGAAAGTGTTGGAATGAGATGGACATCATTACCTTATGTCTGACAGCACAAATGGTACAACTCTGCATCCTATACAACCAGAGAAATGAAAAGTTGTGCTCTATTTGTGTACAATGAAATGAAATGCAAATTGCTGTCAAGTATAACTAATTAAAAAAAATTAAAGTCAAAAAATCACTTGGTAACTTGGCAGTGTATTTAAAATAATTATGTTGTTTCACTAATTATAGTTCATCTGTATGTTTCTGGAAAACCTTAGTCAGGAAGAAGAGCTTTTCTTTGTATTGATCTAGAGCAGAAAATGTGCTATGATCATTCTTGTCCATCTCTCATTGATTTCCTTTAGTACTATTTTATAAAGAAAATATTGAAACATGAGCATGTTTGTACAGCTTCAATAATTGGTTTTGCTTTATAAGCATGTTATCTGCAGTTTTATAGAATCTTTCTTTCTGAACTTCTTGGCCCTAAGAAGTTTTAAATAGTCTTGAAATTATAGGTGTCCATTAAGTATTTTTCAATTGCCAGTTCAACTGTAGCTTGTTGTACTATTAATTTATTATAAAGTGGCACTAGAAGAAAATGAATTATGAAATAATATGAACACACATACTTGTCAAAAATAAAAGTCTATATGAAAAACCAATCTGCTATGGTAGGAGACAGTCAAATGGTTTATTAGATATGTTTGGGCATTGACACTCTCTTCACAAGTAGGAAAATGTATAGAATAAATTCCAGTTTCAGTTCATAAATGCCCTGTATTATAAACTCCACACACTTTAATTTTTTTGTCCTTTACAGGTAATATTATACCCAACTTCTAATAGCTCCAAGTCAGCTGAACTACACCGCATGATAGTTCCAAAAAATAGTCAGGACTATGACTTAAAAATCAAACTGGCAGTGCGAATGGAAAAACCACCACACATGAAGCATAGTGGGTAAGTGTGTATTTGAAAATATTTCCCATCCTTGAATTGTTTTATTCATATCATTGTATCACTTTTGTCACTTTAGTGAGAGAACCAGCGTATCAGATTTCTACATGGAGTTTTTTCAAAACTGCTGATGTATAGGTAGTTTATCTTTAAATTTTTAGATTTATGGAAATATTATGGCTAAGTACTCTGTTGTTAATGTAACTGTTTTTCTGTATACTGGCATAATGTTGATGCTCAGTTATGTTGGTGTTACACACTAGTCATAAAGAACACTGATGTACAGGGATAACTGCTGACAAGTATTCTTCACATTGTAGATACAGTAATAGTTGAAACAAGCCTGGCGTTTGAGTCCCCAGAAATGGTTAAACTTTCAAAGAATACATAAAAACTAGAAGGTGGTTCTGACATAACCCAGGAGGTTGTTCAAGTCTTGACAGGAGAGAGATGAGCGTTTGCCTGATGTGTGAGTGAAAACTAAATCAATCCTGGAGAGACTGCTGCCATCTCTGGATAAGCAAGCTGGGCAGGAACTGTCCCATGGAGAGTGCCATGGTCTGAATCAACCTGCATCTCTGCCGAGGTCCTTTTTCTCTTGTAGCTGGTGAAGGAACAGATCTGAATTCTTGAATAAAATAAAATGAGTTTTCAAAAATTCAGATCTTTCATAGATTAACACTTCAGGATGTACTACAGCCAAATTCTAGTATAGAGGTGTTAGCCAGTAGGAAAGAATGCTACAGCTTTTCTTTTTATGGAGAGAAGCAGTTGCAGAAAGGGCTCACCTGAGTTTAGCACAGACTTAGGAGTCTCAGAAAGTACATTCCTGTCAAGACAGGTCTGCTGGCTTTGAAGCCAGATCACAAACGTTAGGACCAGGCTGATGGTTCAAAAGCTAAGGAGAATTCTTTGGATAACTCTTAGGGAAAACTAAATTGGGTGTTGTGCAAGGGGTAGTCCAAATGTACATACTACCATCAGGGTGAGAATATTGCTACACTGGGATGAGACAGTTTCAGTCCCTTGGTTTGGGGTGCAGCATGTGCAGTTTCATAACAGCTCTCAAGTAAGGGAAAAATACCTTGGACCATCACCTCTCAGAAAGGGAACAGTAATTTAGGTTGCCTACATTATGGCATCTTTAATTTATCAATAAAGTCAAGTCTGTGACTCAGCTCATAATGCAGATGGAGATCCTGGCATTTAATATTTAGAGTTCTTTCATTCATCTATCTACCTGCTCACCATTAATTTATGCAGCAGTTAATGAGCAATTCTTTTTGTCCTGTTTGGAACTTTTGAGATGGAATTTGAAGGAGGTAGGCAGTGGGGAGGAAGGGCATTCCAATCACATGAGACAGCCCATACGAAGGCAGGAGTCCTGGGGGAACTGTGAGCTAATGACAAGCTTTATACAGTTGGCATGGAGGGCTTTGAGACTAGAGTAGCCACAAGCTCTCTAAAGTACTTAGGGACTAGTAGAGTTTTGAGTTAGACATAAAAAAAAAAAAAAACATGGTATGTTCCAGGAACTAGTTATTTCTCTATCATTTTTTGCTCAGTCTCTTTTTCTTTTGATGAATGGCACAATAAGAAACAGGAGTCTATCATCATGCTAAGATGGCCCTTAATCTGCCCATGACCAGTACCATGTTGAATACTTCCGGGCTTTTCAGATTGTCCCAGGAAGGAAAACAGAACATGAAACAAAGCATGGGTAAGTTCTGTAGCTTTTAATTTTAAGGGGATAAAACCCTGTTCTAATCTAGTAGTTCCTAAGTTTATAATGCTCCAGAGCAGATGGGTCAGTACAGACCCCTTATGGATCATTTTTTAAATGATCTTGATTTTTTTTTTTTTTTTTGCAGGGGTAGAGTGGGGTGTAACTCCATTACACCAAAAGAGATTTTGTTTTTATCATATTTCTTTGACTAACTAATGGCCTTCATAATGGCTTTGCAATTGACTTCTGCTCAAGACTACAGATCTACAGAAGGGACATGGAAGAAGATATGTCATAGTCTCTCAATTTAATCTTAACCCAAAGCTCAAGAGCTCACCAAAGGACTCAGACTAGGAATGCCTCATATTCCAGCCACATGGGCTTTTACCTTCCATTGCTAAGAGATTCTAACCAGTGTTCTAGACAGTTTGTGGCACACAAAGTGAAAGAACTCTAGAAATAAAAATTCTGTTAAGTCAATGTATTGCATAGCAAAAGTAAATTAAGAATATCATAATCCACAATTGCAGTTCAATAAAAACTATCTTAATACATTAGTACATTAGAAGTGATAAAAGTGATAATTACCAGAATTGAATGTTTTCAATGATGCAGTAATGGCAGTTGATCCTTTTAGGCAGGGAGAGTTGGAGGTGCTTTACCACAGCATCTGCTCTGGATTTTCCGTGCCTGTGTGGTAACACTTTTAAATATTTTGAATATGACCTCTGAACATAACTATACGTGGGAAAATATGGAGATCCTGGCATTTAATATTTAGAGTTCTTTCATTGATCCATCTACCCGCTCACCATTAATTTATGCAGCAGACAGTTAATGAGCAATTCTTCTTGTCCTGTTTGGATTTCACCCATAGCATAACTATTCATCTTTTCTGCAATGCTTCTTAAATGGGTTTTAACTGAATTACATTTGAGAAAGAAAGTCAACTAACCTTTTTCTTATCTGTGTGCACTCAACTACCAAGGTATAAATATATTAAGAATGACAGATTAATAACATTTTACATTGGAGCTGGATTATGTTCTGTAAATAATACATCCTATAATTAATAATTAATAGATGAATAATTAATAATTGGAAAAGAAACAAGCTGAATTTTTTAAAAAGATGTATACATATTTAAAATATGGCACACTCCTCTTAGAGGTGAGTTGTTCAGTGGATTAAACAATAACTTAGAATATTATGGAGTTTTATCTTGACAGCACATCAAACTTGGAAATCCTCTGGGACTTTAGTAGTATAAATATTCTTTTCTAATAAAATGGGCAGTGAACAGTTCTCTCATATGCAGATTCTTAGCATGTATTATGTTTTGTGTGTCACTTACCTATGATCCCTGCATTGCTCCTAATATTTTTATAAGTATTATTTAACTTTCATGGGTTTCCAACTGCACTGTAAGCTTGTTAGGCCTGTTTGAAGCCCTAGTGTCTCCCACAGTATGTAATTGAGGATGGATATTATTAATATGAATAACAGCAATGAAAATGATTAACCATGTGCTCCTTGGAGTTTTAAAGGGAAAAGGTATAAAAATTAGAATAAGCTGCACTGGTTAACTTTAAACTTAAAAGATTTTAAACATAATTTACAGGTAAAGGAGCATAATTTTAGTGTTAAAAAATCTTAAATAAATTAAATGGTGTGTGGTTTTCAACTGCATTTTTTAAAATGATCTATTTTTTGAAGCAGAAAGCAAAATATATCTGATCTAAAGCTCATATTTCTGATAACTAATCAGTTCATAAATATACCTTATGGCTTTTTTTTAAGTTGGGCTAACTTCATGCAAATGAGAATGGATATTTAATTTGGGCAAAAGAAGCCTAATGATGATCCTATCCTTTTAAAACCAAACTGAACATTGCCACAAGACATATATTAGATTCATTTATTCATTTGGAGTGTTTCATATAAACCGATTATTAAAACTGTTAGATAAATCTGTTAAATGAATTACCAGCTAGATTTTGAATGATTACTGATTCACATCCGCCTTTCAGATTTATTTCCTGCTTTTGTGCATAGCTGAGAGATAGCGTTCTTAACAAATGGACTGTACTTTAGCATAGCCTAGTGGCTAAGTAGCAGCATTAACTTAAAATAGAAATGCTGTCCCCCTTCTTATTAAATGAAATTATTTTCCTAATTCAAAGGTTATTTTCTCAGCCAAAAGAAATGCAAAACAAGACAGCAGTAATGAAATAAATGACTATTGTGACAAGGCTACAACTGAAAAGGAGAAAGAAGAAAACTAAATTGGCTGTCACATATGTGGCAGCTTTATGACCACAATCTATCAGAGGTCTACACACAACTAATTGGTTTTATAGGGAAAAAAAACGAATAAAAATTGTATTAATAGGTAGCTATAGAAGCATTTTTTCACACTTAAGAATTGGTAAGGTAAAAATCTTAGCAAAATCACTGTCGTGAATACACATTTTTCTTTGTGTTGCAGTTATCCTTGGCATTTTATACTTTTGAATGGATAGATGTGTTTTTTAAATTGTCACTAATAAAACTCTCCTTTTTAATATATATCATAAAAGTATAAAAGGCTCATCTCTTGCTGTAAGGGAAGGAAAGCAATTCATCTTCTGGCAGAAGAAGAGAATAAGCAGGTCATTACCCCATACTTGCCCATGACCTTTGCTTGGCTAGGAAGAAGGGCAGCTGGGTATTTGGACTAGGATGTCACACTTACACAAACTTCACATGCTTAACTTTTCAGACATCACATTGGCGCATAAAATGAAATGACTATCCTAATAAAATTACATTATTTTGTTTCTGGTTTAAGATTGATGATCTGGCCTGGCATGATGGCATACACTTGTAATCCCAGCCACATGGTAGGCTGAGGCAGGAGGATCCAGGGTTCAAAGCCAGCCTCAGCAACTTACTAAGGACCTAAGCAACTCAGGGCGACTCTGTCTCAAAATACAAAAGAAGGCTGGGGAGGGATGTGGCTCAATGGTTAAGTGTCCTCTGGGATCAATTCCCAATACCAAAAAAAAAAAAAAAGACTTATGATTTTTAACTCATTTAAGGGACAATATGATGAACAAAGGGAAGAAAATCTTAATTATGTCTTGGTGGAAATTGTTTGGAAGGTCTCAGCTTTACAAAAAAGACAAATGTGTTCTTTTCTAGAGAAAATTGATTTCTTTCTCCCTCTCACCATCCACTTTTTCTCCCCCTGTATTGAAGATCAAACCCAAGGCTTAGAACATGCCACGCAAGTACTCTATCACCTAGCCCTGATTTCTCATTATAAACCTACCTTTAGAATGACTTTCTACCTGATTTTATCTAAAATAACTATATTTTCCATCTGACCTTCTCCTGATATCCTGCTGTCACAGAAATTCTGTGGCTCGTAGTCTTGCCAAAACTTCTGGCCACATGTTTGCTAGTTTCTTAAGTCACAATCAATTGTATTTCCAAATACAGCTTCCAAAAAATATGACTGACTGTGCTCCTCTGTAAACAGTTAAGGTAGTCATCACATTTAGAATGATAAAAAGAGTAAGTTAGAAAGTCACTTTCTTTTTTCCATATGCCTTTACATTCAAGGCACTTTCTAATATGTTAAATCATTAAGACCCATATTTTTATTTTTACTTATTAGTGCTTATTAACAAATTAGGTAATAATGGTACAAACATTTTCAAACAGCTCAATAGTCCTTAAATGAGAATTTCAACTTGTTATACTCCCTCTGGTTGGTATTATAATAAATGCCTGCCTTAAACTTTAAGCTCAAACTGAATCTCTTTATTCAGCCTTTTAGCATTCTTCTTTAGGAGAGAAACATATTTACAAGCACTTCTTTTCATTTTTTTTTTTTTATGTACCAAATTACCCCCGTCTCTGATACCCTTCAAATCAGACCATATATAGTCATAGATCATTTTAATTTGGGACACTTTTTTTAAGTCATGGTGAAAATTATTTAGAAATAGTATATAAGATAGTGTATATTAAAATTTTATAAATAGTTCATGTGCAGAATTATAATAGAGTTTTCATTTTGTAAATCAAGGCCTTACTTTGCACTGTGTACAGATACAGTAATCCTGAGTTTAATAAAGCAAAACTCGTGGGCTTGTTTAATGACAGATCATTATGAGAGATGAAGAAAAACTTTGGACATTATTTAATTATTAATATTTTGTTCATTTGTGGTATATGTGACTGAATAGTGGCCAGATAAAGATAGAGAGGCAATAATAGGTAGAGTGAGTTCTATCTAGCTCAAGAGCCAAGACTTGTAGCTTTGACCTCAATTCTTTCACTAACTTGAATAAATCAGTACATCTACCTTGACCTCAGATTTATCAGTTCCTAACAGAGACCATGGCCTAGAAAATTTGAAAACTCCTTAGGGCCTAGAACCTTATGATTAAGTACCTCCTTTGCTCCCCAACCTCTGCATGTTCACATGCCTCTCATTCCATTGCTGTGCTATATGTATGGAGGATGCACAGTGTTTGGGGAAAAGTGGACTATGGGAGAGCAGCATGGAGAGATATGAAAAAAAAAATGGGAATTTATTTGAATCCTCTCAAAGCAAAGAAAGGATGCATAAGGACTGACATATCAGGCTAAAAAGGCTTCTATTATGTAAGATTAATTTGAAAAGTATACACTGTAGAATTCAGTATAGTCTGATAGTATTAAAAACAGATGCATAGGATATTCAGAAAGGATATATCATAAAGGAAATACACTAAAAATATTCAATAAAACAATGATTGAAATATTATTTTTTCTCTTTTCCATATCTTCTGTGATGTGGGCATATTATTTCTACAGTGAAAGACTGAAGTTATCAATCTAAGGAAAAGATTTTATTTTAGTTAAGAGTAGTTAAATTTATTTCACTTAAAATATGATTTTTTTTCAAAGATAGAATTTTTTAATATTTATTTTTTAGTTTTTGGTGGACACAACATCTTTATTTTATTTTTATATGGTGCTGAGGATCGAACCCAGTGCCCCACGCATGCCAGGCAAGCGCTCTACAGCTTGAGCCACATCCCCAGCCCCTTAAAATATGATTTTTAAGGAAATTCATTTGATTGAAACCCATTGTATATTCTATAGAGGACTCATGGTAGTTGATCGATAAAGGGTTATCAAGACTTTAGGAATGTAAACTCTGGGTCCAAACTCCATGGATTCAAATCTGGCCTTCATCATATAGTACCTATGAGATCTTGGGAAAGTTATAAAGCCTCTCTGAACCTTAGTTTTCTCAAATGCAAAATGAAAATGTTAGCAGAACCAGCCTCAAATACTTGTTTGAAAGAGTAATACCTTAATACACATGCTGTGCTTTTTAGGAGAGTGGCTGACTAGTACATAGTAATATGTTGTAGCTATTGATAAAACCCTAAAGAAGTCATTTTGAAATACTAAAAAAAGGAGGAAAGATAAAAATTTAAATTGAAAATATGAAATGGAACAAAAGTATCTTTAAAACCCCCAGCCTCTGACACACCCCCTGCTCCTTTTCAAGCCCTCAGGAAGGCTGCTGTTAAGCATAGGAGGAGGCTTTCTGGGAGACCTGAGCTCCAGCCAGCTTCTGTGGCTTTCATCCTCCGCCTCCTTAGTTTACTAATCTTTAAACAATATGGGCTCCCTAACTTATCTTTAGGTTCCTTCTAGCATGAAACCTGTTTCCTTTTATAAAAACCTTTCTTCCATCATTCCTTCATTCAAGTTGACAAAAATTGTATTTATCCTTACAACTTATTTTGAAACATGTATACATTGCAGAATGGCAAATCCAGCTACTTTATATATGCACATGTACTTGTTTCTTGTGGTAAGAACACTGAATGCGTGCTCACATTTTTTGTTATTAACTATAATTACTATGTTTTACATGAATGTCTTTCTTTTAATTCTGAGATAGAAATGTTCATACTCTTGGGCAAGATGGAAATAGTTAAATGATTTTCAAGCCAAATTGTTTAAGATCATTTCTGTCAACAAGAAGCAGGGTCCATAGTGGTAAAGTACATAGGCTTTAAGGCTGGACTTGATTGTGAAATGTCCCTTTGGTTTATTTGAGAATTGCATCGGTTTTCTCAGATCTTCGCTTTTCTCAGCATAGTTTTTGGGGTCTTGAGTGGCAAATGAGATATATTCATAAAGCACTTGACACAGTATTTGCTACACAGTAAGTGTTCAGTTAGCTAGTAATAAGCATTATTAAATCACCAATTGTTTTTTGGAAATTTTTATTTAAATAAAATTGATTTTTAACGTACATAAAAACAAAAATTGCATACATTAGTGGGGTCCCATCATGCTTCAGTACATGTATACATTTGTGAAATGTTTAAATCAGGCCAAGTATATCTATTTCTTCAAACATTTATTATTTCTTCATGGTGAAAATATTCAATGATAATGTTCTGGTTTTAATACATCATTTGACTTTATCCTGAACAAAAAAATACTTAAAGACAGATGAGAAAATAGAAGGGGACAAATCATAATTCCTTGAAAGTATAAAAGTTATCATCTCCATCAGGCCCCTTTGCTTAATTGTTAAACTTTAAACTTTTATTTGGCAGCTCTTTTGGTTGGAGGTGGGGAAGTTTGTTTCTCTCAGTGTTTATTTTTGTACAAACGTTATTTCAGCTCCTGTGTCTAATGAACATATTATATATAAGCTTTGAACTTTGAGTAGCTGACTTTCATGATGTGTCTAAGGAATAAGCTCAGTTTCTAAAAAATATCTGGAGACTATTTCATAGCAAGTAAGATAAATAAGGTAGAAATGTGCCCTTAATTTCAGACTCATACAGTCTAACTTGATTTTTAATCATGATGCTTTCAATGCATATTTTAAAAAACTAGTGGTACTTTTTGTATGCTTTAGTGCAATTGCTAGTTTAACTTTTTTTTTTTTTTGGCTTAAATCATTATGTCTGACTTGATCTATACAGCCCTAAGCAGCATACCAAGTATGTTAGTTTTATTTTCATTTCAGGTATTTGTTGTATATTTTAATTTTTTTTGTGTGTGTGTATGTGCTTCATTTAAGTAGATATCAATAAGCCTAAGAAAACCACTCAATATTTAATGACTGACTTTTATTTTGCAGTTATTATAGCACCTAAGACATTGATATACTTGAATATTTGTCTGACTATATGTGCTAGTGTTTTATGCAAACAGTCCCTGGGAGAGGTTAGTATTGTTGAAATTAGGATTCTGAAGTCATTGGCCATAGCTGACTCTGCTACACAATGTGCTGCCTCCTTCCCCCACAGTATCCCCTCTCATGAGTCATTGCCCCCAGTGTTCCCACTCATGAGTCAGTTCTCCATTAGAGGCCATCTCTATAGAAAAGCCCTTTGCACTACAAAGTCCCCTTCTATCCCTGCTGCCAATTCTCTCTGTTTTTTACTGGCTTCATTACTTTTTTAAAACTCGTCATTACTTGATGTTTTAGTCACTGGCTATTATTTTGCACTAACTCCACAACTAGAATGTAATCTCCATGGCATGATCTATTAGTGATTAGTTTCTCAAATAAATGTAATTCTCATAGGGTTGGAACCTTGTCTTACAGCTACTTTTAAACCCAATATTTAGATCATTGCCTATCACTTAATAGGAGCTAAATTGTTGAGTGAACGAATGAATGTTTTCTAAAGAAAAAGACAATGCAGAAATTATATTCAAAATTCAAAGTAAGTATTGGACTGCTCAGATATAAGCTTCAAATTATGGTACTATCTAATTGGTCTACTATAATACAAAAATTTTGGAGTGTGTTTCAAAATATTTACCACCCCAGAAGAATTGCAGTAAGTTTCACCAGTCTATAAGTTTTATATATCTATAAATCTAAAGACTCTGTCATAAAAAGTATTTTATGAATATTAAATTGAAAATCATCATTCTCTACCGTGAGGCTAACTTTAAAAAAAAAATTTTAAAGACTTTTTGCCTATGATCGAGAATCTAAATTTCTACTAGTGTTTATTATCCATTATTTAGACCATTTCTGTGCTTCGTTATTAGACTTTAGTTGGAAGTTTTAGTAACATTTCTTATGGAAGGGAGTATACTCCAGGGTTACTATTTTTTATTTGTAAGAATAATATGTTATATAATCAATACTTACTAAATATTTAAGGCAAAAATAAAATACTCTAGATTTGAGCTTTGTTCACACTGTCATTGTGGAATCTATAAAAGTCATTTGCATTCTTTCTACTGCAGTGACCCCTGAGTTTTTGAAATAGTCATATTTCAAAAATTTTTTCTGCCAATTCTATTTAGTGAATGCTTTTACTCCACTTAAGTAGACAAACAAACAAACTTGATGCACATAGTTTCCCTAACAATGGACAAGAAGAAGGAGGAGGAATAGGAAAGGAATCAGCACTGTCATCACCAGAGACTGGACCTAGTGTGGGGGAGGATGAGTGGAAGAGACACCCCAAAGAGCAAGCAGAGATTTCAGAAGGTCAGAGCATAGCAGAAAGCCAACATCAGGAAGAGATGCAGGAGCCTGAGAGTTACATAAATTAGAAAACTGAAAGAAGGACATCAGTAGAAGTAAAAGAACTTGATGGACATTCTTGGCAGCAGACTTGAACTCTAGCCAAGAGAGCACATGTTCAATAGCTTAGGAGGCTATGGCAGAGGTCCAAGAAGAAGAAAAAGAATCTCAGGAAAAAAGTAATCAGCATAGGATAGTGTCTGAAAATACAGAAAATATAACAAAGAATCTATTTTAGAAGTAGTCAGAACTTGTCTATTAATATATTAATTCTGATATTCTTTCTCTAAAAAAAAAGTGTCAAAAGGGATATTTACTCCTTTCCAGATGACCAGAATGGAAGTCTAGCTGAATGCAGCATTGATAGCAGGAATCTCATGGCCACAGCTCCCTAGTAGACTGTATTTGAAATACCTGAAAAACATTCCAAGTGAATGATACTGGGAAAAATAGTGAAGAGAACTTTTTGAGCTGGATGGATGTCTTCTGATTATTTAAAAAAAAAAAATCACATGATTGAATGCCAGTGTATATAGCATGAACAGAGAAAGCAAAGAATTCACAAGAATTAAAATCTCAATCATTTTAGGATTATTATAAACTTAAGGGTAGCACATAATTAAATAAGTATGCCTTATTCTCAGAAAAATATCAGTTTGTAAATTTATATAAAAATGTCTTTTTAATTTTTTAAATATTTATTTTTTAGTTGTAATTGGACACAATATCTTTATTTTATTTATTTATTTTATGTGGTGCTGAGGATTGAACCCAGGGACTCGCATGTGCTAGGCAAGTGCTCTACCACTGAGCCACAACCCCAGCCCCTAGGGTTCTTCGTTTTTTTATATAATACTTCCAAAAACAAGTTTTTATTTATTTGACAGTGGATTAGAAGGAATTATCAAGTCTCAAAAAGAGAGAACTTGATTATCAGCTATGTTCACCTTTGTGAAACTGGCAGCCTTAGCATTTCTGCCAGTTAGAGAGATGTTCAGGTTTATCTTTAATGTTTCTCTTCACCCATTAGTAATAATACCTCTCTGTCTGTTTCTCTCTCTCGTGTATTCCACAATTAAATTTCTTTTTGTTTCTACTGCCAGTCCTAATTCAATCTCTATTATAACAACAGCTAAAAGCCTGTTTCAGTAACTTCCATTCTGATTTTCCTGTATTCACTTGTTTTCCAAGCCATTCAGGAATTTAGGAACACTATTTATACCTCTTCCAAAAACTGTGTGTGTTTCCACATTGAATATGGAATTGGATTCAAATTTCTTAAACTAACATTGAAATTCTTCAAAAATCTGGTCCCATCTCATCTTTTCAGCCTTTTCTGCCTTGCATACCCAACATTAAATCCAAGATATCAGCCAAATTGATAAACTCATATATCCAGAAAATGCTTTTACTAACACATCCCTGTTTCTTCTACTCTTTTGACTTAAAAAAAAAAAAAAAACAATCTGGCACCAGGTTACATGTTTTCTCACATTAGCACAGATGTGCCAAGAAACTAGTTTATTTCTTGAGGATTAATCTAATCTTCCTTCATGAGTTAATTGCAAGCCACTTCCTGCCCATTCCCCTGGTTTGAGAGAACTGCCGAGTCCATTTTATATAATAGTCTCTGCCTCAAGGACACCATCCAGCTTTGCTAGAGCACAATGTACAAGATAGTTGAATTGCACAGTGGGGCAGAAGCCCTCTACTAGGCACTGTCCTCAATTCTAGCAGCTGGCCTTCTCATCTCCACCTCTATCTCCAGTACCCAGGTCCCTGGTTTTTTCCCTTCCTGGCTGCATTGAACTTCCCATATATAAAATTTTGATTAAGTCAAAATTTTGCTATCAAAATTACTGGTTTAGAAAGATATTTTCTTTATACAAGTGTTAGTCCAAACTTCTAAATGGACCCAATAAATGAGCTTCATAAATCCATGCATTTTGCCCTGTACCTGTGTATCCCCTCCAACTGTGACCTACTTTGGCCCCTGGGCAGTGCCATACTTGGCAGAAGCATAGACTTGAGAAAGCACTTGTGTGCTTCACATACCTCTTGTTGAATTCTTTCATCACAAGGCGACAGGCTGCATCCCTAGAGAAGCGGAAGTATATCGGCCCTGTTGTCCTCACTCAGCTCAGGTCACAAAACTGTGCAACCTGCTGTAGGCTAATGAGACCCACTAAATGATCATTTTTCCAAGTTACTAAATTTCTCTTGAATATGTATCTAGGATAATTTCTGAGTTGAGAATGTGAATGTTTATGATACTGCTGCTTTCCAAGTTTACCAATTGTCATACAATATATGCTTCCTTCTGTAAATTCCTTTTATCCTCTTTTTTGCCTTTTCCTTATATTACTTTGATACTTAAATTTTCATGTACATATATCTACAGAGGAGAAGATTTATTTTATCACACATTGTAAAATTTGTGGCTAACACCCTTGTAACAAAAGAGATTAACAAGAGAAAAACATACAGGTTTATTAAATATGTTTTACATGACAAGCCATCAGGAGTGGAGACCAAAGAAACTGGAAGTTTTTTATGGTCAGTCATACAAATTGTGATTGGAGGAGAAAAGAGTGTGACCTAAAGGCAATAAGCTGGAGTGAAACTTAGCAAAGCCTATTTGTTCATATTCTTCTGTGTGTCTTTAGAGATCGGAGGAACTTACTTAAAATATAGGGAAGATACTTTGGATAATAGGTTTTATGACATACTTTGGAGGAAGTTCAGTGAAATCTTTTATGGCTTGCTTCAGAAGAGAAGCTGGAGGAGAGGGGAGAGTGACATTCCTGCCTCTGTTATTTATTCAGTGCCAAGGTGTTTGTTATATTTGTGGGTAACATGTTTGAACCCATCTTGGCCAGTTACAGTAGTTTCCCCTGAAGGCAATAATCCTACTGTTTATATAGCATTACTTTGTTCACAGGCTTTCGAACATGGTAGATACAAGTTATTGATTGATAACATACTTTTAAATTAAGAGACAAAATGAAAATTCCTTGCTACCCATCATGTTTCCATCTCAGGCTAACTCAGGCATCCCAAGTCTGTGCTCCCAGAAACTGGAAATGCACTCTATTATAGAGTAATGCCATCCATACTCTTGTTTCTCTCTGGGTAAAATTAACCCCTTGTTGGCTGGAGCTTATTGCTCACCATCATCAAACCAAGTAGTGAATGCATGCTTGGTTTCACCAAATAATTATTCACCAATGTTTAGCAATGACTATTGATAACTTTGAATGAATAAATAATTGAACTTTATTATAAAGATGGTGATACTTAAAAGGAGACATCAGTCAGAAGAGACATGCATTCCAGTAAAGCTAATTGTTTCCCCCACTGAAACAGAACAGCTGCTGACTTAATAACATAGTTTATAAGATGAAGAAAGCTGTAAAATGTAAAACACTTAAATTGGAAAAGCAACATAATCCAGAGTATGATATATGACAGGTATCAACTGTTTCTTCCATGCATTTGGCATACATATAGAGAAAAAATATAAGTAACACATATAATCCATTTTAACTGATAATTAGAGAGTGTTGCCAAGAAAGTATGATACCTGTATTTGCAACCCCCCCAAAAAAAGTTAGAAAACTTGTTTTCACTTACATTAATTTTCTTAAGAGTGTTAAGATGTCCATGTACAAGAATGTTGCCCAAGTCATTTGGGTGTAATTTTCATTGGTCATTCTAGGAAGTAAAAGAGCAAGGATACAATGAGTATTTGAAAACAGGAACTGAAAAATAAAGTCTCTATTGGTTGTCACTTTGAGAACCATTTGTGTTTATCAGTGTTCATTAAACTAAGCAAATATGGGACATATGTAAGAAAGATAAAAAGAACTCAGCCACTCTTATGTGAAATACTGTAGAAAGAATGCTGATAGAACCTGATGATGAGATAGATTCCTGGCCTGTAGACCATGATGCATGCACAGACACACTCATTGAACAGAGTGAATGGGAGCACAACATGGAAGTGAGACAGCCAGGATGTTTTTAGTCAGCTTTTTCAACACTGTGACTATGTGTTATTCCCTTAAAAATCTAACCCTTAGAGTTACTAAATAGCAACCAGCACAAGTATAGCGGAGGAAAAATTTATTTACGGTCTCATGATTTCAGAGGTCTCAATTCATAGGCAGCTGGTTCCATTCCTCAGGCTTGAAGTGAAGCTGAACATCATGAAGGAAGAGTGTGGCAGAGGGAAGCAGCTCACATGGTGATCAGGAAGCAGAGAGAAAGAGACTCCACTCTCCAGATACAAAATATATATCCCATAACCATGTCCACCATGAACCACTTCCTCTAGCCACACCCACTTGCCTCCAGTCACTTAATCCCATCAAGGATTAATTCACTGATTAGATTAAGACTATAACCCAATTGTTTCTCCCCCAAACTTTCTTGCATCGTGTCACACGTGAGCTTTTGAGGGACACCTCACATCCACACCATAACACGATAAAACAGGAAAGCCAATGATAAGATTGAGACTACTGAAAGAATATGAATAAATTTATGATTCTTAAAATACTTTAGCCATACAATCGTGAACATCTTACAGAACCTGTTTACACCTTCCAGTTTTGCACTTAGTTATAACTAACCATGTGTTATTCCCCCAAAATCTAACCCTTAGACTTACTAAATAGTGTATCTGAGAGAAAAGAGGTATGCTTATGCTGAAATATGTGAATAATTCTTTAAATGAATTGGAAAATAATTAAAACTTACTGAAGTACTTAGTAGTACAGCTTCATTGAAGTGCCTGGAATGTGCAACCTGAATGCCTAATTTTAGCTTTATCTAGCTGGATGATTCTAAGGCAAGTTCCTAAAACTTTCCTGCGCCTTACTTCTTCATCTGAAAAATGAAATATGCTAATCACCTGTTTCAAAAGGTGCTATAAGAGTGAAGTGAGTCAATATCACTGAAGTGCCTAAAACCTTGCTAGCTATAGATACAAAACATATACTACTAAAAGATTACTGATAAATTTATGACTCTTACATCAATTTAAAATAAACTGATTTACAAATGAACACCATGTTTCAATTTTATATTATTCATGTATTTTCCATGTAACATTGAGATGTTTTCTTAGTACAGTAGTAATACATATTTCATTAAAACTAGAATTATCAGAGAAGCATCAAAAAAGTCATCTGATAATACCACTTTAAAAATATACTTAGATACATGAGTTAACTTTTGTGATTATATATCAACAGAGAATACAGAAAGTTAAAAATGCATCTCTTCTTTTCCTCCATCCTCACCGCAGTATCAACAATTTGTCCATATATCTTTGTTTCTCTGCATATGTCTTTGTTATATTAATATATTCACTTTACAGTAATTTTAGATGATTCATATTTTTAGCACTGATTTTTCTGCCAGCATTAAGCACCCTCTATTTATTGTTCTGATCATTAAAGTCATATCATGAATAAATGGGTTAAAAATTATTTCCTAATTAAAATTATCCCTACAACTTGCACTTATATAAACTCAATTGGTTATAATAAGTCAAGTAATATGAAAAATTGAACTTTGTGATACAGAGCACAAATTGCTTTAATGATGGATAGGTAATATGAGTAGAATGAAAAATTTACTAGATAGGAAGGAGAAAATGTTTACCCTGATACCAAATATTCAGTGAATTGATTATAACTACAATCTTGCCTTTAATGTTTCCCGTGGTAATTGTCAGGAATAGGTATGAAGAATCATGGGACCTTAATAATATGCCTTGCCATTTTAATTGCTAAGAGAAGCAAGAGAATCTTAATTGCCAGGAGACACATCACTAATTAAAGTGTCATTCTATATTCATTCTGAAATAATTAGTTTGAATATTTGTAAGAGCTGAGATATAAATTTAGTTCCAAATTCAGGAACATACCCATAACAGAGTTTGCTAAAATGATTTATGGTTAAAAAAGGTTAACAATCATAAAATTTTAAATGTTTCTTTAATTTGATACAATTGAATTTTTATTGGATTATTAAACTTGAAAGAATGAGTTCACAACATTTTAAAACTTAGTTGTTTTTAAAATTGCTATAATACTAAGTTATGTTCCTAAACTGCTTTCAGATTTCTGGGGTATTTTTTTCCCATTATTTTGTTTCTGCATTTATCACAGTTTGGGAATATCTTGTACAAATAAAAATGTCAACATATGATTACAGTGTAATGTATAAATTACAAGTTTTGTTAATACTACATGACAACTTTTGTAAATATAGTCATGATTTAGGAGATCTTAAAATTCTAGGTTAATATCAAATATTTACTAAAATTAATGGAAAAGAACATCTACTTGAAAGGGCTTTAAACTTATAAAAAAAAAGTAAATAAATCAAATGCAATGTTTGATTGAAATGTTTTGAATACACAGTTAACTAAAACCATTATTTCATGTTTCCTCAAAATTAAGGACATATTGATAAAAGTGAAAGCATGAAAATTGAAAAAAAGAAAAAGCTTTTCCATTGTGCAATCATTGCATGAAATTGACGTCATGCCTCATATCTGGCCCATGGTTTTAAGATTTACATTTAAATGTTTCAAACTTTAAAACACTCCAGTTTTTCTCCTGTATAACTTGTTGCACAGCTGTATTTAGGAGGCTATTGATAAGTGTGCCTTGTTGCCTTATTTGTTTCTCTAGGTTTGGGGCCCAGAAAATTAAATGTTCACATCCTCATTTCATCTCACACTAGTATGAGCCTCACCTTTGTTTTCCTCTTTAACCATTTCATTCCTGGTCTCATCTTCTGTTCCACTCCTGCCTACATAAATGTCCACTCTGAATTGTGTAATGTACCTTTGAATGTCATACGTTCTGATAAAATATGTAGCATTTCTAATTTAAATATATTGTGCTATAGAAACTCAATTACTTAATTTTGTTTCTGGTGCTAATAATCTAGAATTTTCTCTAATGTCTTATTATTCTCCTTTGTTCTCAAATAACAGTTGAGAAAATGAGAGTAAGACTTTTACAATAGAATTTTTATTAAGACTATAACCCAATCATTTAAAGTTGCAAAAGTCCCCAGGGAGCATAAGTTACCTGCACTGATATTAGGCTCAACCTGCCTATAAAACAAGATCTTTAATTTGCTTAAAAACTTAGAAAAAAAATTTTTTAGTTGTAGTTGGACACAATATATTTATATTTATTTTTAATTATTTGTTTTTATGTGGTGCTGAGGATCAAACCTAGTGGCTTATGCGTAGGAGGCAAGCACTCTACCACTGAGCCACAACCCCAGCCCATTGCTTAAAAGCTTACTAAAAAGTTTTAAGTGCATTTAAGTTGTTTTCATAGTAGTACAATGATAATTTCCTCAATTATACATGTGGGTAGGTATCATAAGATATTTCTAACATTTTTGCCATTTTTGTAAAAGTCATATGAATATACCAGAAAGCTGCTTTCACTTTTTAAAATAAAACAGATACTCATTACCTGTTGGATGATTACCTTTTTAGAGTACTCATATTATACTACTATTTAGCAATCTCATGCAACATATGACTTCTTATATCTATACATGAAAATAAAGCAAAGTAATTGCTTGAAATATATTTGAAGTACCTAGAACTTTAAATATTACAATAATTTTTGATAGGTACTATGATATAAATTTACAGAATAAATTACTAATGTATAAATAGGTTAAGGAATTTTCCCAAAGTAATCTAGCTAGTAAGTGACCATGATTAGAATTTAAGTTTGTCTGATTCCAGAGTTTGTTCTCTAAGCCACTACCTAGTCATTCAGTGACTATTCTCCCCCCATGATCACAGTAGGAGTTAACAGTAATCCAGGGCTGCCAATGGCCAACCACACCAAATACCTTGTGAAGTGATTTGGTATAAATCCATGAGAAGTGAAATAGGATTATGTGATTCCAAAATGTATTTTTAAGTGCTTTGCTTTCAAAACATATTTGCAGCCAAATTTGGTCCATAAGGTCATCATTTTTCATCTCTTGATTGACAGAAACTACCTCTCCCTATAATTATTTTTGCATAATTTTGGGGACTCTACTAGTTGCCACATACTGAGAAATAGTATTTTTTTTTAATGAGTTGGGAACTTAGTCACATTAAAATTGAATCTAATTTTACTGAAATAAGAAAATGGGAGGAATGAAAAAGTAATGAACTTTTTAAAAACCTTCTTTGTGCTCTTTATTAAAGTAATGAAGTCCCCATCGCTGTACACTATTAATACTCTGCCATCTAATCAAATGATCTTTCTGTGGCCTCGTCTATGGTTATCTGACACTGAGGTTTTTGAGGCATGATCCTATTAGTTATTCAATAACTACTTTTCAAACTCTAAATAGTAGGATATTGATTTAAGATCAAGTAATTTGGCATTAGTCTGACATTTATTCCTCATCTCAGAATTCTATCAGTCTCTAGCATGATGAATATTTTAATTCATGAATACATCTTAATCTTATGGCTTTGTGTGAATTATATAAAAAGAAAATGTGTGTAATGTCTTTCAGACAAGTGAATAAAGCTGATCCCCTCTGTGGTCTTACTTTGCCAAAATATCATTGAGATGCTGTGTAAGTCATTGTTGAAAAGTAGACTTAGTTTAAAAGCTTAGAATATTTTGAGGTAACCAGTACAGAGCATTTATCTTACTACAAAAGCAAATGATTTTGATTGCTTAAATGTAAGATTCAGAAACAAAATCCCTCCTGATTAGATAAGAATCGAAATCATCCTTTTAAAAGAATTCAGGTACAATAAATAGAATTTAGATCAGCAAATGCTCAAATTCTTAAATCAGTGGCAAATTAGGTATCACCCTGGGCTGGAGATGTGAATATTATATAATGAGGATAATAAAGGAGTTGAATGTAATGTGCCTTGGGTGCATGTTAGTAGCTAATTCCAATATGAATACTTTCCAGTCATTTGTCGGCTCAGATGCATGCGGTCCGCTAAATGGAAATCTTGGACGTTCTCTCATACACCCCATTATTTGTAATTGAACACCTGATTTCTATCATGCAACAAATTAACATCTGCACTGGATCTGTCTTTTATGCATATGGATACACTGATTAGAATTTTGCAGATAGGCAGATACTTGAAAACAAAAAGACAACATTGTGAAACACTTCCAGCCATAATTTTTGATTACATATTGAGAATCGTTTAATTATCTTACTCCATTTAATTAGCCCTTCTTCTTAGGTCAATTGCTTTTTTTATTAACATGACATGTTAGCAATTTGTTAATTGGCATAAAATAACATGAGACTTTACTGGGTATTTCGTATGAGAAATACATGTGCATAAGCAAGCTAAAGAAAACACAGAAAAGGTAAATGGATTCATTAGCCCCCTTACAGCATTTGCCAGTGCCACTGATTGGTGCCACGAAATTCTGTGTTCCCCCTATTATGCAGAATGAACTGTCCACATGAGTGGCTACAAAAATTTGAGTCCATGGGGATAAATTTAAAATAGAAAAGCCTTTTCTGAAATTAAAAGAATGATGAAAAGTGAAGAAACAGACATATAAATGCTAATTGTGGAAGGGCGATAGATACATCCATGCAGGTAAGAGAATTAATTAAAAAAAAGATTCAATCAATATCAAGCCTCTGAGCTCCAAGCTTCTTTACCAGTGTTTTATATTATAAATTGTTTCTTATATATCAATAAAGATATTACTGATTATACCTAGAAAGAACATTTTATCTTCTTCCAAAAACTTCCTTTAGGATCTGATACAAATAGACTACTGTCAGCATTCTGTACTGGGGAGGGGGGTAGTTAGCCATGGCAAATTTAGCCCCTCGGCCTTAATTTCAATTATTTAAGTACAAATCATTTCTTGAACCCTAAGTGAATTATTGTAATATTATCAAAAATTTGAGGAACTACATGATGAAGAACGTACAATAACAGTGGTTTCTTTGCTAGTCTTTACATTCCACTTTATTATAAATAAGATTTGTTGTTTCTTTATATCAGTGTAGAATTTATGAGTTAAAAGAGATTTGGGGATTTCTTGACCCAATGTTTATGTTCTACAAATAAAACATTAAGTGCAAGACTTATGGGCCTTTATAAAAATTTTTATGGAGGGCAAAGGGCATTTAATTATTTAACCTTTGCTGAAAATATTCAGTTTGAACATTTTAACAAATGCAGAGATACATTTACATGTCCCAGTCCTCCTGAGAATTATTTTCCTTCTTGTTAGTAATGTTTTTATCCACTTGGGGGCACTAGGAGCAAATTTAAGAACATAAGAGAAAAAAAAATTTTCTTTATTTATTTCAGTGAGAAAAATTATTCATATCCTATCGGGAAATCTAATTACATACTTTTAGATAAAATACTTTTGAAATGCATAAAGATGGCTCAGGTTTTTTTCATTTTTGTTTAAGTATCAGTATAGAGTAAAATAATGGTTCTCAAAGTGTAACCACTGGATCAGAAGCCTCACTTGAGAACCAATTAGTCATGCAGGGTCTCAGGTCTGGCTGCTGAACCAGAGACTCTGGGAGTAGAACCCAGCAATCTGCATTTTTACAAGCTTTCCATGTAAGATTTTGTTGCTTATTGACATTTAAGAACCACTAAATGAGCAAAAATACTCTTTCGTTTCCAACTGTTGAGAAATTTATTGGGGGTTAGCTTATAAAATATGTTTGCAATTTTGTGAAAATCCATTTCTTAGGAGAAGCTCTATGTTAACAAAAAATAAGTTAACTGAAGACTTAAGCTATTTTTTTTGTTGTTGTTCATGATCATACAACTGAGCTTATGAGTTAGAACTATTAATTGATTAGTTACTTTTATTCCCATCTCCCCCACCTTCCAAAAAAATCTAATCAGATAAAAAAATGGGATAAATTATTTGTTTTATATTAGGTAGATAAATCAGCCAGTTCCTATAATTTCTTAACTTTAACCATTGTGATAATATCAGAGATGTGGTCTAGATTGCATGATAATGTTGCTAGCAATATTTTTAACATCTCTATAATTATGAAAATGATGTAATGTGCACCAGGTAATATAATCCTTTGGATAATCCTTTCAAACAATTAGGAAACCAATAATTGCCTCCTTTAACCATTAGGAAAAACTGAAACTCAACTGAGACCAGATTTAGGACTTTTTTAATCTCTAAGTATAATATTAGTGTAGTGACTACACTCATTCTTTTTTTTAATAAATCATCAATTTGGTTGCTCTGTTTTTAAAATTAGTTGAATCTACCAGAAGCAAGTGCCCCTTATCTTTAGAAGAGTCCAGACCACTGGTTTTAGAAGGAGAACCTTCTAGAAATCTAGATGACTGGACTGTGAGGCTGGAATTTGAATTCTGAGCTTCCTTCCACACCTGGGATTCTCTCACACCCTTCTTAACACTCTGCCAGGCCTCAGACAGCCTTACTTCCTCCTTGTCATCTTTCTTTTCTGTGTGGACCCTCGATTCTTTTGGGGTACTTTAAGTAGTGTAGAACTTCTAAAAATCTTTATGCTGAGGGAGAGTAAAATGAGAAAATAATCACAGAGAATAGAAGAAACTGCCAGTTAAGCTCGCTATCTTACTGGTGGATTCTGAGCTGTTTGTCTATACTGTGTGATACTGCCTCCTCCTTTCAAGACCTGAGGTGACACCTCATGAAGTTTCTCTACTGCAGTACTCTTAAACTTTTTTCCAAATAAAGGTCCTTAACTCTCACCACCAGGGAACTACCTTTTGCCTATGCCAATGCTTTTTCATTCACAACCTATCTATCTAGCACAGAATGTGACTGGCCCCAGTATGCAAGGAATGGTTTGGATCTCAGTTCAAAACCCCTTCACCATTGATACAGGAAGCCACCTGAAGAGAAAGGTTCATATGTAAGTAGTAGCAAAAGACCAACCCTTTATAATTAACTATAATGATAAAGTGAGTCTTATAGCAAAGTCAAAAAGTATAGCTATCCAATGAATATTGCTAATTAATACTTACATATTCTTTGATTTATAATATTAAAATATCAGAGGCAGTTATAATATGCATTTATTGTTGTATGTAGCATTAAATGGTACCACTCTGATAATATTATTACAGTAACTTCAATAAAGCATGTAAAGAACAAAACACAATGCTTGGAATTTTGTAAATTCATTTTTTTCCAATTAACTTGTTGTAAGGAGAACATTGACAATGAAATGCACTGGGAATGGTTAAGAGTATTGGTGCAGTATGTATATATCATGACAGATATTAATTAACATAGTCTATAATCCCCCCTTTGCTACTTGTTTCTGCTTTCAGGTAGAGTAAAGCTTAATTTTCTTCAATGCTAGTGCAATAAGGTTACCTTAAGTCTAGCTGGAAACTTTTTTATTTCTAACTTGAGTGTTAATTTTTTTAATTTACTAGAATTTTTATTGCTTTTCAAAATAAAGTTCATAAGTATATGGACTAAGAAGGATAATTTACTCACCTATATTCATCTGTCTAAAACTCTCTCCATCCTAAAACTCCCATGATAATTTATCTTTACTTTTCATAATTGTCTCCTACCTTATATTGATTGTTTATGAGGAGCTTATCTTCTGTTCTCCATTGCATAGTGTAAATAGTAAATTAATCAATTATCACTAAATAGCACTAACTCCAAGCTAGGTCTTGCATTATCTGAAGTAAGTTTGTTTTCTTGGTTATTTTTCTCCAAGCTTAGGGCAAAGGGGAAAGAAATGAGAAACCTTTGTTGAGATGAGAATTATTTGGTTTCTAGTTAATTGCCGTTTCAGTGTAATTATTGTTAACTTTCTAATAATTCACGCATCATATTGAAAAGCAGATAGAAATGTGCTAACAGCTTAATCAGACTCTCTACTTACGTATGAAATTTTGACAAGGATTTTGACAGAAGTTTTCATTTTGTTTTCCTAGGGAAGAATAACATACGTTCTTGATGGAAACTGGACATACTGCATTTCTTTTCAGTTCTACTGGTTAGGTTGTGCTACCATAAAGAGATGGAGGAAAGGGGGCTGGGGGTGTAGCTCAGGGGCAGAGTGCTTGCCTAGTATGATCAAACCTAGGTTTGATTTCCAGTACCACACACACAAAAAAAAAAAAAAAAAAA
>NW_026000142.1:16812310-16882591 GCF_001458135.2 Marmota marmota marmota | reverse complement strand
AAAAAAAAAAAAAAAAAAAAAAAAAAAAAGAGGGAGGGGAGGCAAATGATATTTAAGGTCCATGATCTTCCCAAGACTGATTTTTCCCACTGTATTTTGTTGTTGTGAGAAAAATTTAGAATCATCATTAGACTTTAATTATTTTCTATTGTGTATACACACACACACACACATATATATATATACACACATACACATTATATATACACATATATAGATATATAAATGGATATATATATAAATGGTAGAATAATACTATGCTTTACTTCTTTTTCTCAACTGTGTTTTAGTTATTGTTAATGCTTGGTGCTAGGGATTGAATCATGGCCTCACACATGTTAAACAGCTGCACCCCCAGCCTCTGAATTATGTGTTTCCTGCTTTTTTTATATATCCATGTCAGCCTATGAATGTGTAACTATAAAATGATTCCATTAAGAAAAAATAGTGTGTTATTTGAACTCATGTATATTAGAATTATTTGGGGAAAAGTTACAGCTTCCTTATGTTGACATGTGCCTTAAAATAAAAGAAAAGGAGCAGATTTTGTTCCAAAGTTGCTCTTTAAAGGAAATAACTTCACAAGCATCTTTGGAAGTGGTGGTATAGACTTATTTTGACAAAAGTAGCAATATATATTTGTTCAATAGATGGCGCAAGCATTCCCCCATAACAGAAAATGCTGTCTATTGAAAAGTAGAGAACTTGGTAATGAAAGCAGCACTATTTAGGTAGAATTAAATAACCTTCAAGACATTTTCTCTTTAAAAATGTAAAAAGAAAAGGTTAGAAGAAGGTTAGTGGTAGTTCATTTTGGACATATCAAACTTGTCAAGATACTTTATCAAATTAATATACAAAAACTTTAATGTATAATAGTATATGGATAATCACAGATATCATGAGGTCAGTTTTTACCAAAAATATCTGAGACTTGAAATTCTGAGTATGTGTGTAAATGTCAAAGGTTTTCTTTTTATATTAACTATCAGGATTTCATTTTTCATCTTATCTTGCATTCACAGACAAAAATACTGTGGATATAGATTTTAAGCAAATACATTTTCAAAATGTAATTCTTAATATTAAAGTTACAGGATAAAAATAAATGTCATAAAAACCTAGTACAACTTGAATCCTAACCTTATCAGACATGGCTCCTTTTTACTACTGGCTTTATTTTGTTATTCATTTGCCTCTAAATAAGTAAATATGTGTTAGAGAAAAACTGAACAGCAATAGATATTTTTCTGTAATAGTCTAGAAAGTTTTGTTTGGCTAAATAGCATTTTCTTAAGAACCTAAGAAGCCAGGCACATTGGTGCACACCTGTAATCCCAGCAATTCAGGAGTCTTACTGAAGGATCACAAGTTCCAACCAGCCACAGCAACTTAGCAAGGCTCTAAGCAATAGGAAACCTTGTCTCAAAATAAAAAATAAAAATAAAAATAGAAACACCTAGGCATGTAACTCAGTGATAAAGCACCCCTGGGTTAAATCCCCAATACAAAAAAAAAAAAAAAAGCCTAAAGAATTCAGTAGCTTGCATATGTAATGCAAGTCCTCTATGGAAATATTGCTTTTGCCTAATAAGTAAGAAGAGGTAGTTTTTGTTGTTGTGATTTGTTTGACATCATAGAATCATAGATATGGTTCATTTTAGGAAAAGGTATACTCAAGTTTTTGTTTTTTTTTTCCCCCCAGCAGCTCAAAACTTTTTGTTATTGAGGGACAAAATTGAAAAAGTCATCACCAACCCTCCACCCCCAAATTTTTTAGTCCTTCAAAAAAATTAGATTGAAATATATTTTGGGATGTTCTACTAATAATAATGATGCCTTGATTTTCATTGTACTCTATAATCTGAAAGGCCCCTTCGGGTGCATCATTCTGCTAGATATATGTAATTATATTTGCCTATTGTGGTAAAGGCAAGTATTGCTATTTCTGTTTTATAGATGAGGAAAGTAAAGTTCATTCTGGGTACACAGCAGCTTAAAGGGATGTTAGACCTAAGAGAATCATTTGTGTTTGCTCTGTGTCTTTTATCTCTGCCTCCAATACCCCACAGGTTATTTTCATTCTTTCATCTCTATTTTGGAAAAAAAAATTATTCTATATCCTCATCATTTACTTCCATATGATGGATACCCATTGCTGTATTACTCTCTTCTCTCTTACCTTTTCCCTTTTCCTTTACTTACTTAATTGGTTAACTTGAGAGCAGAAACTGGACATGAATAGATAATCTCTTTATATTCTATTTGTCCTTTAAAAGTGAGTTGTCTAGAGGAAGTCCCTGTTCTCTGCATCTCCCCACATGTGTATTGTGGGCAGGATCTCCCTAGGCATAGGCCTGTCTTGTCCAGCACTGTCTGTGACGGGGTTATGCAAAAGCATGTCTAGAAATGATACTGAACCTTGTAAGGAAACCCACTACTTACAGAAGTAAATCATGCTCTACAGTATTATCTCCATCAGTATTGAAGGTAGCATTTTGTTCTCTGACAACTCATTTGTCTCTAGTGAAATTGTTCAGAATGCCAGCAGAGAAATGAGGTACTGAATCACGGGTCCCTCAACGATTCCAACAATGGGTTCTAACAAAGCTCACACATCAGAAGATCATTTTGAAAAGCATTCTAACAGGAATTGTTTGGGGATCTTTAGACATATTCTACTTTGTCAGAGGTGCAGAAGCCCTAGGAACCTCTCATTGAGGTCAGGTGTGATGTGTGCTGGATCTCTGAAGCTCCATGCCTACTTTCATGTCACCTGCTCCATACTGCCTTTTTTGTTTTGATCTTCTGCATTAAGTTAACATTGAGGGTAACACTCTGCTGCTAAAATTATTTGATTTTTCTTGATCCAACTAAGTATATAAAAAAGCAATTTTATGAAACATCCAGACTACCCAAGTCTTTTTCTCTTCTTTTGAGATATATCATATAATTTTTTGCTTAAAATTTTCTTGCTTCATTATGTTTTGTTCTTAATAACCAAGCTAGGATTAGCCATAGAGTTTATGGACTATGCCATAGAGAAGCTCAGTATCGGGCAATGAGGATGGAGTGGTGAGGAACTGACATGATTGTGGCCCTCATGGAGGGCATAGCTCAGGCCATGGATATGGAAGAAATGTCCCCATGTCACCTTGTGCATGTAAGACAGGAGGAGTGTGACTGTGATGTGTCAGGAAAGGCTGCTCCAAGAAAGGCAGGTGAACAAATGGGAAATGTGAGACTCAAGCAAAATCCATTGAAAGGAAGTGTTGGAAAGGATGAAGCTAAGATGTGCCAGACTGAAGAGAAGGAACAGCACTCAAGCACCTGGAGGAGCAGTAAGAGCCCAGAGAGTGTTTGTACAGCAGAGTGCTTGATGTCAGCGTGAGCCAGGAAAAGTATCCAAGGCGCTCTACACAGGCAGTTTGTAGATGTGAGCAATCACAGAACTGTCTACGACCAATTAACATGCCCAGAATGCAAGAGCAGAGTTCCAGAGAAAGATTAACAAGAATCCCAGCAAAGCTGGGTGCTTAGCCTGGGTTGTGGGGCAGCTTATCAAAACAAACATATAAGCACAAGGGAGCCAGACAGGGATGGGCACACGGAAACTGCAGTACAATGTCTGAGCTGGAATTACAGCAAGAATATCTCACTGCTCAATCCCCAAGTCCTAAACCCGAACTTCATCATCCTTAGCTACAATTATGATTGGTCACAGCATAAAGTTGAAGTTCAAGTGACATAGCTTAGGTGGAACAAAGCCGTTGGGAAGGCAATTCTGAAACATGCTGAGTGTCAGGAGGAGTTCAAATATCTTTGTAACTAAGTGACATGAAGGTGTCACTCCAGAAGATGGACACAGGCAATTTGTTTCCTAAATCTCAGAGCTTTTCAGGCCTTCCCTCATTAGCTGAGATCAGAGAGCAACATTACCATTTAGGAATTAAACATAATCCATGGAGCTTAGAATACAAGTTTTAAAGAAAAGTCTCTTCTCTTTGAATGTAAATCTTTACAAATTCCTAGCAAAATTGTGGTGGAAGTGAAAATGATAATTTACTTATAACTGAGATAATAGTTCATTCCAAACAGAATGTAAAACCTCACTTATATAAATTTATTGCTTAAAGACATTAGCAGTAATCTAGTCCAGCTAATTACCAAAGTGTGTGTTAGCATGATTCCAAAAGCTGTTCTAGAAAGAAAGAAGGAAGGAAGGAAGGAAGGAAGGAAGGAAGGAAGGAAGGAAGGAAGGAAGGAAGGAAGGAAGGAAGGAAGGAAGGAAGGAAGGAAGGAAGGAAGGAAGGAAGGAAGGAAGGAAGGAAGGAAGGAAGGAAGGAAGGAAGGAAGGAAGGAAGGAAGGAAGGAAGGAAGGAAGGAAGGAAGGAAGGAAGGAAGGAAGGAAGGAAGGAAGGAAGGAAGGAAGGAAGGAAGGAAGGAAGGAAGGAAGGAAGGAAGGAAGGAAGGAAGGAAGGAAGGAAGGAAGGAAGGAAGGAAGGAAGGAAGGAAGGAAGGAAGGAAGGAAGGAAGGAAGGAAGGAAGGAAGGAAGGAAGGAAGGAAGGAAGGAAGGAAGGAAGGAAGGAAGGAAGGAAGGAAGGAAGGAAGGAAGGAAGGAAGGAAGGAAGGAAGGAAGGAAGGAAGGAAGGAAGGAAGGAAGGAAGGAAGGAAGGAAGGAAGGAAGGAAGGAAGGAAGGAAGGAAGGAAGGAAGGAAGGAAGGAAGGAAGGAAGGAAGGAAGGAAGGAAGGAAGGAAGGAAGGAAGGAAGGAAGGAAGGAAGGAAGGAAGGAAGGAAGGAAGGAAGGAAGGAAGGAAGGAAGGAAGGAAGGAAGGAAGGAAGGAAGGAAGGAAGGAAGGAAGGAAGGAAGGAAGGAAGGAAGGAAGGAAGGAAGGAAGGAAGGAAGGAAGGAAGGAAGGAAGGAAGGAAGGAAGGAAGGAAGGAAGGAAGGAAGGAAGGAAGGAAGGAAGGAAGGAAGGAAGGAAGGAAGGAAGGAAGGAAGGAAGGAAGGAAGGAAGGAAGGAAGGAAGGAAGGAAGGAAGGAAGGAAGGAAGGAAGGAAGGAAGGAAGGAAGGAAGGAAGGAAGGAAGGAAGGAAGGAAGGAAGGAAGGAAGGAAGGAAGGAAGGAAGGAAGGAAGGAAGGAAGGAAGGAAGGAAGGAAGGAAGGAAGGAAGGAAGGAAGGAGAGAGACGCTGCATTTTGTAGACAAAAAATTTGCTCTTCTGTCCCACCTTTCCTGCCCCTGTGTGTCTTCTTGCACTTGTCTGCTATAGGCACTTAGAAGTCCTGGCATATAAGAACCTCATTAGCTTTGTTTTACTCATTGTTTCCACATTTATTTGCCGACCAAACCCATTCCTTTTCCACATAGTGCCTCCTTGTATCCAGATGTTCCAAGACTATGCTGTAGAAAACACTGAATCCCAAACTGTTTTCATGACTATCGTTTTAGAATATAGTTTTTAAAATAAGCATTTCACATGCCCATTTCTTTTTTCAATCCTCACTTTGAAGAAATTGGACAAGATATTTCCATTTACAGAAAAAGAAACTTGAGCCCTAAAATGTTTGTGCTGATTTGGTATTACATATATTTTATATAATGTTAAAAAATATTTGATCATTTTACTTTACTTTGGTAATATTATTCCTAAAACAGAAGAAATTTTTCATCATCATATTCCTGATCATATTCATACTTTGCCAAAACTTTTGTTTCTTGCCAAACTATTTGCATTTTCAGGGAAAGGAGAATATAATGGAGATCCTTAAAAAAAAAAAGATTATATAAGTGAATCATTTCCATCTAATTATCAGGTGCTCAGAGTCTTTTTGCCAAGTGGTTTAGAATATCCTTCCCTTCTTCCCTTTGGAATGTGTCAAACTAGACCCTCGGGGACATTCCACTTTTTACATGTTCTGTCCTCTATTGAAGGGATAGGGCATAGACCTAACTATGCAGGTTAGCCTGGTGGGGGTAAAGGAAGCTGCTTGGTATCCTCTTTGCATGTTTTCTTTTATCCACTTTTGAGACATTTTGTAATTGGTTTGGAAAACCCATTAATTTTCTTTAATTTTTAACAAAGTAGTGAAGCTCCTACAGATGAAAGAAAAAAACTTTAAGAGCATGTAAATTGAGGTACAACATGAAACCATGCTTTTGCATATTATACTTTCTGGGGTAGAGTTTATCGAGCCAATGCATATATTAATTTCATTTAGCCCTTCTACAGGGTACATGTATTTCAAAGCATGCTGTACACCATAAATATATATGTTTTGTCCACTTAAAAAATAAATTCTTAAAAATGTGATTTTTACATAGTTTTATAAATATAATCATAGGAGAGATCATGGGCCCTTAAAAATAGGTATTAGGACACTTTTTTTCTGATAATTGAATTATAAAAGAATGCCAAAGGCCAATTGTCAAAGAGAAGTATCAGGAAAATATCTTTCTAGATTTGGCCATTCATTGTGACTTGGTTGTATTATTTGGCTTGTGTTTAGCTATTTAAAATTACTTCCTTAGAACACTTACCTAGTGTTCCCAGTTAGCTTTGTGTCTAGATGTCAGGGCATTCACTTCATATTTTGTATTAGAATGTTCCCTTCAAGAATGATCAGCTACAGTTCTTAATGTCTAAGGGTGGAATGGGGCTTGTGGTCTTATCTTGACAATTGCCTCTATTCATATTCTAGATTGTTCTTCAGCAAACCAATTTTTAAGATAGTTTTTATACCTTAACTATTATACTTATCTGATAATGCTGATATCCGCTGAAATTTATCTGACATATAAGTAGCAGAAGATGAAACTTTTAAAAAAGAAAAATGATGGTTTTTACGTTACTATGTGATGTCTACAATAAGTGAAGGATTCTCATTTCATTCAAGTTTGCTGTTACAAGTCACCTCTGTACACCGCACAAACATTTAACTTCTTGCTTGACAGCAAGAGTTTGGAGTTTTTCTTCAGTCCTGATTTCTCTCAGACTGCCACACAATTTTGTTTGGCAAAGATCCTTTGCTTGCACCCCCACCTCTTGTCCTCTTTCCCATAAGAATTCAAGGAGTATAAAGACCAACTGGAAAGTATTTACTTCTAGATTTCATAATGTGCAGGTCATGGTGTTGTCTCGAATCAGTGTCTTTTCTCATACTGAGCTGAAAACAAAACCAAAACTAAAAAAGAAAAGATGAAGAGAGAAAGAAAAAGACTTATTCTTGTGGAGTTAAATAAAAGAATGTAGTGAAAAGAAGGTTCCTTTTATGCAAGCAGCATAGAACGTGCAGGGATGACTGCAAGTGCCTGAGGGCATTTGGTCCCTATTGGTTTTCACATCAAATGCAATGGTGCCCACAGATAGCCTGTATTGTTGTCAGTTAAATGGGATCATGAGTGTCTGAAAGGTGTTTGAGAATGAACCGAAAATCATTTTCACAAGTGGATGATTACTTCTGCCACATGTTAACCGAACTCTATCAGAATGGCCTAGCTTTTTGAGCCTGCATTAATTGCTCTTTCAACCTTGACTGAGGTTTCTCTTTAAGAAAGCCCTTTCCAGGACTCAACTACTCTATATATTGATTTTTTTCTCTTTCTCTATTTTTCCTTGAAAAATGAAGCCTTGTAGAAGAAAAGGCTTTATCATTCAACATGTAGATGGATTGTTCCATTGACTAAAAAACTAGACTCATAAGTGATCTGCCAAAAGCAATAGTCCTTTTTTTTCCCCAAGCACTGAATAATTCCCATCTTATGTATACAATTATGTTTTTCAAATATTCATTAGTGATGATTTTTCATTGTAAAGTAAAACCATGAACTCTCACAGCATGGTCTCAGAGCAAATAAATTGTCATATTCTCCTTTCTATTAGAACTGTATGCCACCACTCTAATTGAAGCTAAACTACAATATTTAGTAATGTGTTTGGAGAATTTTTGTGTGTTGAAGTATTCTTTGAACACTCTTCAAGTTAGAAAGGTTTTATGAAGTGTTTTTGAAGTTTTATTAAATTTGTTATTTTATGTTACCTCTTTCTATTTCAAACATGATGCAGAGTGTGTCAGCTATACCAATATAATTAATACAGATTTTATTTCATGCATACCATGATATGAAGATGAGTTAAATCTCAGTTTTTAAAACTAATCATAAAGTGAGTTCTTAAATTTACACTAACATTTTTTGACTATGCTTACCAGCAGAGAGTATACAGTATTTATAGAAAATCACTTTGTTAGTAATACTCATTTCTGAGGGTTTTGGCATAAAGGAAGAGAAATCACAGATATTACATGTGTGTCTATTTTTTAAAAATATATTTTCAAATATGTACTGTGCAAAAACAAGCATTTTAAATAGTTTTCTAAGCTTGGCAGTGTTAACATATAATGAAACGTAAGTTGCCTAAGATTTTGCAAAAGAGATGCCTAGTAGTTATGCTGATTTTTTGTTTTACTTGATGTTTATTTTTACCAAATTTTATTTTATTCAGTAAATATGTTGTTGAAAGCCATTTTACTGGTACTAGAATATATATTGTTAATGATCACCGTTTATCTAAAGAAAAGTTTTTATCTTTACTGTCAAAATTTTCTAAAGACCAGTTTTGTCCACAAGCAAAACTTTTAGAAGCAGTTGTGGTATGTATATTACCCAGCTGGCTTATTAAGTTAGCTTTTAAGGATCATGTTGATACCAGAAATGTTGTATAATTTTAATAAGGTATTATAATAGCCTTACATACCTATTAATATGCAGAAGATAAAAAATATACTACTTACCTTGTTGGTAGTAATTATTTTGACTTGTTAGCTATTTTCTTAAAGAAAATTCAAGTAGGTGAACACCAAAATTCTTTTTTCTTCTCTGGAGCTTTCCCCTACCAGTATATTTTAAATATACAATAAAAATGTTAAAGTTCATTTTCTTATATCTCTGATATTCAGTGATGCAATATGACCTTAGACTGGTTACAAATACAAAAATAGTTTAGGCGAATGAAACATAGAGACATATTTCCTTGGTTTTATGCCTTGGTTCCTAGCAATGATTCACATTTCCTGAAACAAATAGTGCTCTTCATTAGAAATAACCCTAGAAAAGGCATTAATACCTGAAGATTACTCTGTGTTTATACTCACTTATGAAACCAAATGCTTTAAGGCTTTACTCTTGTGTTAAATCCAAGCATTGTGTCAGTGCTGCTAATTGCTTTGTTACCTAATCCTGTGTAAGAAGAGAAGATTTTAAAGTTAAGCAGGCAATTTTTGGTTCAGAGGAACAACTTAATACTTAAGTTGGATGTATTGATGGAAGTAAACACTTTCACATTGTATCTGAGCAGTTCTTTTTAAATAATCCAAAATACTTTAGTTACATGAGTATTGTGATGCAGTATAAATATTTCAATGGAAAAAACATGTTATAGTTTGTGCAAATGAGCATCAGAAATATGTGCTTGTGAAAGCTGTGCATTAGAATCTCTTTTGTATCCAAGAAACTCTTTCGTATCCCCTCTTAAATAATTATTGGATCAAATTTAACTTCAGTTAGGAGTTTTTCCCTAGGGCAACATTCTAATAGAGTACCAGAGAATGGGTCATGATCATAAAAACTGCTACTATTTGTTATTTCATTTTCCATCCATTTCTAACTTCACCAAAAGAATTTTTAAAAGATGAGAGGGAAAAATATCTTATTTAAAACCAAATCCTATAGGTTGAGGAAAATGAATAATGGTGAAAGCCCCACCACACCAAAAAACAAATCTGCTTTTTTGTTTAAGGTGAAAGAAATTCACAGTACTCATTATAGACTGTTCCTCTTATGTTGCTTGATAAATGTTCATTTTATTGGATGATATTATAGATGGTCTCATCAATCCCAGTTAAGTGTGTGTACCCAGTTTGCAGATATTTTGGCAGGTCTGATTTACATATTCTTTAAAAAGACATTTTGATATGAATCAATCGTATAGTAATGACCCAGCAGATGACAAAATGTTGAGGAACAGCAGACCCACCAGGCAAGGTTCTGTCCCCTTCTAGGCCTGGAAACACTTTTCTTGGATGATGTTCTCCCACATCTTTACCTGGTAGATTCTTTTATTTTTTTAATATTTTCTTAATTGTTGATGGTCCTTTGTTTTATTTTGCTTATTTATTTGTGGTGCTAGGAATCGAACGCAGTGCCTCACGTGTACAAGGCAAGCACTTTACCGCTGAGCTACAACTTCAGCCCCTGGTAGATTTTTATTTCATAAAGCACTAAGATACTAATTTATCTAGAATATGGAGGACAAGAATATTTGAAAACTAGGCTTAAAAAATACTGGACTATTTTCATGAAACACAAAGTAAATGACAAATAAATAGCCATAAAGAATCTGCTTAATTAGTGCTATTTCCATCATATATCAGATAGGTGGATTTACTCCTATTGGCTGCATTTTCCCCCCACAGTATTCAGTTAAAATTGATGTTTATTATAATGACTCTGAGATTACTATAGGGTCTTTCTAAATCATAAAAGAAAGATCAAATTATATTTATGACTGTTTGAAGTCAATTCAACTTATTATGCACAAATTCTCTAAATATTGGTTATAGATATAGATACAGTCTATATAGAATAACTCATTTTTTAGTAAGCATAAGGAACAGCATTTATTGTCTGGTAAATTATAATGTCAGGCTAAATGTAACTTTTGCATGTTTTCCTGAAATTTCAAAAACCTATTAGACCTTAGATACCATAAAAGAAATAATTTAAATGTAGCACTGAACATTTAAAAAAAATATAGCGATTCAGTAGTGATGCTAGGCATAAAGTTGGTTTAGGAGAGGATACATTTTGATTTTTACAGGTGTTATCTAATAAACTGATTAACTGATGATTACCAAATATTCAAACGATTTTGACTCTTTTTCCTCACTCTCACTCTAACCCTCCCAAATGATAACACCCATTTGTCTACAGAGAATTTAGACTGCTCCAAATTCCACAATGTGAGGATGGCTTTGAAAGCTGGAAGCCTATTTCACCATGAAAGCCTATAGAGCTCTCCACTGTCCTCAAGACAAAAAGAAAAGGATCTTGTCTCTAGATTTTACCTTAGTCACGTCAGAAATATTTAGAGTCATAATGTCAAATAATAATAATTTTTTTCTGATTAAAAAGGTAAGATGTCCTCTCATATTGCCAGTCGTAGTACAAAGTGGTACAGCCACTCTAGAAAATAGTTCAGCAGTTTCTTATAAAATCCATCATACACTTTCGATATGATACAACAATCCCACTCCTGGATACTTGTCCAATAGAAATGAAAACATTTGCTGACACCAAGACACAAATGTTTATAGTAGCTTCAATTTTGATGTCCAGATGTGTGGAAACAATTCAAATGTCCACCAGCTGGTGAATGGATAAACACATTGAGGTGAATTCATTCAAATAAATATATGTACTGTATAATTCCAACTATATGGTATTTTGGAAATGAAAAACAAAGTCAGAAATCAAATCAGTAGTTGCCAAAGCTGGGGTTGTGAGGAAGGGATTAATCATAGAGGATGAGGGAACTTGGAGGAGATAGGAATGTTCCATAAGAAACTGTTCATGGTTACATGACTGTTGAAACATTTGTCAAATTGTACACCCAAAGCAGGTAAATTTTACTTTATGTAAACTGCTAATAATCCTTACAGAACACAGAGGAAGAAAGACATAGTCAGTATACACATATTTAAAAGGCAAAAAAGCCATAAAAAAGGATATGAAATCCATCTTTAAGCTCGCCAGACAGATATTGACTACAGGTTTAACTTTTCATTGAATTTTCTGGATTCAATGTGGCTGCTTGTTTTATTTAGTAAGAATTTCCTGTACATAAGTAAGTTTTTTTCCATCACTTTTAATGACAATCTAATCATTTGATCCTTAGATTGCTTTTAGGGTTTTTACTCTTCACCAATATTGGTGAACTCTATTTTTCTTCTTCTTCTTTCCTCTCTGGTTTTTAAATATGTCCGTTAGGCCAAGAATCTGCTTTCATACCCATGAAAAAGCATCTAGACAACGGGACTTGGTATCTGATACCAGAATTCATGCTTATTGTGAAAAAATTAAATGTGTTGAAGAGAAATTTAATGTATTCTTACTTGGTATGGTTATTTTGCTGTTGTATTTCATCCAGGTTCATTTTTTGCATTAGAATTTTATCTAATATGAAAACATTAAGAAGAAAAACCATTATATTATTTTCTGTATAATATTTATAACATTATTTTGCAGGTAATCTTTTGTTAAATGTTATTATTTTTCTTGCATTGGGAGCTGGCAAAAATTTATATAACAAATTAGTTTCTGGATATGTTTGATCATTTGTCACTTTTATACACGTTCAACTGAATTTTTCCTTAAAATGCAACAGCCCAAACTGCTTTAGAGTACTCACATATATACCTTGGTTCTCGTCCCCGATTCCTTCTTGCTCTGTTTGTCATAACACGTTCCTGTGATACAAATACAACATTCCCAAATACAATGTGTATGTGTCCACCAAACCCTGTGCTTTCTGTCTTCAGAGAAACCATACATTCCAAATTTATTAATCCATGATTTTGAATGATGTTGCTGCTGACTGGTATTCTTCATGCAGGATCTTCACTGTCAATAAACTCACATTAACTTGCTTGTGGTGTTGATGGTTTGTGTCACTATTCACATTCACTTTTGTATGAACTGGTTGCCCAGCAGTCTGCCAAGTGAGACACTTGAAAAAAGCTGAGAAGCAGACTGTGGTCACAGGCAAAGGTTCTTTCAGAAGCCCTCTGTGGCTGCTGGGCAGCTACTGGGCACACATCTTGTTGGTATGCTTTTATAGAGGACAGCTGTCATCTCCACAGCATCTAGTTCCTGAGGTCATTGCTGTTAACCCCATAATAGGAACTTAGGTGTGTGCATTTCAAGAGAGGGAAATTATATAGGAAAAAGACAGAAAGAGAACAGCTGAACACCTATCACTAGAACCAGAGAAGAGATATTAGAGGCTAGACTAAAGGTATGCAAAGGGTTTTAAGGGGACCTTGAGAAGAAACAGTGAAGCAGGTGAGAAGAGGGGTAGATATTTCTGCCAGTCATTAAATGAATTCACATGACATCTAAAAGCACAAACAATGCTATGAAGGGTAACATGAGTGGCAGAAAGAAGCTCACCAGATGCTTCAGCTAGCTTATGTGGGTAAAATAAAATGTGTAATTGATTTGAGCAATTTAGATGATGTTTGCAATGCAACAACCCAATTGTTTTTGTTTTGATTTTTAGTAACTCTATTTTTTTCCCTGATTCTGATAAGTTAGAAAATACAGCAAACTTAAATCTACCGTAATTATGTTACTCACAGATACTGTTATTAGTATTTTTGTAATATTCATTTTGCATCTATATTTCTTAAAAATTTCAGATCACTAAGGATGGTGTAGTATTGCATTCTGTTCTTTTTAGATATTATATAATGAGATATTCACTATGTTATTAATTTTATCAAAAACTAAAACAGTAGGACTGTTCTTATTGTGGTGCTATGCTACAGGAAAACAGTCTTATGTTACCCTCCCCACTGGTAGCAAGTTAGAGTATCTATTCATTTCACCACACATTAGCCAACGTTCCACTCCATTTTACTCTATTTAAAGGGGACAAGAAGTATGCTTGGTTTGTGGCAAAAGATGATTATTTAAATAAGAAGCTAAAATTTCAGCCATGAAAATTGTGAGAGGTGGTCTGAAGACTTTAAGCCCCTAAATAAACTGTGTTAGCCACAGTGTTTGTTGTTTTGTTTTAGTTTTGGCCCATGGGATGTAATCCATCCTCTCAGGCATGCTCAGCAAGTGCTGCCCCACTGAGCTATACCCCAGCCCCATGATACTCTTTTTTTTTTTTTTTACCATATTTCTTTAATTTTAAAATTAACTCTCTATTTTTGCTTTTGTAGGAGGGATGTGTATGTGGTTTCATGACATAATTTTAAAATAGTTCTTTCCTTGATGAGCTCACCCTGGATTACATTTTAATCTCTTCTTTTACCTTCCTGGATACCTCTGCATATCTATATATATTCATTCAGAACCAAAATTTAGTCTCAAATGATTGACCACATTAATCATTACATAACAGCTGACAGTTAAAAGCCATGGGTGAAATGATACTAAACTATACACATCATCTTCATTGTAATCTGAATTTCGTATTTTTTTTAAAAAAGTGAAATGAGATACTTCCATTAAGTCAGGGAAATCCTAAGACGATGGAACTGGCAAATGTCGGAAATCAGCAGATCCAGGCCTGTGGTTTGATACATAAAGAAATGGAAACACATCAGTATAGGCACATCTCGGGGTCACCCAGCTAGACAGTGACCTTTCACCTTGGGTTCTTGACTCTATAGCTAGCTCCTTCCCTGGCTGCACTATCCAGGTCTGGTCATTTGAGATCTGAAGCTTTTAGTACCATGTCCTCAGTTTGCAGCCTTTGTCTCTCCTAAGAAGTATGTGCAAGAATAAAATTCCAACTGGTTCTTTGATTATCCTTTCTAACTCCACTTCGCTCAATTTGTGGTAAGGACTGACAAATTGATAAGCCACATAAATCAATTTCCTTTCAAGAACCTAGAACAAGCTCAGTCATTTTGTAACACAGTATCTGCGTGTTGTCTCAGATTCCAAATGAAAACAGCCTTTAGCTGGCTGCTCTCAAGGATAAACACCTATGGAAGAAATGTGATTACAAGGAACCACAACATTATTCATGTGAAATGTTCTTTTTCTTGTTTGTTTTTCATACCAGATATCTGTATGCCCTTGGACAGAAGGTTTGGAAAAGATGGAAAAAACGTTACTTTGTCCTTGTTCAGGTTAGTCTTTTTTTTTTTTTCCTCCTGTCACATAATCAATCTAAGACATGGTTCTAAAACTTATTTATGTGAGTTATATCACTATTTACTATATTCAAAAAAGCTTAAGAAAAACTTAATTCCTTTAAAAATAAAAGTAGTAAATTCATTATATGCTAACTTGAATTACATTCTTAAATGAAAGAACTATTTCCCAGGCCAAGCAATTTAGTGAAATGAGGGTCATTATTTGGTGCGTTTGCACATCTCTCCATTGTCTGACATCAGAGAATGCGGCTATATTCTCATATCAGTTTCTGCATGCAGTTTGTTGCAATATTGGATAGAGCGTGGTCTCTGGAAAGCACTACTGTATACTTCTGAGCAAATAAATATGAAAAAGGCAAGAAACTTCTGAATATTGTTATTAAAAATTATTTTAACCTTCAGACCCTCTGAAAGGATCTTAGGATCTGCAGGATTCCCAGAGCATCCCTTGAAAACAGCTGATATTTTACAGATAAATAATAATTAATGAAATCACTGATTTTTGTGCAACTATGCCATATATGTTACTAATCCACATGAATATGTTTTGAAATCAAGTTGACTGCTGATTATTGATGACTAGATTCTGAATGTTGACAAACTCACCAAACAAATGCCACTCATTTCACTAATGATTGTTGGTATAGGTGGTTTGGCTAGCTTTTTAAAATCATGGATAACCTTTGCTCATAGAACATACATATTAAATTAAATTTAGATTAAACCATAACTTTCCAAGTAAAAGTCATTTGATTTCATGATAAATTCATGTGATGTCATTTTCAAAGGAAATATCTGAAAAGAGAATCACCCTTGGAATTCTTAGAACAGTCTAAAATCTCAACTGTTCCCACAACACATGAGGCAAGCTTGACATGGTAAAATGCCAAGGAAGGAAAATTAACATTTTCTATCTTCCAGAATACCACCATGCATCAGTTGTTGAATAAAATCACCTCTATTAATGTCCCATTATGCCATGATTTCTTCTTGAAAGTTTAAAAATTCAGTCAAAAGTAGATTTACCTATATGGCAGCCACATGACCCATTTTATTCCCAACTAAAATGTGGTTAGAACTTATCTAATAAAAGATTACACAGAGTTAATCTGTGGTTATAGAGCTCAAGGGTTCCCTGTTTAGAGTTCTGGGTGATCTTTCTGGTTTCGTTACTTTACATTGGTACAATAATTTAAATATATTTACAAAGCAATTTGAGTGTAGATCTTTCTGGAGATTTTAATTTTATTCCTATTTCAAAAATGTTTCACCTACATCAAATTCAACAAGTTTGTCCCAGTTATAGGTCTTTGTTGAGTTTTTGAAAAGCATGAATCTTCTTCAGTTATATTCTATGCATTCATGTAGAGTTTTATTTAATTCCAAAATTTCATTAGTGTTACTGGCATAAACAGTTTGGGAGCAAACCAAGCTACCTCTTAATAAGCATAGAGTTTAACTGGTAGAAATATGTAGGAAAGAAGTGAGACTGTGACCCAGTAACCAAAATATCCAATGGCTCATTTGCTTTAATCAATGAGCAGAGAACACTTGTTAGTCTAGAGATCTGGTTTAAAAACTGTAGGCTCAAAGAGTTTCTAATGTACTGATTGTTCTAATGTAAAAATTAGTCTTTTGTAGACCAGTTTTAGGATGTCAAATGATCTCCTCCTGCTTTTGATCAGAGAAAGTTTGGGGCAGGGGAGATCATCTTTTTCCCCTTCTCTTATTTTCTTGCATGTGATCACAGGAATCAAAAGTTATAGACATGAACACTTTGATTATCACCCATTAGACAGTTTAGAAATGAAAGAAGGAATCGTAATACTTTGAGATTGTTAATTGGTAGGTATTTGGAGAAAATTACCTGTGGAGATAAAAAGTCCTCCCAATAGCTAAAGTATATATTTTACATTTTTAAAAGCAAATCTTGTGTAAATCAAAGTAGATGGTTAATGCATATGCTTCAGAATTAAAATGTAAGGGAATGTACCCCCAAAACCATAATGCATATGGATTTGTTCTACCTGTAGTAACATCTTAAAATTGAAGTCATATTTAAATATCATGTATGAATGTGCACGTATGTACATATATACACACTCACTTATAGAATCCCATTCCTGAATGTATTAAAATATACATGCCAGTTGTCTGAGAACTCTTGGAAGTTTTAAACAATTGAATCTTCCTTTCAATTCCAAATGTAATGGGAAGACAAATTGAATGCACTCGCTTCAAAATCAAGATGGATATATATGGAGATTCAGTGAGAATGACCCATTGAGAGGAACTGGGTAGTTTCTATGAGTATTTTTAAAGACAGCTCTCATTCTATCTGCACACAGCTTGTCGGTGGGTACCTGCAGGCAGCATTATTGAAAGGTGAAGGAGTCGTTTTTCGTAGGGAGGACAGTATCCCCCTGCTGTGTCTGCTGCTATCATGGGCAGAATGGTGGTCTGGTGATAATGCGAATCTCATCACCACTTGTGAGTGTGTGTTACATGAGTGATGTAGCTGGAGACCTAGCCATCAGCCCAAGAATTTGTGCTCATAAAAATTGATTGAGAGTCAGGTTTGGCCAGCTGCAAAGTCATTGTTCAAAGTGAACACTCGAGGAGCCACTGAGCTGAAAAGACTTATCAAAGGCTTTCAAATAAACAGTAAAATCGGAAGCAAAAATGTCGATTTAAATCAGAGTCAAGAAAATGGGAAAATAGATTACTCATTAATTTGGGTGTTTGTTTAGCTTCTTAGTAAGATGAGTTGGAGTTCCTGTTTAGATTCTGACCCTGATAAAATAAATAAGTGGATTCTGAAGTTTTCTAAGAGGCTGCATTTTTTTTAAACAAAGGTAAATTTTGATTCAAGCCAAACTGAAAGAAAGCAATTTTGATATATATACTTGAAATCTTATTAAAATTAAATTTATATATTTCTTATTCATTTTTCTTATTCTTGTCCAATGCTTTTATATTATATTTAGAAAATATCTTTGCTGTAAAATACTTATGATACTATACTATATAGTAGTTCATTATAATAAAACATTTAACAGCTTTAAAACTCTAATATTTAACCAAGTGGAATTATCTCTTCTATATTCTGTTAACACTTATTCAAATAACCATATGCCCCATATTGCATATTCTATAATCAATTTAAAAATTCCTGAAACACTTACATATGAATATAATCGCTATATTAAATCTGATATTTAGTAGGCAATTACTTTGTGGCAGGTACTTATTTAAAGCACTTTTTATGCATTATCTTATTTACCTCTCAGAATAAATCCAAGGGTTGATTTGGCATTATAATTACCCCCATTGTACAGTAAAGAAAACCAGTATGCAGAGGGATTACGTCATTTACCCAGGTTAGTTTAGTATAGGATTCAAGTAAATTCAGTTCTGTGAGACTGAAGAGTCTTATTTCTTCTGCCATACAGCCACAATTAAATTAATATACACAACTACAACTGATCTGATGACAAACAAATATATATGTAATAATCACTGTGGATCATTAGTATTGTGAGGTGCAAAACAGCATTCCTACAGTAAAGAATCAGGAGTGCTGGTGGAAACAGCCCTGTGTTTGTGAAGGCCACTTTCTGTGTGACATCACTGGAAACTGAAGGCAACATCGATGTTGTCTTGGCCCTGTATCAAGTGTTCACTGCTTGTTGTTGATGTGTCAGAATAAGGACTTGAAGTTGCTGCAAACAACAGCAGGCTCTCAAGACATAATGTTAATTACATATCAGCTGAATTGGCACAGGATGTAAACAGTCAACCATGCCTCTTTGATCAGTACATGCTGCACACATATGAGAATCACTGTTAAGAAGATGCCGTCAAAAAGTACTTTAAACATAAAGAAGTGGTTGCCCCAGACTATTGATTTCTAAAAGAGTCAACACACCTGGGCATCAGCTGCAGGAGATGCCTCTCACATATTTGAAAATACTGCTACTAAGTACAGATGGTGAAGTTCAGTTATGTGGTCTAGGTTTAGTCTAGGACATCAGCTGATATTTGTTTCTGGCAGTAAGATAATGTGAAGTGAGCAAATGAACTGCTGTCAGATGGAGAAAGTCATAGGATGGTGGCTGTCTAGCTGTGTGCTTTAAATTGGACATGCTTAGTATAGGATGAAACTGAACCATACAGGTAGAAAATGGAAAGGCCATCAGCACCCTAGCACTGCCATCTTATCCCTTTCTCATTCTCAAAAGTAACTAATTAACCATGGTTAATAGTGTGGCCTTCGACACTTGTATCCTGTGTGCGCGACTGTGTGTATGTGTGTGTGTGTATAGATGCAAACACACAGATATTCGTAACAGAATCATTCCATGTACTTCTGCTCTGTGAATTGCTTTGCTCCCCTTTAAAAACATATTGGAGTGAATTTGCCATGTCAGCATATAAAAATCCACCTTGTTATTTTAAGTGAACTTTAAGTGAATGATGATATTTTATAATATAGATTTATATAATTTTTGTAATAATTGCCCTTCTTTAGACATTTATTTCTCTTTTTGTCCACAGTGCTATCATTATTATATGTACAATTCCTATATATTAGTCTTTGTATATATGTGGAAGTACTCCTATAGAAAAGAAATCACTAAGTCAGAGGGCGCAGATACTTTAAGGCAGATTATAAATATTTTGATGACTCATGAATATTTGAATATTGACCAAAACTTTGGCTGCTATTTTTTTTGCAGTTAAGTCATTTTTATTAGTAATTTTGTTACATTGTATGTTCTTTTATCTTTCAAAATGCACATCTTAAATAGAAAAGAAAATTGAAAATTATCTTGGTTGTGGGGCTAATTTGGAACAAAATGTCAGAAGAGAATAACTTTTAAATTTAGGTTTCATTTTTAAGATAACTTTTGCTTTGTAATAATTGGGTTTTCCCTAGCCAAAAAAAAAAAAAAAACCATCATGATGATGATGGTCATATTAATTTATGTGTCTGACCCTGGAACATCAACACACAAAAACACTTACACTTACTCTTAAAATTATTCTAAAACACTAAATGGTCATTTTCCTGTCTCAAAAGCAAAAACTGTAGAAGGGGTCAAGCAAGGTGGAATGAGAAAAGGGCTAGAAATGGTGAAGGACAATCTCATATGGACCATGCAGTGATAGCAATATGACAGTTTCTCTCTTTTACATATTCCCTGTGTATCTTAAAAATTATTCATTGATATTTTCATGATTAGCTCCTAGGGCAGTGTCTGATCCCTCTTGTTTGTATATCTCACATCCACATGAAAAAGCAGAGCACCTGTGAGTGAAAATTGTACAATATTGTGAAGTCTGAATTCAATATTTCTGGACTTACTGATTTTTGAAAATTGTTTTACAAGACTCCGTTTTAAAATGCTCTGTGAGTATGTATGTGTGCCATTATGAATATGCATGCATTCATATGTGTAGACATCTTTATTACCGTTTCTACACAGAGTATGCCTGTCTCCTGGTATGAAACATAGCTGATTTATACTTGACCATACTTAAACTAAAACCCACATGTCATCTTTGGTCCCTCTCTTTTTCTTACCCTCATATCAATCCAAAAACATAATTTATTCTATAGCCAAAATAGTGTTCCTATTCATCTTCATCTTCTCTGCCACCATTAGCTGAAACTGCCATCGTCTTCACATGGACCCTACAAGTGGCTTCTTAGCTGTTCTCTCTGCTTCCTCTTCTACTACTCTCCTTATAATCTCTTTTTGATATTGCCAGAACAATCTCTTTGAATCATTACTCACATTATGGCAATTGACAGCCTAAATCTTCCCAGTGACTTCCCATATGCACTTACAATAACCCATAACCATAACCTTAAGACACTATATTCTGGCCCCAAGCTTCCATGTCAGTGAGCAGCATTCAACTTCTAAAGTTCATTCCCCAGATTAATTGCAGTGTCAAAGATAGGAGCTGAACATCTTCAAGTTACCAGCCTGCCCTCCAGAGGTACATCAAATACATATATAATGTGGGGTTTGTGTCATTTCTGTGCAAACAAGCCTTTGAGTTAAGTCCCCTACCTTCCACCCAGATTGTTTGACTCTCCCTAAACTTCTCTTTAGAAATTTATACTGACTTTTCCCCATGACTTCTCATTCTGCCTACCCATTCAGATATCAGTTCAAATGTTAACTTTTCAAATGTGCCTTTTCCATTCACCCAATTTATTTTATCTAGTGATAGATTATAATTATACCTAATAATGTGATTCATTATGCCATATTCATACATGCACATAATTATTTCCCACATTTTACTGGTGTATTATAGTTGTACATATTAATGGGACCTATTGTTACATATTCACACATGCACAAAATATAGCAATATAATTTCGCCAGTAACACACCCCAGCATTTCCCCTCCTCCCATCCCTCCCACCCTTTTGTCCTTTGGCTATGCTGATCTTTCTTTGATTTTTAGGAGATCCACCCCACCTTTTTTTCCCCTTTTTCCTATCTAGCTTCCACATATGAGAGAAAATATAGGACCCTTAACCTTCTGCGTTTGACTTATATCACTTAACCTGATGGTCTCTAGTTCCATCCATTTTCCTGCAAATGTCATAATTTTATTTTTCTGCTCATCCACTGGTGAACACCTAGGCTGTTTCCACAGTTTGGATCTTATAAATTGTGCTCCTGTAAACATGGGTATGCATGTATCCCTGTAGTGAAATGCCTTTAATTCTTCAGAGTAAATACTGAGAAGTGTTATAGTTGTGTCATACAGTGATTCTATGCCTAGTCTTTTGAGGAACCTCTATACTGATTTTCATAGCAGTGATACTAATTTAAAGTCTCACCAACAGTATGAAAGTGTTCCTTTTTCTCCACATCTTCCCTGGCATTCATTATTATCTATATTCTTGATGGCTATCATTTGACTGGTATAAGACAAAGTCTCAGTACCATTTTGATTTGTATTTCTCTAATTATTAATGATGTTGAGCATTTTTTTTTATCTATTTGTTGCATTGTTTTGAGAAGTGTCTGTTGAATTCATTTGCCCATTTAGTAATTGGGTTATTTGATTGGGGGTGTTTTTGATCTCTTTCTATATTCTGCATATTAATCTTCTGTCAGAAGCAAAGATTTTCTCCCATTCTGTGGATTCTTTCATCATATTCCTAATTTTTTCCTTTGTTGTGCAGAAGCTTTTAATTTGATGCTGTCTCATTTATTAATTCTTGGCATTATTTCCTGAGCTTTAGAGGTCCTGTTGAGAAAGTATTTGCCTAACATGCACATAATTTGATCAATCTCATTCCTCATTCCCAAGTACATTTCATTTTCTCTCCCTTCCTGCCTCCACGCTAGATCTGCTTGCTCTCCTCCACTGATGTCCCTGTTTTTGTTGTTGTTGTTGTTATTGTTATTATTATTATTTCAATTAGTGCATTATAGTTATGTATATAAGCTGGATTCATTATGGTACATTCATACATGGATATAGCCTATGTTTTAGATAAAATACCTTCCAATTCCTTCCATGTCACACTGACCTGTATTATATTTTCTAGAACATTTATCTCCTATTAGAATTGTCTTTTTAGTTATACTTTTAAAAAAATTTCTTTATCCTTTCTTCAGTATATCCTCCATGAATATAAGGACCTTATCTTTCTTTTAGTCTGTAAGAGTACTGTCTGGCATATGAGTAGAAACTGACTAAATATGTATTAAATAAAATAAATGCAAATCATCTGAACATTGTTTTTTAAAAAAAAAAATACCTTTATTTAATTTGTGTAAGGATTGCTAAATCTTTTTTATGCCATTTGGTCAAGACAGTTAATGATAAATATACATTCCCCTCAAATCTAGCAAGATCTTGAATATATGTTCATTTTAATCAATTTAATTTGATTAAATTAAAATCTGAGATTTTTTATTTTTAAATATCTCTAACAGCACCTTTGGCCTCTGCCAAGAACATTTCCAGTGCAGGATTTCTAAAACCTTAATCTGTACTGAAATTAGATGGTGGCAGTTGCTAAGCTGCCAGCTGTTACCATGATCCCTACAGAAGTACTATAACATACAAACATGAATGCTGTGGTCTCTAAAATCTCATAGTTAGCCCTCGCACGTGTGGACGTGGACAGGTGTTGAGTAGGTTGACAACTGAGAACAAAATGGGAGGTTTCCTATATAACAGATGTTGATCCCTCGTGGGACCCCCTCATCTTAAGTTGCCCTACCAAGTAGTGATGCTGAAGCCCAACTTAATGCTGTACTGAGATTAAAGTCTATTCATATCCCCCAATTCTCAAAAAGCCCATTCCTTATGATGTTATTAAGAATGGATTGGGTTAAGGATATTGAATGTTTATCATTGCTGCACTTCTGTTGAAGGGATTTTCAATTTCAATATAGTAAATTATACAAGCTTTGTTCAGTAATACACAAGGAAGATTGTAAGTGAAAACAAATATGAGATGGGAATGGGTCAGACCACCTGTTTCTGTGTAATTCCCTGGCATGTGGTGACAGGGCAGAATGGAGGCTACAAGACTGCCTCGGATGGGAGCACAGGGAGCAGGGGCCTGCAGCTCATCTTTCAATAGCATATTTAAATGTTAGTGCCCACAGACTCTGACAGTTCTTTCAGAGTCCTGATACTCCAGGTCACCCTGGGTGTAGCTGTTAACTAGCAGTTACTACAAGATGTCATCATTCAAAAGGATTCTCCTGAATTTGCATTATGGGTCCACCTGTATAATTAGCCTTGGGAATGTGATTTAGCATGACACTGTAAAAGAAATGGGTAACAAATAAGAGTTCTTGGGGTGCTAGCAGAATCCAAAAAAGTAAGGAATGCAGCATCATTTTATGGAAAGAAAGTCAGAAATCAGTGAGTCAAAGGGTAGTATTAATGTTTAGTTGTTCTGGAACCAGTGTGTACCAAAAGCCAAACTGCAGTTTTTCAGTTGTTTCACGGGTCACATTTCCTAATTATTGCTGACAGCTTTGTTGGTCATTGGTATTTTGTTACTCTTCCATCTGTACTTCTCCTATGTATGACTCAGCCCAATTACCTTTGACAGATTCTGGGTCTGTTCTGTAATTTTTGAGATATTAGAATAAGTAAGATATTAAAAGGAGTGCTAACAGTATTTTAATCATTTAAATCTCCATGAGGAGATTCCTCTAAACCTGGAATTTTGTTTTTTATGTTTTAGCTCCTTTAAATACTTTGTAACTTGATATTTAAAAATTTGTATATTCATCATGTTAAAATATAATGCTATTACTCAAAGTTAGCAGGAAATATAATGTTTAGCATAAAGCATGAAAACTTCAGCTGAATTTCCAGTTAAAGCTATATCAAGAAAAAAGCAACATTAAGCATCTTACATTACATATATTTGACAGCTTATTTTTAAGTTTACATCTCAAGTGGGAAATAAATTTTTGCATTTTAGGAGTTTATATATATCAAGTCTGGATTCTTTAACACATGACAACGTAAAGATATCAGTAATTGATATGAATAACTTTAGAGAGTCATCAGCTTTTTTGTTTTTAAGGGAATATGGATTTTTATAATTTTATTGCAATATCTATTAGACAAATCTAGTGTCTAAAACTACACATAGATGTATTGTCACATTTTCCTCTGCCGTAGTTTCTCATTCTTTTACATATTCATCCAAGCAAACATCTTCAACACTATATTTTTAGTCTACCAATAAGGACATAAAAAGAAGCAGCCCATAAGAGTAGTGGAAAGAGAGAGGAGAGAGCCAAATAAGGCAAAGAGACAGAAGACAAAGACATGGAGAGTCCACAGTCCTCAGCTCATTTGTAGCCTGTCAGCATCTGTCCCCTTTACTCTGGTTTATTTTCTGCAAAACAATTTGCTACTTGAAATTATCTCTTTATTTGTGATTCATTTCCCTCCTCCATTCTCAATTTGTGAAATTAACTTTCTTCTTCTGTCTCAGCATTGATGAGACCTCAAAGCCAAAAAAAAAAGTTCTCTGTAGATGCACAGGAGTACTTATTGAATGAATAAATGCACAAATGACTAAACAAGTGAAAAAGAGGAAAAGTACCCATAAGAACACAGAGAACTATAGAAAGGCTGCACATGAAACTAAGCTCAGTAGTTTAACAATCTGATTAGTAAACGACAGAGGACTAATTCTCAGATGTCTAAGAAACATTAAGGAAAAAGATCAAATATGTCCAATTAAAAGAACATTAGTCTTTGAGCTGTTGCTAATCTGTCCCTCAAAATAATTTCGTACAATTTACAGGTATTCCTAAACTTTTCATCATAAGTTTAATAATTGTGATGGATGCAATTTCTGAAACAAAACAATTAAACCACTCATGAACATGCTCAATAGAATCTAAATGCCCTTGTGTGTGTGTATGTGTATGTCATATTATGTGACCAAATAATTTATTTTTCGTCTAAGAAGTTTTTCATGGATAAGGACTGGAAGGATATGATATCCTCATGTGGGTGAGGATTCAGAAAATATACAATTGGCATTTCTAAAAATATTTAAAATTTATAGAATAGTTTTATTTTAAAATGTATTTAATATATACTTCACAGAAGAGAAACGATAAAAGGAAAATGCATTGATATATTTACTATTCAAATCATTTTTCTCTCCAACAGCCTTAGTAGTTTTTTTTTTTAATTATAGACTTGGTGCCATCTTAAATAATAATTTTGCAAAAAAATAAAGAGGTAATTGGCTTTTTTATTTAAATAGCTCACAATTAATAATAATGACATGAGAATTATTTAGAACTGAACTAATAAAATGCTATACATACTTGTGAAATAATGTTAATATGAACTTAAAATTAACTTACGTAGATAAATTTAAAATGAAGAAATACTAAAATACTATTTTGAAATTTCAGAATGAGAATCATAAAATAATGTGTTATATTCCTACTGAAGTGAGGACACTTGTGTTCTAGATTCAAGAGAATGATATCCATCTGGAGGACCTTGGGAAGTCAGATCCCTCCTCTGTGAATGCTTAAAGTAACAATTTAAATGCTAAAAATCACAATCACAATCAATGAAGATTGATTCTTGGTTTAATTCCTTAATATTTAGTGAAATTTAAGTCCTCTATGTGTCACAGTTTTTAGTTTCCTGTAGATGTTATAGTTTCTAATTTGCAAATGTATATCCATCCTTTAAATCCTCACCTCATAACTGAAATCTGTAACTCTATCAAATTTAACAATAATCCTTTATTCAATCGATAATTTTTTAAAGATGCATTTTTATAACTTTATTTTATTTCTTTTTTTTTTTTTAATGTGGTGTTGAGGATTGAACCCAGGGCCTCACACATGCTAGGCAAGTGCTCTACCACTGAGCCACAACCCCAGCCCTCAACTGGTAAATTTTTGATGATTAAATAAAGACCATGTAGAATGTTGAGACAATATTATCAGATAGTCAATCTGAAATGTCATAACCCAGTCCCAAATATACTATTATATAATATATATCTTATATGTGTACATTAGAAATTACACATTTTATTATGTTCCATTTGTTTTCCAAAACTACTTGCCATTTTTTTCTGATCAATTTTCAGTTCTTTTGAATTTCATTTTCCCTTTTCCTCTAAATAGTAATGTGAAATACAGAAAGAGCTGTCCACTTACATGCATGTTTTCAAAAATGCCTTTGTAATAGGAATATTCACTATCTAATTAAAGTTTTCATTGTTATTGTTGCTTCTTTGTTTAATTTTGCCTTTCCTAAATTTCCATAGTATTTTGGTTCCTTTTTCTGATAGCAGTCATATCATAGGTGTCTGCATCTTGAAAGGGTTATTCCTACATGGCTGTCACAATCGAACCCCACATAGTGGAGCCCAAGAGCAACTGCTTCAATAAGGGAACAAATTTGGCCCCTTGTATATTGTTTCCCGTATATTTGTACTGTTTTACATTGGAAATGAAATGTCACTTATGGAAAATGCAAACACGTGCATTTAAGAATACAAGTTGAGTTGTTAAAATGTATCTTATTTTTCATCAATATTTATTTATATTTGCCCTGTTTTTACTCATTTTCTTGCCCATCATTGCTTCTTAGTACTTTCTCATTCAAGAATAAAACCACTAATCCTTTGACAGCCCCAAAACTCAACTGGAGAAGCCAGTTTATTTATATATATACACACACACACACCCATATGTGTGTGTGTGTGTATGTATGTGTGTGTGTATATATATATATTGGAAAGACTGAGTCAAAAACAAGGAAACAACAGAGCAAGGTGATGCAGTTAGAAAAGCAGTGTAACTATTGTAAGCAAAATTATTTTCTTAATTTTATTTTCAGCAAGGTCATTAGTAGCATATAGAAATTGTACTGATTTTTTGTATACTGATTTTATATCATATAGGTTAATAAATTATTTTACTAGTTTTAACTGTGTTTTGGTAGGCTGCTTGGGGTTTTCTGCATATAATATGTTATCGATAAGCAGGAAATATTTAACTCCTTCATTTCCCATTTGGATACCTTGTATTATGGTTTAGATATGAGTTATCCCCCCAAAAGTTCATGTGTGAGACAATAAAGAATATTCAGAAGTGAAATGATTAGAATTGAGAGCTATAACCTAATTGGTGGGTTAATCCACTCACAGGGATTAACTGGGTGGTAACTGTAGACAGGGAGGGTGTGGCTAAAGGAGGTAGGTCACAGGGGGCATGCCTCTGGGGCTATGTTTTGTCCCTGATGAATGGAACTCTTGGCTTCCTGATTACCATGTCCTAAACTTCTTTTCTCTTCCACGTCCTTCCATCTTGATATTCTGCCTCACCTCCAGCCCAGAGCAATGTAATCAACCCTGGACTGAGACCTCTGAAACCATTTGCCAAACACAAACTTTTCCTCCTCTATGTTGTTCTTGTCAGGTCTTTTGGTCACAGTGACAAAAAAGCTGACTAAACCCCTTTTCTTTCTGTTATTGAATTGCCCAGGCCAAGACTTTTAGTAGTATATTAAATGAAAGTGGTAGGTAACATTATTCTGTTCCAGATCTTTGTAAGAAACATAGAACATTAATTTAAAAATTTCTAAGTCTAGGTACTAGGCAGTGGAACAGGTCACAAAAAATACAAGATTCAGCATCACTGTGATCCCAAGAGAATTCAAACCGCATGACAAATACATAAGCACAAATTTGAACTTAAAATCATATTTTTAAATAGCTCACATATAATAAATGATGAAGATGAGAAATATTTAGAACTGAACTAATAAAATGCTACACATGGATTGTGAAATAATGTTAATATGAACTTAAAATGAACTTACATGGATATATTTAAAATGAAGAAATACTAAAAACTTGCAACTAGGTGAATTTTTAAAAACCTATCAAATAAGAGGTAACTCTCCAAAATGAAGATTAATAAAGGGTTAATAAAGAGCAAAGATGTTCTTTGAAAGCACTAAAAAAAATGAATAAAACTCTAGTAAAATTGATTATGAAAAATGGTAGACAAGACTATATAATATATTTTAAAATGAGCAAAATGATCAGGAAAGTCACAGAAAAGAAAACTTCAAATCATAAAAGGAAATTCTCAGCCTTATTAGTTATGGAAATTGTAAACTCAAATAACAGCAATATGCCATTCCCACCTATCAAATAGGGGCACGATATAAAAGAATTCCAAATGCCATATTGGTAAATGTGGTACACCCAAAGATCTCAGACACCACAGATGTATGTCTAAGTTTGAAAGCGATATCCAGTAGAGATATGCTGTAGCTAGTGGGGGAAACTCGTTATTGCAGTCCTGTGGCAGATTCATTCATGCCAGAAATAAGACCAGCACAAGGAGGCCATCAACAAGATATGGGATAAAGCATGGCAATTTTAGTACTGGGATATTGGAGATATTGGAGACATATGGATATATTTTAAGGAGGTTGAATGTCACAAACATGTTGAGCTTTGCAGGAATAAGTTGCAGAAAAAATATGTACAATCTGTTCATATAAAGCTTTAAAACGTGAAAAGCATTTTATGTAACAATTCATTTATATATAATAAAAGTTTTAAAACATTTATAGAAAAATAAAGTCAGTATGATTGTTACCTCTGTGGAAAGAGGGAAGGAAGTATATTTGGATGGGCACATGTAGGTATCAAATTGTTATGTGTCCTTTTATAAAAGCATATCTATAATCTTGAATATGTATATGATGCATATATATGATATATGTATCTTACATGTGTATATGTATCATTCAACAAAACTGGGTAGTGAGTACTATTCTTTGTATTTGAAACACTTCATAATATTTGTAAAATAATACTCCGTTAAATAGCTTTATGAAAGAATAGTGTGACTCAGATTTAACTTAGTGTCTTTAAATAAGAGAATGGGCTTCATTTTAGAATCAATAATAGAAGTTTACTATTATTCTTACCTACTTACCACCTTAGAGGTAAGCAGCAGTTGTGTTAGTCAGATTTTTGTCACTGTGACAAAATACCTGAGAAAAACAACTTGAAAGAAGACAGGATTAATTCTGGCTCATGGTTTCAAGGAATTTAGTCCATGGTCACTTAACTATTGCTTCTGGTCCTCTGGTGAAGCAAAATATTATGGCGAGGAGCATTCAGTGAACCAGAGCTGCTCACCTCATGACAGCCAGAGAGAGAGGAAGGGGCTGAAGTCAAAATACACTCTGAGGTCCCTCCCCTGAGGACCTAGTCCCTCCATGAAAGCCCCATCTCCTAGAGTTCCCACCTCCTCCTAGTAGCGCAGTAGGCCATGAATCCATAAATGGATTGATCTACTGATGAGGTCAAAGCCCTCATGATCCAGTCGTCTCCCAAAGGCCCCACCTCTGAACATTGCCGCATTGGGGGCCAAGCCTTCCACACAGGAGCTTTTGGGGCACATTCAGATCTAAACTGCAAAAAGAGTATGTTCATTGACGGTATGTAAGATGAGCGAAGAGGAAGAAAAGGAAAACTCAAGTGTAGCAAGAACCACAAGTGCACAGGCATTGGCTTCCTTCTTTTCCAATAGAATTTAATGTTGCTTTTATTTGCACAATGGTGGTAACTTTGTTCTATTTTTCACACACACACACACACACACACACACACGCACAAAAGCCATACAGAATTTTTGAAAAAATTTCAAAGAACACTGGGTTTTAAAAAAAAAAAAAATCTAAAAATTTGTAAATGGGATTAATAATTTTTTAAAAAATTACACCACCCAATAATAATCGATGTAAATATTTTAATATGCATAATTCTGTGTGTATGTTTACCCATAAAAGCACACTCTACATTTTTGTTTTTAACATGATCTTTATGTGTTATAATGTACCTTAGTAATAGTTCTGTTAGGAAACATATCTATATCTGTCACGTGTTTTATTTATTTATTTATCCATTTATTTATTTATGTATTTGTGGTGCTAGGGATTGAACCCAGATCCTTGTGCATGTGAGGCAAGCACAGTACCAATGGAGCGTATTATACCCACAGCTCTGTCACATGTCTTTTAACGGCTCATTGTATTATACTGTGCAGTCATACCATATTGTATTTTAACCAGGCTGTCTGTTGGTTTTCCAGTTTTTTTCTTACCTGTGACACTGCAGTGAATACACAGCACATATATCTTTTACTACTTTGGATATATTTGTTCATTTGTTTCCTTTAGATACATTCAAAGAAGATTTTCTGAATTACAGGAATGCCTATTAAGTGTGAGGCTTTGCTTATTGTATGAGAGTTCTCCAGAGAGGGCAGCAGGCTGGAAACTGAGGCAGAAGTTGATGCTGCAGTCTTGAGGCAAAATTTCTGTTTTCAGGAAACCTGTTTTTGTTTTAAGGCTTTTAACTGATTGTGTGAGATTTACCCACATATCAAGAATGTCCTTTATTTAATCTCCTTTACTTAAAGTTAGCTGTACAAAACACTTTCACAGCAGCACCTAGGTTGCTGTTTGATTAAAACCCTGGGTTCTATCGCCCAGCCACACTCATATATGAAGCATTTCCTATTTCCAGATGTGTTTCCTGAAAGTCACACCAATTTCCATTCCCACAACACTTATGAGAATGTGCATTTCTCTGTGTGGTCATCCAAATGTATTAGCAAGCATTTTCATTTTTGGCCAAATCCATCAATATCTCTAATATAGTCAAGTTAACTTGAAGTTTTAAATCCAAATTCTGTTGTGCAGTTTAGCAGTCTGTCACATAGAAATTTTCACAAAAATCTACGTCTTTTACTTTGTAAAAGAGTAGGGTCAGCTCTTCTCGGAACAAGAAATTATATGTCTTCCTTTTAAAATTATCACAGTTGCTGTGCATAGTAGCACATTCCTATAATCCCAACATCCCAGGAGGGTGAGGCAGGAGAATTAAAAGTTCCAGGCCAGCCTTGGCAACTTAGCGAGAACTGTCTCAAAATAAAAGGCTGAGGATGTAAGGTACAGTGGTGAAGTGCCCCTGAGTTCAATCCCCAGTTCAGAAAACAAAATAAAAAAGTAACAATGCTAAGGGAGGCTGGGGATAAGAAACTTGATCTCCACATTATAACATGCCACCACTTCAACCTCTCATACTAACCCAGGGTAAAGAGAGTGAATGTGAAAATAGAAGTGAAAATAAAAGAGAAAGCAGTAATCTTTGGCTGAGGGTTGTATCCTGTGTTCTGTATTTTCTTTGTGAGTTTACACTTCCTTATAGCTCAGATAGCAATTTTTTCTTGAATCTATAGCTTGTATGCATCTTCTCAGCCTGTGGCTTTGTGTTTTCTGTTTTCCTATAGTATCTTTCTTAATGTAGAATTTCTTAATGGAGTCCATGTTATTTTTTTTTTCTTTTGAGATCCTCTCAAATATGTCTTCATGGATTGATAAGACGTTCCTATGTTTTCTTAATTTCATTTTATTTTTAAATATGGAAAAAGGGATATCACACACTAACCACTGTTTTCCATACAATCCTGTGTGTGTTGTTACTTTGCTCTTGACATACTTCTCACTCCACAGAACATCTTGCTGTCCTTCTGAGAAGAGCACCTCCTCCTCCTGTTTTGAGGAAACTTCCAAGAGCCTGTCTTTATAGCAGTCAACATTCTTTGCCCACATATGTGAGCTCTTGACCCAAACCTAACTGATGGTAGTTTCTGCCTTTGGCCACAGAATTTGGTCAGATACATCCTTATGACATGAACTGGGACACAGAGGTGAAATGAAGCCAGCTCCAGAAGAGAGGAATGGAGAGGCAGAGCAGGTCTTCACAGTGTTGAGACTGGCTGCCTAAAACACGCTCCCTCGCCCTTCCTGAGGGTCTGGTTATATGGGAACCACATTTCCAACTTTTATTGAGATCTTTTTGTCTTGCTTTTTTTCTTTGTTTTATTTTTTTCACTTTAGTAAAACTTTCAATAAATATGCTTGAATGTAATTCTATGATTATATAATTTTGGGAATACTCCTAATATATCTCACTCTTAGATCTTCACAATTTATTTTAGCACATTAAAAGCCATAAGAAACCCTGAAGTAAGCAAGTCTTTTTTTTTAACCTTTATGTAGCCTAGCAATTCCAGACTGAGGTTTAACATTAGTATTTCTCTATGGTACTTCTGTTAACAGCAAGCTTGGCCAGGGGATCATTGACCCCGGACATGTTTGATCACAGAAAACAGAAGACCTAACAGCAAGCTGACAAATGAAAAACAAGCTAATCTCTGAGCTGGGTTTTAAAAAATGTAAAATATGATAATTCTAAGCATGTTATGGTTTTATGTGGAAAAGAGGCTTTTGGTAAGAAAAATCCAAGATTTAAGTTTGGTACATTTCCTGTGACCAATCTGCACTCCATTTTCCTCGAGCAGGTTAGCCAGTATACCTTTGCCATGTGCAGTTACAGAGAAAAGAAGTCTGAACCACAAGAACTTATGCAGCTTGAAGGATACACTGTGGATTACACAGATCCTCACCCAGGTAAGTCTAGGTGGGACCACTTTCCATGCCATGCCTGAATACACGGAATCTTTGCAACTATCCTATGTCTGTTCTGCATTTCAAACTCCACTTGATGAACATATTTCATTTATGTAACTGGACCAGACTTTGAAATGTAAATGATGTATTTTTGGCTAGTCAGTGTAATTCATCATCTCTGTTGTATTAGTACAAGGATGAAATATGTAAAAATTTCTGTGATGGAAGAATCACATGAAAAGTATCAGCAATGTGTATGGAAACTTCTGGAAAGTAAAACTTACAATAGAAGTAGGTAACAAAATGGCAAATGTATATTATAGTTTGCTAATTCCCTCCCCCAAAGCAGGTTCTTGTACTTATATTCCTCCTTCCACATTAATGTAGTTGAACATCTCTTAATTGTAAAAGTCTGAAATCTAAAATGCTCCAAAATCTGAAACATTTTTGAGTTGCTAACATAATATCACAAGTGGAAAATTCCATACCTGACTTTATGTGGCAGATCATAGTCAAAATGCAGGGGCATTGTCAATATATAAAATTACCTTCAGGTTGTGTGTATCAAGTGTGTATGAAACCTGAATGATATTTGTGTTTAAACTTGTACCCCATCCCTCAGGGACATGTATTGCTAAGATAACCCATTATGTGTATGCAAATATTCCAAAACCCAAAAAAGTCCAAAATCCAAGGCATTAATTCCAACCTTTAAACTTCACTGGGCCTAGTACTGAATACCTGATATTTGAAAATAGTGCATGAATGAATAGGCTGTTATAAAAATTAATATAGCATGCTTGATATATCAATATTAATATAGAGAGAAGTTAAGAAATTAATTCATTAGAAATTAAGAAGCAGAAATCTGTGGCCATATTCACTAAGTTGTTCATTTAGAAATGTCATCCTCTCCATGAGTTTTTGGGGAAAAAAAGCATAAAATACCATACAACAAAAAGTAAAAATTTTGACATTTTTTTTCTGCTAAACTCATAAATCTCGTGCATATATGCAGGTGAATATGCCAACATGAAGAACTGCCTTCTCTGGCATATCACATTACATTTTCATTTCTGCAGGTTATGTTTGCATGTCTTCCAGAATGCTACACTGTCATGGACTATTTGTTTGATAGAGCTATTTTTAACTACTGAGATGATATGGAAACTAAAATCTTTTTTGATATTTCCTTTAAGTCTTTGATTGTGAATTTGATCCTCAATTAAAAATCATTTAAAGCATGGAGATGCTAATATCAAATCCAGTCATATCCAAGAGGCCAGTCAGTGCAGTACATTAAAATCTGCCAGTGAAATACATTTTTAATGATATTATTCTTCCTCCACAGGCCTACAGGGTGGTCGGATGTTTTTCAATGCTGTTAAAGAAGGAGATACTGTAATATTTGCCAGCGATGATGAACAAGACAGAATATTATGGGTTCAAGCCATGTATAGGGCCACAGGTCAATCATATAAACCTGTTCCTGCAATCCAGACCCAGAAGCTGAATCCTAAAGGAGGAACTCTCCATGCAGATGCTCAGCTTTGTAAGTTTTGTTAAAAAATAATTTGATTATCAATTAATAACCTTAATAAGATATGAAATTAAGGCAAATTTGTTCAGTATTATAGTTTACACCATTAACTGATTCCTAATTAAATAAAAATAGTTCATATTAGTAGTCATGGAATCAGTTATCTAATTTTTCACATAAAAATTTCATATCATTCTAGAGTAAATGATGCATGTGTTTTTCAATCATGGATTTACCAAGCATTGGGAACGTTTCTGGGAATCTCAAGAGCATATTAAGTATTTTAACTTAGGTGTCCCAAAATAAGGGGAAATGTATTACAAAATGAAATTTGCATTGATCAGATTCCATTGATGATGATTCCATTCAATGATTCCATTCAATGATGAATAATCACTTTCTAGAATTATTCTTAGTAACTCACAAAAATAATGTTTTTTTTCTATTGTAAAATGATAAAAAAAAGTCATAAAACCCAAGTTTCCTTTTCCAAGTGCCTCATTATCATGTCATTTTTATGCTAATTTCAATCAATAGGACCTGTGTTTTTCATTTTAATTTACTAGTGATTAATAGCAAGTTGCATAATGGTGGTTTAAGTAGTTTCGAACATGGCATTGTGATAATCACTTAACCAAGTGTTTTAATTTTTTACTCCTTTACAAAACTTGTCAGGTTTCTTCTATAGTAAATCAGTTTATGTTTAAGCTCAAGTTGTGGCTTTTTATCATCAAGCCTCCTTTTCAGGGTAGTAATATCCTGATGTGCATTACTTTACTTTCTTCTTTTACTTTTCATGCATCAAATAACAACTCTGTTTTCTTCTTATACATCCAACAGTATCACATCTCAACATCTTAAAGGCGTTTTAGACCAAATAATTAAAAGAGTAATATGAGTTCTTTCCCCTTATTTTTTTAAGTAAATCTTATATTGTATTAATAATTTGTCTTAATTTGAGGCACATGTTTTAAATCATAGTAAAGGCTATTTAGGAGCAATAAATGGTGAGATTTTAAAATTGGTTTAAAATTTTCTCATCCCAACTTTAAAATTGCTGCACTGTCATCTTTAAAAGTAAAATAAAAGGAACATATTATAGTATATATTTTCACTTCTGCCTTTCTCTCAACCTCCCAACTCCCCCAATTCTACATATAGAGTTTGGGAAACAGTAAGAATTTCCATTAGAACTAAGACGTGCAGAGGTATTATATTTCTACACAAGAGAAGATACCATGAATTTTTGTGCTAGTGTTGCCAAAGCACTTATGCTCATCAATGCAGAGTAACTCAGTCACAGATTTAAATTCCATCAGTTCAAATCTCTGCCTTCCTTCTTCTCCTTTCATTTCATGCAGAGCATATTGAGTTCCAGAGGAATTTTAAAACACTGTGATATCAATGAATGTGGAATCTAGTTCAAGACTGTTCTCAGTCCACAAGGGCCAAAAGGACAAGATTCCATTGTGTGTAGCTGTGTGTTGCTCATAACCATGGGCCTGCCATGACATCTGGTAATGAAGACACACACAGTCTGTGTCCTCCATTCACAACTTCAGGCCCCTCTGACTCACATACTTCATGGTATCGGGCTCTTGCCACAGTTGTGCAGAGTAACTTGTTGAGTATTGTTTAGCAATACCCTGGCATGAAAAACACCTTGGGAGACTCACTCAGGCACTGCTATCCTACTGAAAGTGGCAGGTTGAATGTGTCTCTGGAGCTGTGCCTACATGGGGCATCAAGGTATGAGAATCCTTGGGGACTCAGCCTGAACTTTTTTTCTCCCTCTATGTCTTTTCTTTTTTTTAATTGTTCACACCTATCACGCATAAATTCTAGTCAGATCTCTTCCCAAACTATTTTTCTCCCTCTGGCTGATCTCTACCTTCATTCTTCCTGGTTTTGATTCTTGAGCTACAAAACTGAGTATTTAGAACTTCATTGTTTTCCACATGTGGTCCAGTCTCTATCCTTTTCCCCATGAGCTGCAGGTCTACAGCACTTAGTGTGAACCTCCTTTGTCCTCTTGAGAAGTTGTATTTTATATGTGGATATTCAGTGTCACATAAACAGGATTGCATTATTTCTCTTACTCTGTTTTACTTTTCCCATTCAGCTTTACATTTAAAAATTTCACCCATGTTTCCATGAATACATATAATGTCAATGTCATTACTTCATATTCTGTAATAATGATGATACTGCTGGTTACCTCTTATGTAGAAATATAACATATTTCACTGAAGCAAAAGCAAAATTTCTAGAAACACACCGAAGCAAGCATATAAAGCAGGAGTTATTTTAAAAGGGGTAACAGACTTCTCCCAGGAAGGGAGTATCCTAGTATCCCAAGAAGTGTGGGTGTTCTGACTTTTTTTTTTTTTTTTTATTAATGTCTTAGGCTTCCTTTGTTCTCCTGCTCTCTTCCCCTTATCTCTCTCCTTCCTGCATACATGGCTAGGCCCAGGAGATGCTCAGGAGGGATGGCCCAAAGGTGAAAAGCAGATGGGCTGGAGGGGCCAAGGTGAAGTGATATGGGCAGCAAGAGGGCATAATTAAAAACTTTTATAACTCCCTGTAGTGAGGGACAATCCCTGGGACAGGTTACCTTAGCAACAGGTTGGAGCAGGGGCAGGTTATCTTGGTAAGGGTGGAGGAAGGGCTCTGAAGGCATTTCAATCCCTCAGGGGCAGTCTCCAACTTCCCCTGACTTACATTGGCCTCCTTGATCCTACCTGACTCAATTTACCTTTCTATACTGACTGCCTGTCTAATTCTGGCTTCATTGGTGTGTGTCTAGTTCATTGTTCAAGCACACTGTTGTGTACATCTTTTTAATTTTTTGCCTACTCACTCCCTGAGATAGGAACTTAGACTCCCTCCAGATTCTTACCAAAGTAATATTTATTTTTTCTAACTGCAAGTATGAAATCTCTCTTCATCTACTGAAACTTTCTAAATCCTTTTATTATAATATTTTCTCCCTAGAGCTCTTTTTTATTCTTGGTTAAGCTAATTTCTAAAGACCTCAGACATCTACTACTGTTGCATCTTACTTTTTATTACAGTTGAGTCTTATCCATTTGGAGGAATGCTGTTTTCATGTGCTTACTTACTATGCATTTGTCTTCTTTGGTTAGAGGTCTTTTCAAATATTTAACCTATTCTGGAGTTGGGTTATTAGAGTTTTGAGAGGTCTTATTTCTGGATACAAGATATTATCAGATATTGGAAAACATTTTCTCCTCTTCCATGATTTGTCTTTTTGTATTTTTTAAATAGTATTTTACAAACAGAAGAAATTCTTAATTTTGATAAAGTCCCATTTTGTCATTTCTTTAAATAAATGTGCCTTTGGTGTTATAACTAAGAATCTTTTCCTAATCTAACATCACAAAGATATTTTGTTGTACTTTCTGTTAAAGTTCTTTTAATTTTATGTTTTACACCTATTTAAGTTAATTTTTATGTGTGGTGAGAGGTGTGTGTCAGTGTTCATAAATATTATTTAGATACTCAATTGTTCTAGCATAATGAGTTGAAAAGTCTACCTACCACTTTTTTTTTATTACTCTTACATATTTGTCAAAAATCAACTGACTACATAAGAATTTATTTTAGGATTTTCCTTTCCTATTCTTTGGTCATTTTGTCTATCTTGATACTATTATTGCACTGTCTTGATTATTTTAATTTTGTAAATCTTGCAATCAAGTAGTGTAAGCTTTCTAGACCGTGTTCTTTTTTTCTTTTTTTTTTCCCCCAAAGATATTTTGGCTACATTATGTCCTTTGCATTTCCCTCTTGTATAGATATTTTACTTTGTGAAGGACTTCCTTTGATTTTCCTTACAGTGCAGTTCATTTTGCAATTAACTCTTTCAACCTGTTTATACATGAAAAAAGTCTTTATTTTTACCTTCATGTCAAAAGTCACTTATATTACTTTAAAGATTTTGCTCTACTTTCTTCTAGCTGGCATTTTGTTTACCTAAGAGTAGATGTACTGTCTGGTTTGCTTCTCTGTACATATATCTTTTTTCCTCAAGCTGCTTTAAAGGTTTCCTCTTTGCAATTTGATTATGACGTAGATGATGTGCTTTGGTGTCATTTTCTTGATGCAAATGTCCTGAAACTTTGCTCAGGGAAACAGTTCCATCCTTTCAGGCTTTTTTGTTAGGGGGAATCAAGCTGTTTCCAGTCTAGAATTACTTTTGCCCACTTCTGGACCAAGATCCTTCTTAATATTCTAATTGACACCCTATGAATAGTGAGGCTTTTTAATTTGACTACTGGGAACAGACAGTATTCCAGGCTCTTTGTGTGGTTTAGAAACTGTCTTCTCTAATCCTTCAGAAGAATTCATTCTTTGGCCTCAAATAGCTTCTACATAGAGCTGAGGAGTACTCAGCTGAGTGCTTGGGAGGCATCCTTGCAGGCCTTCAGAGGCCTCCCACTGGGCAGCTCCCTCCTCTGCAGTGTCTTTCCTGCCTTGTCAGCTTCATCTTTTCAGCTCAAGGATGCCACTGAGCTTTATGGTTTTTTTGTGCCCTGTGCCACAGCCTACAAGTTCTCTCCCTAAAAGTTCTCATAACCTGGCCTGACTGGAAGGCTCACCTTATTTGTTGGACATCTCTGGGGAATCTCCCCGCTGGGTTGCCTGCTGTGCCCAATGTGCACTGTTTTGAGGGGGAAAAATATATATATATTTTTTAATGAATATATATGAATATATATATTCATTCCTGAATTTTTAGTCATTTCAGGTCGGAGAATGGAGAATATACATGTTCTAAAATATACTACCTTGAACAGAAACAAAAAGATTAGGTTTTTCCAAGTTAAAGCAATTTTTCAGTCTCAACATTGTTAACACTTTGGGCCAATAATTGGGGGGAGGTGGTGGAATGAACACTGTCTTGCAATTGTAGGACATTTAGCAGCATCCTTTGCCCACCGCTTGCCAGTAGAATCCTCCCTCCCCAAAGGTAAAAATATCTCTGGACATTACCAAATGTTCCAAGGGGTGGGGCTAGGTTTCATAAGAACCACTCCAAGTTGAGAACCACTGAGTTACTGTGACTTGATAGTTACTTTTGTAAAAGTTTCACCCTCATTCACTTGTGTTCAAGAATTTTTTTCTTAACACCCTGAGGGAAAGGAATGCCAAGAAACGTGCTGAGCTCACAGGGGTCATCCACCTTGCACAAACTGGCAAGAAAAGTGACTATGAACCACTGGCACAGAACGTTAGGGCCATGGCTAGCCAACACAGAATTAATTAAAAGATCTAAGTCATCAATCAGTGCAAATAGACTTGCAACCTATTTTTTTTTCTATTTGATATGAATTTATTATCAAGACAGTGTTGATCAGGTTACATGGAGCTGGATTTTGCTGGTTCTAACTAAATTGTCAGTTTTAGTTTTATTAACAACAGTTCTATCTATCTATGGGTGCTAGGAAAGCTTTCTGTTAAAGCAGACTCCTGCTGTTTTATCATTCTTAATAAAAGGAAGGAAAAAAGAGAAGAAAAAAAATCAGGCAGAAAGATACCACATCAGATGAGAATACTGCCCCTGACCTGTCAGAGAGAAGCAGCTTGCTTGCCCATGATTAGTCTTACCTTAGTATTTTCCTCCTTGTCTTGACATCCATATTCTTCTTTTTCTTCTTCCCTTCTCATCTCTCAGAAGCACAACTTTTAGACTCATCATCAGAAGCTGAGAAAGTAACATAAAATTAAAATGACTAATTACACAAATATGTATTTATGCTTCTAACCCATTTAAATGTGCTCTCTTATTTCTTTGCTGACCTATAGCTGGTAAAGGTAAGAATTTTCATATTTTTTCTTTTTTTTTCCTTAAATGTATTACAGTTTCTTTAATGATGTAATGTTTGAAGATTATCATGATCTTGTTTATAGTATCAGTCTTCTACTTTCTAGCCAAACCCAAAATGCCTCGGTTAGCTTTACCACTTATATAATAAAAATGTCTATTTACAACAAAAGAAAAATAGAAACAACCTACTATAGACATAAAGGTAGGTTATGCAGGAGTTGTAATTACATGTGGAAAATGGTCTGTATATGTTAAGCAGAAAAATGCTAAATTATATGTATGAAATTATTTTCACTATGTAAAAAAAAACCTATATTAAAAAAAAAGAATAGGTAGCTTTATACCTACAATATTCACAGTTGAGTTTAATTGGAGGCACATTTGCTACTCATTTCTTCTGTTTCCTGAATTTTCTTTGAAGTCTGTATTTTATAACTTTTAAAAAGCTGGGGTTTTTTTTAAACATTTGGTTTTAGTTGTAGATAGACACAATACCTTTATTTTACTCATTTATTTCTATGTGGTGCTGAGGATTGAACCCAGTGCCTTGCACGCGCTAGGCAAGCGCTCTACCACTGCACTACAACCCCAGCCCTAAAAAGCTGTTTTTTAAAACTAAGTCTATTGAATGTTTAAGTCTAATCAAAAAAAAATTTTTTTAGTTGTTGATGGGTCTTTATTTTATTTATTTATATGTGGTGCTGAGAATCCAACTATGCTAGGCAAATTCTCTACTGCTGAGCCACAACAGACTAAATGCTTTTTAAATACTTAAATTTGATTATAAACTTACATTTAATTTTATGAGCTTATTTTCCTGTTCTATTTAATATATTACATTTCATATTTCATAGGGAAGCATTAGTCTTACTATACATTGAACATATTACTTCCAACAAATGTTTTATGTTGCTTTACTTTGCCTATTTGCAATTACAGATCTATACTGATTACAATTATCATGTAAAAATATAACTTATGTTTATTATTTACTGCAGAAAGAAAGATATATCCATTTATAGATCAGTTTAACCAATTTAGCCAAAAGAAGGTAACACAGCATTTGGGTCAATAAGAAGTGTGAATAAACTCCTAAACAATATACTTACCAACCATTACTATTCGGTCTTTATGTGTACAAGAAACCTGTAAACATAAAACAGGAGCATACTAACCTACGTAAAATTTTAAAACATTAAATTCTTCCTATTAAAAGCTTCATGAGTGATATGGAAACAGAAGTGGGGTCTGCTTTTCTGTGCCACTTTTAAATTTACATAAGCTTTCAAGCTCTCTGATTCCGAGCTAAAAGAAACACATAATTAGATATGAACAGTGGTAAATGCAAAAGCAGCACAATTTTAAACATAGGACAATAAATTGCATTTCAGAAGGCTAATTTGCTGCTTAGTTATATCTGCGTTTTTGCAAGGAGACCCGCTCTTGGCTAGTATCACGCCCTTAGTCCTTTTGGTACTAGAGTCCCAGCTCTGGACACCTCTGTCTCAGAATGCTGAAGAAAGGTCCCCCTTCTCCTTCAATGTTCCCCTTTCCTTCTGTGTCCAAAATATTCCACAACATCAGGAACAGCCAAAAAATGCAGGATCTTTAGTATTTGTTGCAAAGAGAAACAGTTGAGTTAAACTCTTTCCACTTCACATACTGTACTCTGGCTTAGAGTCCCTCCCTGGGATTTGGATCCTTGATTACACAGAGCTGTTGTGGTCAGTACCCACCAAATAGCCTCCCTCATGCATTGTTTTCTATACTAGCTATTTTCAAGTCAGTGTTAACTCTTTTTTTTTTTTAATTTTTTATTGTGGGTTGTTCAAAACATTACAANGGAAATGGATGGCATTAGAGCAGATTATGCTAAGTGAAGCTAGCCAATCCCTAAAAAACAAATGCCAAATGTCTTCTTTGATATAAGGACAGTGTTAACTCTTTAAATTGATTCGGTCAACCTACTTTTTCTTTTCTCTTGACTCCCACAGCTATTATCCTAATGAAAAATTTAAATTTTCAGGTTCCACTTGAGCAAAGCCTCTGAACTTCTTAAATCTCTAGCAAACAGTAATCTTTCTCAATTTGGGTTTTATTTCATCCCCTGATAGCACACCTGGTGACAATACCACCTGAAGTTGTTGGAGCATATGCATCCACTGTTACCATAGAAACTCTACCAGTACCCTCAATTACCATGTCCCACATCTGTAGTTAGTCCATAGGTTAATCATCATAATTTCTGACAGTATTACAGTACATTGGTTAAGCTCATTTCTTGTTGGCTTGTTTTGATAATTTTTCTACATCATTTCAGAAGAAAAACTGAACTAAAATTTGCCATTATCAGAGAACATTTTAATTGTACCATAATTTTCAATTTAAAAATAGTCATCATAATTTCATGTTATGATAAACATTAATTGAAGTCAAGCTGATGTAACCCAATTTTAAAATCCTGGATTTAGTTATGCTAATTGATCGAAAGAATGGTTTGCAATTGATTCCAGTGATGTCCCTGTGTCTTTTTTTGGTAGTGCTAGGGATCAAACCCAGAGCCTCATGCATGCTCCTCTGTGTCTTTAAGAGTTAAACATACGTATGTTATGTGACAGGAAAACGATATGAAAATACACTTTTTTAAAAATGAGAAACTAGGTACTGTTTTAACGATAGCTGATTTCCCATTACACTTCAAAATGAAGTATGGGGCAGGAAGAAATGGGGAGACATATTTCAAAGGATACAAAGCAGATTTGTAGGATAATCAAGTTTAGAATTCTGTTGTACAATATCAGAGCTAAAGTTATTAGAACTGTTTTATATTAGCCAGTTTTTTTAAGTGGTAGAATTTAGCTGCTCTTATCACAAGGAAGTAGATATGTGAGGTGATATGTTAATGTGCTTTACTTTAGTAACCATTTTACTGTTTTTATATATCTCATATCGTCGTATTGTAAACCTCAAATATGCAAAATAAGATTTATTTTTTAAAAAGAAAGTTTCAGTAGTGTACATCTCTCTCTTCCTTCCTGGCTTATATACTAATGATGTCATGTATTTCACTTTTCAAAATATCACAAACACTAGTTTGCATCGCCATTATTTTTGTTTGAAACAAGGGTCACCAAACTAAACCAACTGCCTGATTTTTCAAAAATAATTTTACTGAAGCACAGCCAAAAAAAAAAAAAAACAACAACAACCATGCTGGAAGATCAAAACTGTTATCTTTTTTATTTATCTTTATTTCTTCATGAATTCATAGGAACTAATGGTTTACTGACAAATAACAAAGTATCTCTTCACAAAATGTTTTGAATAGTGTTTGTCTGACAGAGTTGAGATGCTAGATCTTTACAGCCTGTGTTTCAAAGATGGAATAATTCCTAAGAACACATTTTGCTTTATAAAATTATAGCTCTAGAGTCATTGCAGGTTGCTGTTTTGTTTTTCTAAATAAAAAATTTTAGTGGACTTATTTGTCTTGTTCTTCAGTGCACATACATTAGTAAATATATGATTTGGAATGGTACTTCATGAAGAACTCATTCTGTAAATTTAAAAAATGATTTAGTTACAGCAGTGAACTATAGACATTTTTTCAGAAACTTGTATATTTTCTTTAAAGACCATAGTTTGAAATGAAAGAAAAAAATGCTGCTATAAACCTTTACAGTAAAGAAGAATTATGGATTTTTTTCCTCTAAGATTTGCTACATATCCTGTTCTCAACAGATAAGCCATTAATGGGCGTTATTTTTAACTGCTTGTTATGACCTTCTCTGGTGAAAGAAATAATGAACAAAATTCAGCAGATGTTTTATAAGAATAACGATTATTTCATAAAGGTGATACTAAAATAATTTTTACTTAGATAAATAGAAAAATGAAGATTCTAAGATAAATTCCTTGAAACACAAAATAATCTTATAGTATTATAATGTTTATGGGTTGCATTTTCCAATACTCTGCCTAGTCCCTTCATATTATCTCAATTACATACATTTAACTTTCATATTATTTTATATTATATTACCTCTTACATTACACATACATTTATTAAAAAACTCTCAGAAAAACAAAATTCAAAAGAAATTGAATTTTCTCATTTGCAAATTCAGGAAACTGTTTAGTTTGGTGTTTATCCAATTAATACTGATTTATCAAATGCATCTGTTTAATTGTTCAGATAGGTAATTATTCAATGTAAAGGAATACATTGCTACTTTCTCCATGGGTCCTAATCTCATAACTTGCATCATCAATAAACTGTCATTCATTGCTTTCTTGCTACATCCACCTTTTTATGTCTGTCATTGACATGGGATATATGTTTGTTTTGTGTCTTTTTTTTTAAATGTGCTTCTGAGAAGCCTTCAGCTTGAATTATATAGTTCTTCCATCCACAAATATGGCTGAAAGTTGAACTTGACATGGATCAATATGATCTGGGCTAAATATCTAAATGTGACTGATTATGTTAGCATCATGTCCACAGATCAATATTGAGTTTTATTATGAGTCTGACTCTATAATTGGGTTTAATCAATAAACTTTTGTCTCTTTTCCTTTACAGTTTTAGGATTGTACCATGTAGGTTTTAGAAACTACACTTAGCTTACATTTAGAACTCTGCTTTTCTTGTGATGACCAGAAAGAGATCTATCTGTGAATTTTAAGGAACAATGGAGCTTCAGTTTTACCATTGTGAGAAGAGTCCATTTCTATCTTGATAACTGATTGCTTCCTCAGTATGCACTGAGTTTCTAACAGAGCTAATGTAGTAACACCCCAGCACTCCTTTGGGGTAGTATGTGGCTCTTTCTTCCTATACTTAGTAAATCACATTGAAGACTTTGACAAAACATACCATTAATGAAAGCCATCATAAAAGCTGGCCTTTTGATAAACCCGCAGGGTCTACAGGCGTTGAAAGATGCAATCTGTAAAGAACAATAAATTTGGACCTTTGATTGAAGTGCCATTTGGGACGTTATGCTTTGTCTGCATATTTGCACAAACATGATGCTCCCTTTTCATGTCTCTTAAACTTGAAGCTTGAGAGCGTTCATTGCCATTTCTATATTAGAGCTGGTCCCATTAAAAGCTCCATACAAAAAGAGGACTGGAAGTGATCCAGCTGAAGCTTGTGTGTTCATTTCTGCTCTAGTTTGCCATTTGGAAAACAGGCTTCTGGCCATCATTGCTGTTTTTTTCTGAACAGACCCGGGTTCTTTTCCAGTCACTTCCTTCAGTAAATACACACTTAAAATACATCAACTTTTCTCAAAGTTAGAAAAATCAAAGAGTATTCCTCTGATAGAGATTAGAAATAGCTTTGAATGGAAGTAGAATTTCTTCATTCTTTTGATTTGTGGATTTTTTTCCCTGTCATTTTCACTTAGACTTCAAAAATTTACAATTTATATTAAGACACTGAATGCTTTCCATCATATTTTATGTGATAAAAGGTAATCTGTTATCATGAGACATGAATTTTGGATTCTGCAAAACTGTTTGTTCATTATTTAACCAGAAAAAAAACCAATGCACTGTACATGCTTTCCTGAATTTACAGATGCAGACCGTTTTCAGAAACATGGTATGGATGAGTTTATTTCTGCTAATCCATGCAAGCTTGACCACGCCTTCCTTTTTAGAATACTCCAGAGACAGACCTTGGATCACAGACTGAATGATTCCTATTCTTGCTTGGTGAGTACAAATCTCTATATATGGTCACCTATAGGTTAGAAGAAAATATTTGAGAAAGTGAGAAATGCTTGTTATAAACCAGCATTTTATTCCTGACTCATTTAATAACTGTAGTTGGAGTTAGGGATAAAGGATTCCGATCAATTGCTTCTCGATTTGAAAATTATACACTTGAAGACCACTGCTGTGCCACTCAATAGACAGGAGAATAGACTCAAATAGACACTGAACTGTGTTTTATCAGTCTCTCCAGAGAAGGCTGAATGAAAACAGACTTTAAATAAAGATTTTTTAAAAAACCTTTATTACAGGATTTGTTGACACATGTGCTGCCATTTTAAGGTTTAAATTCTATTCACCAGATGTTTATGTCTTACATTTATCTGATTCTTAGAAGGACAAGGGAGAGAAACAGTGGGGTAAACCATATGATGAGACCCATACAGGTCACAGGAACCTTGAGTTTCATGTAGCCTTCCAAAGAGAATTTGAATTCCTTTAAAATATAAATGCAGGGGTAATTAAGTAGCTAAACTTCTACCTGATATTTGTTAAAAGTGTAGCTGAAATTTTGGATTAAAAATCATAATTTATAATTGGATGGAATGCTCATTACCTCAGAATGTGGGGACTAAGAATCATATGTGCCCTTCTAAAAACTTATATTGGAAATGGTGATTCCTTTGAAATTTTTCCTCACAAATATGTCTATTTCTATTACTACCTGAATCTCTTGGACTCTGAACTTAGGGACCTCATGCAATAAGTTACAGTATTTTTGAAGTAGGATTTTGTATAAGATATGCTGTCTGCTCATTAAGATGCTTAAATAGACAGGGAAAAAAATTAGTTTATCACAGTTTACCATTAATGATGGTTTATTCATTCTTTCATAGATTATTTATTAAGTAAGTCTTATTCTACATGTAAATGGACAATGTAAACCTGATCCAACTGAAATTATGAAATTACAAGGAAAATTAAGCAAATCTTCCCATGGCACTCTGTATCTTCCCATGGACTATCACACTGAGAATGTCAGTAAGGGAAAAGGGCCTCTTGGATTCTCCTCCAGGGTTTGGTTACTGAATTATCAAAAGTTGTTTTGCCTTTGTTGATGATCCCACAGGTGATATGAAGTCTGAGACGCATACTGTAGTGTGACTTCCAGAACATAGAAGGGAGAGAGAGTGATATGGTTAAGAAAGAGTGTCTGGTGTGAATCCTGGCTCACCCCCTGATATGCACCATGATCTTGGACAATTTACTTAACGTCTCTCAACTGCTGCTTATTTATCTGTAACATGGAAATCATAATACCCACCATACATGAGGGTTCTAAATATCACAGATATAATTTATATATTCTGTCTCATACAGTACCTCTCCCACCAGCACAATAAGTATTCAGGGGTCTTTCATCCCCTCTCCCAGGTAATACACGTACACAGCTGCTGTTCTCTTGGTTCACTTTATAAATTGCTTTCAGTGATAGTGTCTGCTTTGCCATCCTATTTTTAAATGATTCCTAAAGAGATTGATGTTTATGGAGTATCATTCTTTTTTTATGACTGACAAATTTAGATTCCATGAAAAAATTTGAATAATTTTGAATGCAAGTGGAGAAGAAGTTGCCCAGGCATTGCTGCAGCAATAGATAATATTAGGTTGTCAGTGTCCCAGATCAGTTCCAAATTGATGACACTAGGTCTTCTGAAAATAATAAGAAACATACCACTAATACAATAAACATCTGAAGACACTTTCAAAAAGCTTCTTCTTATAATGACTAAAACTAATCTTACTATAGAATGAAAAAAAACGGTGTATTTTTTTTTTTTCTTTTGCAGGGTTGGTTTAGCCCTGGCCAGGTCTTTGTGTTAGATGAGTACTGTGCCCGTTATGGTGTGAGAGGCTGTCACAGACATCTCTGCTACCTTACAGAACTGATGGAACATTCAGAAAACGGTGCTGTCATTGACCCAACCCTGCTCCATTACAGCTTTGCATTCTGTGCCTCTCATGTGCACGGCAACAGGTATTTTGACTTGCAAATTCACAGTGAAATGTATAGGGTTGACTAGAAGAAAGAGAAAAATGTGCTTTGCCATTATCACCTAGTAACCAATTTAAAATAGCAAACACTTCTTATAAGGAAAAAAAAATACCACAAAGGAAAAATGTACATCAATATGCTCTTGATTTCTGTGGGCTACACTTTATGATTCTTTTTTGGTTGTAAAGCCACTTGAAAAGGAGAGGGAGAGAGTATCTACAGAGTAAATGTTGCCTTTTAGTTCTTATGTACTACCTACTAGTGGGATCTGTACAAAGTGTTGAGATGATTCCTATTGGAATGCATATATGTGTCTGGGGAGGATTCATTGATGGGTTTGTGCAAAAGCTAATGATCTTTGCTTTTCTTCTGTGTAATAAAGTTTTATTGATAAAACAAGATAAATTATGAGGCAATGAAGAGTCTTCCCAACCCCTTCCCTAATTTTTACATTTGGAACAAGTATTCCTGTATAGCAGTCTGAGCCAATAACCTTAACTCTGGCTTTACCAAGTTGGAAAGAAAAAAAAATACCTATTTTTAATTTTTAAGCTCCAAACCTCTGAGCTTAAAACTTCATCCACATCTTCTTGTCTTCATCTTATCTCCAGAGCATCTTTCCCTATAAAGGGTTTGCCCACATTCCTTCCCCTTATGACCTTGTTTTAACCATTTATTCCATCGTGCCCTCTTTGCACTTCCTTTTCCTTCTTCTCACAAACCCATCTAAGCTTCAGGTAGCCACACAACAAAGTGACCAAGCATCTCAGAATCGGACTGTTACACTCAAATGAGTACTTACTGTGTCACTTGGTAGGTTTCATCATTTATTTGTGTCTCAGATTACCTAAGAAAGATCTAACGATGACATCTCTCTTGTAAGTCATAAACTGTAATAGGGATTAAATACATTAATCAATATCAGACATTTAAAACAGTGCCTGGCACACGCGTGCTCAGAAAGTGTTCACTAGTAGCTTGTATTGTCATGACAAGCTGCCAGTCCTTTGTTCTCTTTTTCTTCCCAGCCAAACTTCTCTCTTTCCCTTATCTTGTTTCCCGCCTCTTATTCACTAATCATACTTATTGAAATGGATTGCCCAAGGACCTAATCCAGTTGTCTCTTCTCAGGCTTCACTTTCTTAATTTTCCTCTTATTCTATTTTAATGCTTTTGACCACCCCTTTGCTAAGAGTTCCTGTTCCTCCAGATTCTTAAGTGCAATACAGGGCTTTTCTCACATGTGTTTTCAAACCTGATTTCTTCTTTCAGAGAATTGTTCTTCTTCAGTGATCCTATCCCCTTCCATGGCTTCAACCATGGCTTCTCCATTTGCAAATGATTCCAACCCACTTATTCTCCTAAGCTACAGATCTCTATTGACAATTCACAGCTTGAATATTCTGCTGATACTTTCATCTCTCCATTATAAAATGCATCATCTCACTAAACCAGCTCCTATACCTCTTGTAGCTCCTCACAAAGTACCTGGCATAAAATAAGTATTTAATATAAGTATTTAATAACTACTTGATGAATGAATGAATGACTTCATTCTTTGTGTTATTGTCCTCCATTAACAGGCTATTAATTTCTTGTTTATCTTTTTATTGATGTTTTAAAAAAAATAAATGACAGCGGAATGCATTACAATTCTTATTACACGTATATAGCACAATTTTTCATATCTCTGGTTGTATAAAAAATATGTTGACACCAATTTGTGTCTTCATACATGTACTTTGAATAATGATGTCTATCACATTTCCACCATCCTTGCTAATCTCCTGCCAGCTCCCTTTCCCTCCCACTCCTCTGCCATATCTAGAATTCATCTATTCCTCCCATGTTCCGCCTCCCTACTCCACTATAAGTCAGCCTCCTTATATCAGAGAAAACATTCGGCATTTTTTTGTGTGGGGAGGATTGGCTAATTTTATTTAGCATTATATTCTCCAGTGCCATACATTTACCTGCAAATGCCATGATTTTGTTCTCTTTTGTTGCTGAGTAAAATTCTATTATATATATATGCCACTTTTTTTTTTTTATCCTTTCATCCACTGAAGGGCATCTAGGTTGGCTCCACAGTTTAGCTATAGTGAATTGTGCTGCTATAAACATTGATGTGGCTGTGTCCCTGTAGTATGCTGTTTTTAAGTCTTTGAGGTGTATACGAGGAGAGGGATAGGTGGGTCAAATTGTGGTTGCATACCCAGATTTCCAAGGAATCTCCACACTACTTTCCATATTGGCTGCACCAATTTGTAGTCCCACCAGCAGTATATGAGTGTATCTTTTCCCCCACATCCTCGCCAACACTTATTGTTGTTTGTCTTCATAATAGCTGCCATTCTGACTTTTAACCCCCCACCCAATTTCCTGCCAATGTAAATCTATCTCCATAATACCTTTCAAATTTCTCTTTTTTTCCATTTCCATGATATTTGTCCTAATTCTTGTCTTTATTTTTTTCTTGTCTATGCATTCTAATTCCTATCTCTACTCTCTTTTTTTCTTGGCTTATCAGTTACCCTAAAATTACAGATTAACTTTTGCCATAGTGTTTTTCAAGACTTTGGTGGGCCAGGATGTAGATCAGTGGCAGTCTAACGGGTACAAAGTCCTGAGTTCAACCCCCAACGCTGCAAAAAAAAAAAAAAGATAAATATTCAATAAGTATTTTAGTGATTTCTATATGATTATTAAGTTACAAATAGATTCTGAGCCATAGTACCAGTCTCCTTCCACTATTGTTCAATTCTCTCTACCAAATCTTTCATACACCTAGTCTTACCCACAGGGCCTGTTTACCACATGGAATCTCTCTCTTTGTCTTGGTCTTTCAACAATAAAATATCACAAAGCTCCTCTGTGACTTCTGTTAACTGATTCGAACAACAAAACCCTTTGTCTGTAGATAGCTTGGGATCTCTGTCAAGTATGAAGTGCCACCTACACAAACACTCATACACACATGCTTCACACCTCTGCTTGTGCTCTACCAGACCATGTTGTGAGAGCCAAGACAAGTTCTCCTTCTCCTAGTGTTCTCTATGTACCTTCGCATGATGCCTTACATACTGTGGGTACACAATGAAAACTTTTGTTCAAGCCCCTGCTGCTGCCATTTCTCAGTTCACTAGAAAATAAGACTGATCTGAGTCATAGCATCTGTTCAGGCTTTTGCTTCATTATGAAGCCTTGTTTGAAAATTAGGAAAATCTTGCCAATTACGGTCATTTTTCCCCATTATCCCAAATTAAACCCTCTGTATTTCACATATTTGTGTTACAGGGCCAGTGAGAATGATTAATGTTTGATAGCTAATGTCAGGAGCTGTTTAACTAAAACTACTGTCTTTTGTGTTTCTGGCTCTGTTGCAATTTCTCCTGACCAATGGATATCAATAGAGGTGCCCCAATGTGAGGCAGCACTCTGATATGTAAGGGGACAGAAGAGCACAGAGAACAGATAAGACCAAAGATTGTACCATCAGATTATTTTCATTTTCAATACAGGAACGTTTAATTAATTGTGAACATTAAGTGGGAAATTTCATCAAATGGGCCTCCAAATCATGTATGTTTAAGGCACATTTCAGCAGTAAGTTATTGAGGCTTGGAGCTGCTGCCACCATCTGAGAGGCAGACTGATTTGAATCAGAGGTTGCTATAGTTACCTTTATTCTATAAAACTATTGTTTGCTTTATAAAGATAATTTATATTTTAAAGTATGTTTATATGTTCATGCATATTTTATCCTTAATATTACCCATTAAATCTATCCTCTAAAAAGTTAAAATGTGCTTATATGCAGGTATCCTGACAGTGTTTAGAATAGAAATGAGCCATTAAGGTGACATGTCGCTTAAGAAGAAGAAAGAAAGAAGTGCAGGTTTTGGGAAAATTGGAATCTCACTTTGGTGTACAAACTATCTAAGTTAATTCTATAGGGTGTTTCCTATAGTTCTTATGGTCTAGTGGATGTCACTCAGAAATGCCATGCTGCTGCAATGAAAGAATAAAAAGAAGCAAAAATGTCTGCTGGCATCCTGGCTCTGAAATTTGTAAACTGACCCAGATTGGGCAAATCACTCAACTTTTCTGATATTTAGAGTTGTCAGATATTAAAGGGGTAAATAGCAATACAAAGGTCCTGGATGGATATAAAGACTATATCTGCAATGATTACTGTTATTCTAATGTACTTCCCTTTGTGTCACAGTCCACAAGGAGAGGAGAAAATGTGAAAAATAAGCATAGGGTTTTTCTGCCTCGTGCTAAGTAGAAACGTTTCAATGCGTATATAATTATACTCTTAATTTCTTTGCTAATAGAATATTCAGGTCTTAGCAACCTCCCCTGTGAACGCCTGCTTCTCTTATCCACGTCTGCAGCATCTGATGTTGATACAGACTTTTGTTAAAAATACTGTCAATGTCAAGTCTTTCTACAGTGTTTGCCATCATCTTTTTTTATGATCATTTTTACATCTGTCAAGACGCGCTTTCAGAGAGTCGTTTTGCTTGTTACCTGAACCACCTCTGTCAAAAATTCAAAAGGAAGAAAGATTGCCTTTTGTTATTGACTGAAGTGAAGGACAGCAGTGCTGTCTGGATGTGAAATTTTTCAGGGAGCACATCCTATTACACAGTGTTGAGCTCCTTAGGTGTGTGCTTTCTGTGCGGCACATCTCTGAATAGCACTCAGAAATAAAAGAACAGAGTTACACAGAAGAGGCCTGGCTGGTACCAAGACCAAAGAAGAGAGGGAAAAAGAAAGGAAGAAAGGAAAAATGAGTCAAGGACAGAAGCAGACACACTCCTGCAGGATGATAGCCACACCACCCACAGAAACACAGCCACTCACTCAGCCATAGCGCTTCGAAGACTGACAGGAAGGAGAAAAGAGACTTTGAGAGACAATGCATGAGAGGGCAAAGTTCTAGGTTGATGTGTGTGGCTATACGTCTTGGTTTTGTAAGTCAGGCTGAGGGCGGAGAAACTAAAGCAGCAACACAAAATGGCTTTTATGTCCTGGTTTAATGTAAGACGCGCAGGATATTCACCCGCTCTTCTCCCAGTAAGTCAGGCCATCTTAGAGCTGCCGCCTGCCTGACAAAGGCCTGCTCAGATGTGCCAGCTTTCGAGTGGGGAAGAGGGAATACAACATGTTTGGAGTACACATAAAATAATCTCTATTTTCGGTGGATTCCAGGTTATACTACAGAGTGCTGGCAGTCTTAAAGGGCATTGGGCAAATCCTCACATCAGGATACCTGCAACTTCCCAGGTGCCAGACTCTCCTCTCAACTATCAGTTCACAGTGTGTCAACTTCCTGCCCCTAATTCAAGAAACAGTGGTACATTTTTGAGTAAAATCATAGACCTTGCATCAAATAGGATCACCAAAAGTTTTCACTTCTACTTACTACTTCTTAATTCTGGTCTTGGATATGTGACTTCAATACAAATGCCACACTAATTGTAAATATAGAGGCTCACTCTGAGGAAGGTAGGCTTAAGCAAGGTCATCCTCATGCAATGTGGCAGATCTGATAAATTCCATTCTATACGCTAAGTATACACAAGCAGTGCCACAAAGGGATCTTTTTTATTCTTTGATAACCTCAATTTCAATACTGAAGCAAAATAATTATGGCTTCTACAACAAAAGCAGAAAGAAAGTAGGGAAGAGAAGAGATTTGGTATGTTGGAAATAGCACTGAGCTAGGGATCAAATCATCTGTGTTCTTATTCCGGCTCTTCTACTGAAGAGCTATTTGACCTTAAAAAAATTGGTGCTAATCTGTTTGAGCCTCAGTTTCTCATCTGTTAATTGTAATAATGTCAATGGCACCTACCTGCTATGGTTCCTAAATAGGTGACATTAAATGATATAAATACTCTGTTGATGATAAGTTATTGCTTAAATGGGAAGTGGTAATATTTTCTGTACAGTGTAAACATTGAACATATGTTTTTCAAATTGCTTGGAACCAGAACCATTTCAGATCATTTTGGAGTATTTGAATAAACTTTACTGGTTGAGTCATGGCGCTATAAAAGTTTTGGGTTTCAGAGCATTTTGGATTTCAGACTTCAGATTGGAGATTCTTACTATTAGTTAAATAACATCTGGGAATTGTTCTTAGACCCATAGTGATCAGGCAGACTTTGAGAGTGTCACAGAGCAATTTATGATAGATGAATTCCAGGCACTGTGATTTTTCTGAGGCCTCTTTCTCCTACCAGTGTTATTGGGGAGCATTATAGGCCTAATGGAGGAGACAAAGACAGCTAAAAGCAAGAGCCAAGAATTTCATTATCCAAGGAAAGTAGATAGAATGCATCTTATTTAACAAGGCTGCTTGATCAATTTCCTTTGTTTTCTATTTATGCCAAGCAATTCCTGATTTTTTTCTGAAACACTGGATAAAAGAACCCATTGAAAATAAATCACAGAGGAAGAGATAGCACACAAAGAATTTTTCAGTGCATGTTAGACATATCGGGGTTACCAGTGAACAGAAATAAGAGCTAGACCTCATCCAGGACCACAGCATTCCTTTCAGCCTACTTTTCTTCACTATCTGTAACTTCTCAACAGTGAAAAACCCACTATCTGCTTATTCATATGTTTAGCTCCAGTATGCATGAAAGCAGTTTCAGAATTTGCCACCTGGAGTTTAGCACCCGAATACAGTTCTTTAGTCATTAGCCTTCCTGTTTCCAGTTGAAATGCTATTTTCCAAAGTTTAATAAGGCAGCAGTCTTCTCCCCTACTCTTTATTGAGGTTCTATCATACATTTATTACAATATGAATTCCATCCTGAGATCTCACGATATCCTGGTTTATGTACTGTTGGTTTGCTTTCTTTTTCTTTCTTTCTTTTTTTTTTTTTTTTTTTTTTTTTTTTTTTTTTTTGGTTAGTGTCTTTTTGTTGTTGTTGTTCTAATTAGTTATACATGAGAGCAAAATGCTTTTTGATTCATTTTACACAAATGGAGCACAACTTTTAATTTCTCTGTGCAGTCATACATGTACCTACAGTAATGATGTTTGTCTCATTCCACCATCTTTCCTGCCCCCATTCCCCCTCCCCTTTCCTCCCTCCCTTTTGTCCAATCGAAGTTCCTCCATTCTCCCCATAAACTACCCCTTCCCCATTATGGATCAACATTCACTTACCAGAGAGAACACGTGGCCTTTGGTTTCTTGGGATTGACTTACTTCACATAGCATGATATTCTCCAACTCCTTCTATTTACCTGCAAATGCCATAATTTTATTCTCTTTTGATGTTGAGTAATATTCCATTGTGAACATATACCACATTTTCTTTATTCATTCATCCATTGAAGGGCATCTAGGTTGGTTTCACAGCCTAGCTATTGTGAATTGTGCTGCTATAAACATTGATGTGGCTTTGTCCCTGTAGTATGCTATTTTTAAGTCCTTTGGGTATAGACTGAGGAGACGTATAGCTGGGTCAAATGGTGGTTCCAGTTCCAATTTTCCAAGGAATCTCCATACTGCTTTCCATAGTATTCACACCAATTTGCAGTCCCATCAGCAATGTATGATTATGCCTTTTCCCCCACATCCTCACCAACACTTACTATTGCTTGTATTCTTGATAATTGCCATTCTGACTAGAGTGAGATGATATCTTAAGAGTACTTTTGATTTGCATTTCTCTAATTGCTAGAGATGTTTAACATTTTTAATTGATTTTATTATTTTTTAATACATGACAACAGCAGAATGCATTATAATCCTTATTACATATACAGAGCACAATTTTTCGTATCTCCATATATAAAGTATGTTGAACATTTTTTATGTATTTTTTGACCTTTCTCTTTTTTAGGTTTGTATACCATAAAGCTCATTTCCAGGGTTGTGTAATTCTTTCAGTTCTATTGGTTTTGAGGAAGATCCCATCACCCATCCACCACCTCGTGGCCAGACAGAACAGTTTCATCATCCGGAAAAGTTTACCTATGCTCCCTTTGTGTGGCCCATCATTTCATTAAACTTCAGCTTATTCTCTGCTTCTACCTTCTTGAGTTATTTTTTTTCCTACCCTATTTCTTCTATTCCGATATAAGCATTTAACACTAGAATTTCTCCTAAAATATGGCTTTTACTATATACGTACACCTTATATGTACAATTTCTTTTTCAATATGGAATTATTTATAAGTACATTTTAAATTTCTAAGAATATGACACTTTTATGGCTTTTTTCTTGAGGATTGATTTCTGATCTAATATCTTGTGTTCAGAGAATGTGTGGTCTGTGTGATACTAGTTATTCTAGAATTTTCTTTATGGCCAAGTATGTGTCAAATATTGTCGAATATTGTGACTGTTTAATATTGCTTGAAAATATTTACATATTCTTTTCCTTGGTGCATTGCAAGTAGGATTTATGTGGCTCAAATCTAAACTCTAATTTTTTTGCCTATCTTGACATGTAGGAGTCATGACGAGGGTGAGAGGAGATCAGCCACGGCTCAGTTGGTTTCTTCCCTCTATTTCTATCAGCTTTTGTATATTTTGAGGTGGTTTCATTAGGCACATTCAAGCTTGAAATTGTTAAATCTTTCTGAAGAATGGAAATTATTATTACTGTATAATGACCTTTATCATAATAAATAAGGATTTTTGCAGTAAAGTTATTTAGATGGTTATTTATATATTTCCTCCTTTTTTTTTTTTTTTTAACTGGGGATTAAACTCGGGACACTCAATCCCTGAGCCACATCCCTAGCCCTAGTTTGTGTTTTATTTAGAGACAGGGTTTCACTGAGTTGCTGAGGCTGGCTTTGAACTCTCAATTCTCCTGCCTCAGCCTCCCAAGCGGCTGGGATTATAGGCATGCACCACCACGCCCAGTCTAGATGATTATTAATGTAACTTTCTTTTGGTATTTGGCTGATATTTCTTTTTTTAAAGAGAGAGAGAGAGATAATTTTTTTAATATTTATTTTTTTAGTTTTCGGCGGACACAACATCTTTGTTTGTACATGGTGCTGATGATCAAACCTGGGCCACACGCACGCCAGGAGAGCAGGCTACCGCTTGAGCCACATCCTCAGCCCTTTGGCTGATATTTTACAGACTTTCTGTGTGCGTGTATTTCAGTATATTTTATAAATTAGATATTTATAAATAAACTAAATTTTTTTATTAGAGTAAGTTAAATTTTGATTTAATTGTTCAAGAAGACAATTTCTTAGTTCAGTCAATTTCTTATCACATATGTTGATAAAAGCTAATTCATTTCTACAATTTTAATTTAGGTTTTCTTTTTTGACTTATGTTTTATAAACTTTGTGTTTTCTTCTTTCTTCCTTTTTATTTTATTAAGGTTATTTAGTGTATTTTTTTTTCCTCTTAACAGTTTATGCTTTCCTACAGTTACATACAGGCACACTGTTGAAATTTTAAAATCATATACTGATCAGAAAATTTCTTCTCCTTCTAAATAGTACAGGACTGTGGAACATTTCATTTCTATCTCTCTTCCTGGCTCACATACTTAGAGGGTCTCATATTTCACCTGCATCATTTCTATGTTTATTCCTAATCCTACAAATTAGATATGGTTTTTATTGCCTATGTTTAGTAATTGGCTTTCTTGGTCCTAAAGTGCATTCTTTGACATTTCCAAAGGGTGCTCCCATAGATAGGGATTTTTTTTTCTTTGGATGGCCTTTGTCTCCTCATTTTTGCTGGTTATACACTTCTAAATTGATGACTACTTAGAACTTTGAAGATCTTGCTGCATTTTCTTCTGACTCCCTGTGTTGCAGTATGGAAGGCTATTTGCCTGTCATTCTTTTGAGGGTAATTTGTCTTTTTCTCTCTGGAAATTATTTTGTTTTGTGTTTTGTGGGTTTATTATAATGCATCTTTGTGCATATTTCTTTTCATTCATTTTAATAGGGATATGTGTGGTTTTCTAATCTACATGGGTAAGTGTACATTTCTGTTTATTTAGGCTGATTGAGATTTGATTGAGTTATGGTTCATATTCATCACCAGTTCTGGGGTATCCTTATCTTTTTAAATAGCTTCACTTCTCCAGTCTTTTTCTTCTCCTCTGAAACTGCAATCACCTATATCTTAAGCATGTTTTCTCCTGTGTGTCTTAATGTGACTGACATATGTTCTATATGCTTATTTCTCTAACTACATTCTGGATAATGTATAATGTTTGCAGTTTGCCTTTGGGGTCAGGAGTTGACACTTTTTTTTTTTTTTTCTGTAAGGAGCCACATAGTGACCATAGTAAATATTTTGGACTTTGCAAGTCTTGTGCTTTCTGTTACAACTCCCCAACTCTTCCATTGTCAGGAGGAAGGCATCATGGATTATGTAGGAATAAGAGTGTAGCTTGTTCCAGAGAAGTTTTACTACAGACACAGATGTGGGCCGCAGTGAGCCAACCTTTACTCTATCTTAGTTCTCTTCAGCTATGTCTTCTTTTTCACTTACTTTCACCCATTTCACTTACTATAATATTTGGTTCTGGAAATCCTATTTGGTTCTTTGCAAAATCTGCTTTATTTCTAAATATCTCTTATTCTTTTCTTGATTTTGATTCCCCATTTTGTTTCCTTAGATCTTTTGTAATTATTTTTATTCTTATTCTAATAATTGAATTTCTCAGGTGTTTAAATTTGTTTCTCCTACTAACATTTTTGCTATGGTCACTTGTTTTCTTATGCAACTGACATTTTTGGTAATAAATACATGTACCTGAATCTAAGCTGTGGAAATTCTCTAAGGCCTGATTTGAGAATTCTCTCTTCCAAAGATTTGTTGTTGGTTTTCCTTGATAGGGTATTGCTGAAACTATTTTCTCATCTTGGAGGTTCCTTGATATTAAGGGAGAACCTAGCTTTACAAGGTCAGGCCAATGGTACATATTCTCAGCAGACTCTTTTTTTTTCACTCAGTGAACCAACAGATGGTAAAAACCAACAGATTTTCTTGCTTTTTCTTCTTTACAAGAATATTGGAGGGGCTGTGGCCATGGCTCAGCGGTAGTGCACTTGCCTGACATGTGTGAGACACTCAGTAACACATATAAATAAATAAAATAAAGGTCTATCGACAACTAAAAAAAAAATTAAAAAAAAAAGAATATTGGAGTATCAAGTCCATCCACTGTACTGAAGCAGAAGCCACATGTTAAAAGTTGCATCTAAAAAGGTTACTTGTACATCTTTAGGAGAACCTCCTAGAACCCTATCTGTCCTCTCCTCTGCTTCAGGTTACACCTAAGTAACTGCTTCTGATCTATTACAATTCAGCTAAAATATCAGTCCCAAATTGGATACTTCTCTGAAATTCCAGACTAGATCAGATCTTTATAATTTTGCCCTTCTTAAATTTAATTATACACTCACGTCTGATTTTTGCTTCTGTTCTCTACTATAAACTCTTTTAGGTCAGGGACCAATTGTATTATTCTTTTTTAAAAAAGATTATTTTTTTAGGTGTAGATGGACATAACACAATGCCTTTATTTTTATGTGGTGCTGAGGATCGAACCCACGTCCCACCCGTGCTAGGTGAGCACTCTATCGCTGAGCCACAATCCCAGTCCCCCCAAATTTGTGTTATTCTTACATTGTAGCCCATGACCTGGCAAGGTGGTCCATAAAATGTGTTAGTTAAGTAAATGAATGACACTGAACCATTTCTTTACAAATTGTCTTGTTGATATATTGTGACACTTTTAATGTAGACTTTGTAATTAAATGTTTTTAATTAATCACATCAAATTTTTATGTGAAAAAGGCCCTATCTAACTACATGAAAGGCCCTATCTAACTACAAATATTACATAATTTTTATGTCCTAGAACTTAATATAGTAAAATGAGATACCCTTTTTAATATATAAATTAAAAACTGTACTACATGGTAAAGACGACAGCTGATGAGGTCACAGGGAAATTAATAATTTCATGCACTGCAGGTCAGAGTGTAAACTAAGAGCTCTTTGAAAAAGCAACTTTCAAATACCTGAAAATATCATGCATTTAACCTGATAATATACTTCCAGGAATTTATCTTAAGGAAATAACCAGGTATGAAATTGTTGAAACACTATTTATGATAGAAAAAAGAGGGGAAAGAGTCTATGTTACTGCTAATAGAGAACTGAATTAATAAATCGTGGCACATCCATATAATGAAATATTTTTTCCATTAGAAGGCACATTGGAATAGTTAAATGATGCCAAAAAAGTTGACAATTCAGATTATGCATCAGAATACACAATATGTCTATAGATTTACAGAATTAAGACCAGAATGATATTTATAAAATGGCCTTATCGGTCCTTTTTCAATTGGACATTTATAGGAAATTTTTATCTTTATCATTATTTTTCCAAGTTTCTTCTTTCAAATTTACGTGTATAGGAAGTCCTTTAATTAACATCACATGTTCTTTTTTAAAAGATATAATGTTAGATATTGGACAGACAGTGATATTTATATAAGAGAACCAACCTTAATTCTTTTCATTTTTATTTTAAATTCCTCTCGGTATTTTGTTTCTCTTGAGTTCTAGAGCCATGTACAGCAGTGATCTTAGTTTGGATTAGGCCAAAAACATTTGTCCTTTCGGTCCCAGGAGAGGCTGGCTATCCATGCCTTGCTGCCTTTGGCACAGCATAAAGATGGAGTCAAAGATCTTGTGTCTTCAAGTCAGATTATTACTCTCGAATTAGAAGTATCTACTCTGTTATAAACTCTGCAGTGGAATTAAAATGCAATACAAAATACAAATAAGGACAGGAGTACTTGTAAAAATAGAGAATATAATTTCAAATGTTCATCTTCTAAAATATATTCTTACAGAAAATCTGTTTCTTTTATCTCATGAACAAATAAGGATAGAATTAATATCTTGTGGATATTATACATTTCAGGGGAAGAAGCAGGACACTAATCATGATCGCATGACCATATATGACCATCCAAACGATAGATCATTCTGATTAAAACAATAGGAGGTGTTAGAGATTAAGAAACAAAAGAGAAGAGATGATTGTTTGCTCCCTCATCATCTTCCACCATTTCTTATTCTCGTGCTGTGACTTCCTCTCCTTTCCATTCTGTTCACAAATGGATATTGGTGGGAAATACACGAAGTGCAAAGTGACTTTTACCTGCTGTGCTGCAGGCAGAATTGACAATTCAGAAATACCACCCTCTAGGTGTCTCTCCCTTTCTCACTCTCTGGAGGAGGCCAAGATGTCTACATTCCTCAGAGCAGAAGGCAGGTAAAAAGAAGCCTGTAAGAAACTCAAAAGTACCATGAACTTTGGCATTTGTCCACTCATTGTTTGCAAATTAATCTTTTACCACCAATCGCCACACTTCCAGGACAAACTTACCTAGTGAGTTGTGGGAGGAAGGAGGAAGTTAGAAATAAAGTCTGTCTCATTAGCTTAACCAGAAAGTCCTATACAGTATTAAGCTCTGTGTATTCATTCAACCCACAAGCTTCCTCAGCACTCTGTACCTGCCTCGATTCAGACTCCTCGAGATTATAAAACTAAGGATACATGTATCCCTCAAGTGTCTAAAAGCCATCCAGCTTAAAGTAAGAAAATCCCCACAAAAGATGTCATCATTTTCCTTGGGAGAAAAAATGTTCATTGGCACTGTGATGAATAAAATATAAAAATGGACCTGGGATGTAGCTCAGTGGTTAAACTCCCCTGGGTTCAATCCCTGGTACCAAAAAAAAAAAAAGGTATTTAGGGTTGGGCATAGTGGTGCATGCCCATAATCCCAGCTACTCAAGAGGCTAAAGCTAGAAGATAGCAAATTTGAGGACAGCCTGGGCAATTTAGCGAGACCCTGTCAGAAGAAAACACAACAAGAGGAGGGGGTGTAGCTTAGAGGTGGAGCACCCCTGGGTTCAATCCTCATATGTGTGTCTCTAATGAAATAATAATAAAAAAAAATAAAGTAGAATAAACACCCATAGAGTAGGGGAAAAGGAACAAGAAGAGGGAGGAGGGGAGGGAAGAAGAGGAAGTACTGGGGACTGAACTGGAGCAAATTAAATGCCATACTTGTATAATTCTGCCAAAAATAAACCCCAGCATCATGTATAACTATAATGCACTAATAAAAAAGAAAGTTAAAATATATTTGTGCCATTCACCCCATTTTCTTAAAGCATATTATAGGGTCATTTTTCCTTACAACATGTTTTAGAAGATGTCAACAGCCAATAAGTTGTCATTACCCAAATTTACCCAAAAGAAATGAATATTAAACATGCCCAAATTGATTTTTACTGATGTCATAGCCCTCTGAAACTTTTATTGTACTATAAAAAGGAATTATAAAACTGTATGAATTGCAAACTATTCAAGTGTGTCAAGTGAAGCAACCAAGTTAGCTCATATTTGAGTATTTAAGAAGATTCCTCATTGATATTTTCTCTTATAAATTCAAATGCCTAATTTTTCAACCCAGTTTTTTTTATCCTTTTTTTCTCTTATGTTGAACTATAATGCAATTGTCCTTTACCTTTGTAGAAAATAATTTATCTGTTCAACCCCAGAAGCCACCAGAGATAATAGAAAAAGGATTCATAATGTATATCCATTTGTTCCTGAGTTAGCTTTTTAAAGCATTTTTTTTTCAGTTTAGAGTTTATGTTCACTGTGGCAGGAAGAATTGGCAATTGAGATGAAAGGCACATTATATATAACAGATTTTGTTCACTTGTTTTAAAATGCCTTAATCTACAATATCAATGAATAACAAATTATACTTTGGCTCATGGAGGGATTTTTTAAAATTAATAAATAGAGTCTTCATGAGCTATTTTTAATGCATTTGCCTTTCAGTAAAAGTACCGTGTGTGTGTATGCATGCATGCATGCACGCACATGGGTATGTGTATATGTGATGGCCACTCTAAAATCAGAACATGACCCATAGGCAGATGCAAGGTCAGGCTATTAAGCATGAGTGACAGAAGGTTCTATTGTACAGATTCTTGGAGTACAATTAACAAAGACAACTGCATGTACTGTTCAGTTGCTTATTATTTAACACCAGAAGGAAGTTCCATGCCATAACTTCTTTATCTGTAGTTAAAAGAAGTTTATCTACTTGTAATTCATCTTTTATTATTTGTTCATTTGTTAAACTTCTTGAAGAGAGCACTCTATTTTTATTGGAATCTTGCAATTTCGATAATTGTAGGAAAAAATGAAAATTTTAAATCTTGTTCTATAAGAATACCCTTCCTTCTCATTAGAACCACTTCAATATTTAATTATCAAAGAGTTAAACCCAATTAATATTTGCATCAGAAAATTGGTCTTTTAAGTTAGGATTTTAAAGAACTCATTTTAACATGGTCTTTTTACTAATGTCTAAGAGGCATTATTCTTTGTGTTATCTCAGGAGAAAAATGCTATTCTTGAGATTTAAAGTAAATTATTTTGTTACTAACTACAGTGGCAACTAAGCAATAGAAATGTTTTGCTAAGTGTAAAGACACGCTGTCTTTTGTCCGTGACCTTTTTATCCAAAATACTAAACTACAATTCCTGCTTGTGTTTGGTTTTGACCAAATTTCCCATTCTACATGAAGTTATATGTTAAAAAATGTTCCAAATGACTTACATTGTGTTAATAAGCAGTAATCACAATTAGGCATATAAATAATTCATAAGTTACTATAATCTTATGTAACTGATTTTTTTATATGCTAAATACTACTCATTTGTTTCCTCAGCTTATTTGCATTGAGCATCAACAATATGCCAGCCGCTATTCTAGGTGCTAGGGATACAGCACAAAAGAGGAAGATAATAAGTAAATATATCATCTTGGATAGTGACTGTATACACAATAGCCAGCAAAAAAGCAGAGCAAAGGAAAGAAAGGGTATGGGAGTAGGAAATGACACCTTCTTATGATGATTGGAGAGAACCTTGTTATCGTGAGTCAGGCAAGCAGCGTGGATACACCAAGGGAAGAGCTCTCAAGCAGAGGACCAGCATTTGCAAAAGCCCCAAGGCTAGGCCATGCTGCCTATGGGGGAACCAGCTAGCAGGCAAGGGTGAATGAGCAAGTGAGGGGATAGATGAGATCAGACGGGTTGGTGTGAAGAGCAAAGCTCATATAAGGTCTTGTGGACCTTTGTCAAGGTTTTGACTTTTACGTGGAGCGCCACCATTACAGACCTTTGAGCCAAGAAGGACTGTGATTGGATATGTGCTCCAGGAGTCTTACTGTGGTGCATACCAGTACTTGGCAAAGAAAAGTGCTGAGTGAAAGACCAAGGAGGCCACAGAAGTACTTAGGGGAAAGCTGATGGGTAGGGAACCAGAGAAGCAGCAGTAGAAGTGATAGGGGTGATCAGGTTCTGATGTTTTAGAAGTAGACAAGACAGAAATTAATTTGTAAACTAAGATCATATAAACTATCCTTTTAAAATCTCTCTTACTTTGAGTATAATAAAACTACTCATAAAATATAACTACCTGAAGTTTCTCTCAAGGCTTCTGCAAGTACATATAAAAGAACAAATTTTAGGATTTCCATTGTTAAGGTCTTCTTTATATAAATACAACTACAGTTTATTGAATCTGTTCTGCAGTTGATAATATACACAAAATTTTCTTTACATGTGGAACAGGCATTCACTCATAATACTAGAACCCTATATTATTTTAGCAATGGCAAGTTCTTTTCATGTGTAACCCTGCAGTACTATATAAGAAAAAACACGAGAAACAGCCAACTGAGTTGAGTCAATTTCATGTATTTCACTGACACTCTTTGGCTCTTCAGTGTTTAATAAACATATGATTTATTTTCCATTTTAATGTGGTTATTTTTTAAAGGCTAGGGAACTATAACTTATTGTAAGATATATCCAGTGAATGACTCTGGAATATTTTTAAATAATAAGAAAAAAGTCATTTTTTCTCCTAAATTGATGTACACTTGCTCCTTCATGCTAAATCATACAAATCTGTATTGTATTCACCCACATTTCTGCAGCCACTCCTTGGTACTTGGTCTTCTTTAGCTGACTCATCTCACAGATCCACTCACCATAGAGTGCCTATTATGGATAATCTGTCAACTTAACTCCATTGTGACTTTGCCCATCTCAGAAACCAACACTGATTATTATTTTATGCACAATACCCAGGCTCCCTTGGGTGAATTTCCATCCATTTAACCTAACCCTAAATATCAACATTAGCCACAAACCACACCGTGTTCATCAGTGTTCTCCACTGCTGAATCATTGACTCAATGGGGCGAATCTTAGGTTAAAATTTACTTGTATTCCACCTTATGCAAGTAATACAGAAAAGGTCTGATGTAAAAAAGAATATTTAAAATACTTCTACCATATTGTTTCTCATACATACTTTCCATGGCTTAACAGGATTTTTAAAATTATTTTTGCTTTTCATTATTTTCCATGAAAATATGGGGAAAGAGAGTAAACCCTAAGAGCTTATAGTAAGCTCTAAGATAACTTAGTAAACACTAAGAGCTCTGACTTTGGAATGCAAAAGACCTAGGTTCCAGTCCAGGTTCTGCACTTTGCAGCTATGTAAACTTAGGAATATATTTGAATCCCTCTGAGCCTCAGCCTTCCTCTCCTGGAAACTGGAAAAAGATTTCTATGAACATTCTATACTATTCTGCATACAAAACAGCACAGTGCCAGATGCACATTTAGAATTTTGTAATTGATAATTGCTGTTTGTTTTTACTAATGCCAGTGATAAGGAAAATATTGATGACATAATAAGTGTTCACATTTATTGGCAAGAATTGTAGGAGAATTTTTTCCTTTGCCTTGATTACAACAAAGTTGCCATTTGTACCCTCTTTTATATTACAAGGCCACTTCAACAACTTTATATTTAGTACTTAGGCTTCTAAAGGCAGTATGCCAAAATATGGACATGTCAGTAAAGGCAAGTCCAAGTTGTTAAATGTGGTATTTAACCTGTCAGATTTGTAACTAGGTCAGTAATTAACTCAGTAAAATGATGGGCCTACCTTATATGCAGGTGTATTTGTCTTAGTGAAGCTTGACAAAAATGAGCATCCCCTTGACTTATCTCCTACACCTCTCATCATCGGCACCCCGGCTCCCTTCCATTGGTTAGACAGTGTGCCCCAGTGAAGTTCAATATGACGGGAAAACTTACTCCATCACAGTAGATCATGATCTCATTTGACATTTCAACCAAACAGGAACATTCACTCAACTCTAACCTTATGGAATCTGCCAGAGAGCTAAACTAAGAGATAGTGTCAATCATCAGAATAGCGGGGATAAGTTCTTTGCTCTTTCTTGTCAAGTTTAAATAGTCATGTTTAGTAAAATAACCTATAAGTTTATTAGTTTTTACTGCTATGTAATAATATCATTTAGGTCCAGTCTTTATCTGAATGCCTAAATTCCCTGATTGATGATTACATAGAACTCTTAGGCATCTATTTGTGATCACTGATCATTATCAGTGCTTATTCATAAGTTTCATTGGTTTTGTGCTGAGGTTTATTAGATGGGAGTTGATTTCAAAAAAAATCCATTTCTAAATTAGCATAAAACATTGAAATTAGCCCACAGTTCATGACTTCATAATTTAAATGTTGGATTTTTTTCTCCTTCCTAAAAATTTTTGAAAGACCAGTTTTTAGTTTTTCCATAGTTAATATTCTAGATGCATTCTGAAGGAGTTACTGTGATTGGTGTATTATTATGAATGTAAAATAATGTAACTGATATTTCCCTATATTAGAAATGAAATATAATTGAAAGAAATGTTTTCAGAGCATAAATTCTGACAGCATTTTTGCTTTGTGTTAGAAAAAAAATCCTCATACTGAAATGATGCTTTGATAAGAATATAAGGTCATCATGTTAGTGTGATTCAGATATAACTTCAAAAATTAATTGCTTTATACTAATTGGATATTTAATATACACAAATATATGTACATAAACACTTAGGTATATAAAACTGTGTGAGTATACATACATATATAATGTGTGTATGTATGTGTATACATACACAGAAGGGAATATAGAATAAAAAAATCTCATTATTTTAAGCTTTTTCTTTGTTTTTAAATTAATGAGAGAAGATATCTGTTGTTAGCTGTCAAATGCAAAAGATTCACTTTGTTGTACAATAAATGAACAGTTTGAAATGAATACAATATAATATGTTTACTTCTTCTGTGCTAACAGAGATAGTTAATAATTACAGTTTCAAAATTTGGGGTGATAGCTATACAACCAAAACCTTAAATTGATGTAGAATAAATTTAAGTCCCTGCTATTAGATTTTTTTGTATTGTTTTAATTAGTTATACATGACAGTACAATGCATTTTGACACATCATACAGAAATGAGTATAACTTCTCATTCTTCTGGTTGTACATGATGTAGAGTTATACCAGTCATGTAATCATATATGCATATAGATAATAATGTCCAATTCATTCTACTATCCTTCCTGCCCCCATACCTGTGTTTTATATTTTCAATTCTTTTTTAAATTGCTTTTATTTTTAAATACATGACAGTGGAATGCATCACAATTCTTATTATGCATATAGAACACAATTTTTCATATCTCTGTATATAAAGTATGTTCACACCAATGCATGTCTTCATACATGTACTTTGGACAATTATGTCCATCACATTCCACCATCATTGCTAACCCCCTGCCCCCTCCTTTCCCCTCCCACCCCTCTTCCCTATCTAGAGTTCATCTATTCCTCCCATGCTCCTTCTCCCTACCCGACTATGAGTCAGTTACCTTGTATCAGAGAAAACATTCGACATTTGTTTTTTGGGGGATTGGCTAACTTCACTTAGCATTATCTTCTCCAACTGCTTCCATTCACAAGCAAATGCCATGATTTTATTCTCTTTTATTGCTGAGTAATATTCCATTATATGTATTTGCCACATTTTTTAATCCATTCATCTACTGAAGGACATCTAGGTTGGTTCCACAGTTTAGCTATTATGAATTGTGCTGCTATAAACATTGATGTGGCTGTGTCCCTGTAGTGTGCTGTTTTTAAGTCTTTTGGGTATAGATGGACGAGAAGGATAGCTGGGTCAAATGGTGGTTCCATTCCAAGTTTTCCAAGGAATCTCTTAAATTTAATCTTGATACAGAATAAGTTTAAGTCCCTGCTATTATATTTTTAATTCTAATTTTAGTAGAATATTTCAGTCTTCATACTTACTTTTGAAAATCTTAATGAAAACTCATACTGATACCATAAGGATATTTAGTTAAATAAAAAATCTTGAAAAGAAAGTCTTTTTTTTTGTATATACTTTTATTCTAATACTTATATGCCCATATATTTAAATAAGAAAAATAAAGCAGTAAACTTACATATGTATCCAAAATTTCTTATAAAAATTTTGTTTCTTGAAACAATTAAAATTAAATCTCCAGTATATATCATGTTGGGTTACTTTCTGTTCAGAAGAGAACAGTTAAGGTATTTTGCCTTATATTCGCTATTTTTTTTATTTCCATTCAGGGGACATTCATTTAATTGGTCAAATGTTTGATATCACCATCAAATGCATTTCACTGCATTTTCAAGGACTAGCTATTGTTTTCTGTAGATATGGAAAATATTTATTGTCACCTTTACCTTGAAGTCTGTCTAAAAGAGAATAATTTCATTCCATTCATTCTGGGTCAAAACATTAAGCAAATGGCTACACATACCTCCAATAAATTTCTATTCTGATTGAAACTAATATGTATTCTGTGGACCAATATGCCTTTTCTTAATCATTTAAATTTGTAGGGTGTGTGTGTGTGTGTGTGTGTACTACATAAAAGTAACTTACCAATACAAATTACTGAATCAGATTTTTTTTTCCCCCAGGCCTGATGGAATTGGAACAGTTTCAGTAGAAGAAAAGGAGAAATTTGAGGAAATAAAAGAGAGACTCTCTTCCCTTTTAGAAAATCAGATAAGCCATTTCAGGTATATATTCTATTCCTCAATACAAGTTTTATTTTTGAATTTTGTTCAACCCTCCATTCCCCTCTAAATTTGTCTTCCTGCCATTGCTCAAGAATAATCATTAGTCCCTATGGCCTGAAGGGTATGATTTGCATTTTTTAGTCTGTGGTTGGCTTCCCAGCCTGCCATTCAATTTCAGCCACTCTCAGGTAAGTTCATCCCCGGCACTAACCATTCCACTGTACTCTTGCTCACCTTGGTATTTTTCATTCTGTGTAGCCTTTTCCCCTCCAGCTCTGGTGACCATCCCTCTTCCTCTCTGTGTCCCAAGTTCTGCCTCCATAGTGAGCCTTTCTCAATTATTCCAGCAAAGAATGTTCCTAAGTCTCTCAGCAGTTATTGTCTGTATCTTCACTTGTCACTTATCACAGAGTAAAGACATACTCTATCATGAGTGCTTCAGTCATTAGTGATATTTGTATTTAGATTGTGAAAACATGAGTCCCAGTGCCTATCACAGTTCCTCACTCAAAAAAAAAAAGAAAAATATTAACTTTAATACTAAGAAACATTTATAGAGTGAAAGATAAATAGCTTGATAATATTCTTTTCTCCTTACTTTAGTTAGTTCAAAAGAACTTGATGGTTAGAAACACAAATATGCCAATATATTTTCTTTTTCTACCACTCTTATTATTTGATCCTATAAAGTGTTGCCATGTCGATGTGCTGGGTCTTATAGTATGTTTGCTGTGATACACTTTTGTGATATGGAATCATTTCATATTAATTTATTGAAAAATAAACCCATAAATATGCTTCCCCAAAAGTATAATTTACCCATTTGGATGTTATATGAATGACCTTTCTGAGCCTCCATATCCTTATGTATAATGTGAAAAGCTTATACTGTAATTTTAAAATGATACTGAAGGTTGAGCTGTGGATATAGCTCAGTAGTAGAGCACGTTTCTAGTATGCACAAGGTTATGGGTTCAATATATAAAATATATAAAAATATATATATAT
>NW_026000142.1:16804931-16811971 GCF_001458135.2 Marmota marmota marmota | reverse complement strand
ACAGTATATATATATATCATCTATTCCTTTACATTAGTGATTTTCAGCTGGAGCTATCTTAGGGCACATGGATGAAGGAAGGTTTGTTAGAGTCAGTTATTTAGTTCTGGATTTAGATATGCAATGCATGGAACAGTCCTCCACTGGAGAGTTATTCCATCCCAGAGGTCAGCATACTTAGATCAGAAAACACTGTTCTCAGTAGCATAGCTGATTTCAACTTGTGGACTTGAGAATTAATTCTCTGCATAAAATTCTTCTTGAGTTTACTTTTTTAAAATGCAGTTAGAAAGGTTTTTATATTAGCAAGGATATGTTTCTGCATTCACTGTTACTGAAAGGGTTTTTTCTTAGGCGGGGAAGACTCCTGTAAATGGATATTACATTTCTTTTAGTGAAAAGCAATGCAACTTTATCCTTTTTTGCCATTATTAGGATAGAGCTCACCAGTCAATTGATTATATACTTTATCAGTAACAGTCTATACCTCAAGTTACAGTTACAAGTTACTACAGTCCTTCCTGCAAACTGGTTTAAAAAATAAACATATATGCTCACTTGCATATAGGTCAGGTAGGGTAGGCTTTCAAATAGGCTTCTCCCTTCGTGGAGCAACTAACTTCATCCCCAGACTGCCAACAAGAGTACTACAGAATTTCATATTCATACATTCTACTGCATTTGAAAGAAAGTAGCAAAGCTGGTATAGTCTGTGGTTCTCAAGATCATGAAAGTTTCCTTAGAATATCCTAACAAACCCTATTTTAGGTATCGTTTGTCCTAAATAGATACAGACCTAGTTCTGAACCAAAACCAGTAGCCCAAGAAAGCTCATTCATGCACTGGATGCCTCAATCACTTGCTATACTCAGGTGGGTCAATATGACTGACTTAGATTAATCGGAACCTTGCGCCAGGAAAGTTCAAGTCCCTCACACTGCTGCCAAGGATCTGTATAGTAAGAGGAAAAGGACAGTAGTGTCCACATCATTTATTATGTTTTCTCTTCTCTTTTACAGCTCCCTACAGTTTCCCTACTACTTTTATTGGTACATCTTCTTTGCTAATATCTCTAAGGATGTAGTCTACTATCCCTTTTACATTTGTTTGTTTGATGTACAGAGGACAGAATTGAAATTAGTTGCTCTAGACATTTGGGGTTAATTTTGTAGGGGTTTTGGAGGGGGGTTGTTTATAATGTTTGTATAAATTTTACCAGTTTTTATCTTTCCTGAGTTTATGGAAGACCAGATAAGAAGAAAGGATACTGAAATGAAATGGAAGAAATTTTAGGTGATCGTGTAAGCAAATTTAGAGAAATAATTATTAAAATTATCTATTAGGACTATTGTAATAATTCTATCCAAATCTCTTTCTTAGTTACTTATGTTAAAATTTAATAAGAATATGAACTGCTTGTGAACTCATGATAAAGAAGCAGGGTAACTTCACAGCTCTTCTATAGGAATTTGTTTAACCCAACGATATTCTTAAGAAATGAATTTCAGAAAACAAAATAAGGCCAAATAAACGAAAATGAAGGATTTCTGGTCAAAGACGGCAGACTGACAGAAGAAAAAAATGGCATATTGAACACAGGTCTGGCTTAGTGTCCTGACCCAACCTGACTGAAACAACAGAACAGTATTTCTCAAGAAGGCAAGAGTAAGAGGAGATGGCAAGGAAAAAAGAACACAAGAACAAAAAGAACAAGAACAAAAAGAACAAGAACAAAACTCACAAGAACAGCAAGAGTAAGAGGAGATGGCAAGGAAAAAAAGTTGTGAAAAAATGTTCTGGAGGTCAGATGGATGAATGGTATCTAATGGTATCTAATCCAAGAAAAAAAGAAGCATAAACAAGCAATGTGAAATTTTTTAACCACCAAATGTTTAGGAATGGCCAGTGTCAAGACCCTCTAGAGAGTAAGAGTGAAGAATGGTTTGCTGTGAATCTGAGCAGAAGCACTTAGAGCCCCAAATCTCTTTTCCAACTCAGCTCTTCTGTGTTGGCAGGAGCCTACAGATTCGTTCTCCGGAGAAGGTAAAATCAGATGGTACCCGGACAGGAGTGGCAGAGGGGAGGAAACATCAGCCATAGTGGAAGGTAGAAAACAGGGAGATTAAATACACATTTATTCTGAAATTCAAGAATCACAAACTGCTTCCAGGCATATTGCTAGTTTCTTATACCTAGTCTCTAATGAGCCCAAGAGAGAAGACCTTCAGCTCTGTACAGCAAAGATGTCCACTCACACTGCCCAGCCAGGATCCCCCTTGGCAAAGACCAGTGTATGTAAATACCACCTAGACCCCCTTCACCTTTAATAATACTACACTTTTGAAAATGATCATATGCCTACATCATCAGACATTTAAGAAAAGTATTTACTATGGAAGCCACAGCCCATTCCAAGTAAACAACAAAGGAGACATAGAAAAGCAATTGTGAATAAAACCAAAATTATATGAGGAAGAGGAAACTGGGGGGAAGTATTGTTGATCTTCTTAGGGAGGTTTGAAATGGTAGAACATTTATTAAACAAAAATTAGATAAACAGGAAAAAAATCTCAGAGAAAAAATAAGAGCCCTTAGAAATTGTATGCAGATGCCATACATACAACATGCAAACATACTATTGAGAGATTCAGTTAAGAAAAACTTCCAAAAAGTAGATCATGGGTGAAAAACAGATTGCAACACAAAGATAAGTATCTGCTTAGGCATTTAATCTTCACAAATGGGAGGAATTCTAGAAATAGTTAAGGGTAAAGGTAGAAATTATCAATAAAATTATTGAAAAAAGATTTTCCAGAATTACGAGACTTAGGGCTTTAGATTGAAGGAGCTCACTGAATGCCCAATAAACTGGACTAAAGAAGATACTCATCAGGGTATGTTTTCATGAATTTTTAGAAACTTGATTAAAAAAAAATATCACATCTTCTGTAAAGAGAAAATAGATTTCACACAAAGAATCAAGAATCAGAATTGAAGTAGTCCATAAATACTTAGTACCCACTATGTGTCGGGTAGTGAACGAAACCTAAAGACCCATCTGCTGCTCTCATTTTGATTTAAGGAGCACCACTGATATCCAAAAAACAGTGCATCCATGACTTTATGAATCTGAGGCATTTCCACCTAGAACACTGTACCAGCAAAAGTTGTCGTTAGGGTAACAGTAGACATAAACTTAAAAATATGCTTCCTGGGGCTGGATTGTGGCTCAGTGGTAGAGCACTTGCTTAGCACGTGTGAGGCACTGGGTTCGATTCTCAGTACCACATTAAAGAATTAAGATATCACATCCATCTACAATTAAAAGTATTTTTTTTTTAAATATGCTTCGTGTTTTTCCTTTGGTAAGTTGTAGAATTCACCAAAACGGTGGAGGAAACAAACAAGAGTTACAATCACTGAAACTGGAAATCAGTGTGACAACTTGAAAGAGAAGGGGAACAGTAATAATTAAGACCCCCAAAGTGACTGTTGAGCTTTAAGAGCAGAAAACAAAAGTATATCAACATATCAAGAGACTGGAATAGAATTTGAAGTTGTATTAATTACATTGTATCAGTTGCACTGGAATTTGGAATTTTATTTGATTAAGGATATGAAAAGGAAATTTAAAGAAAATTAAGAATTATAAATAAAAATTGAGTAATTCATAGAAAGTAATAATAATGAATACTGTATCCTGCTTGTCTAGGACATTTATGTAGTAAATCTAGAACCTGGACTTTGGTCTAATACCCCACAAATGATGTAAGCTATATTAGTCAGATGGGATAAACAGGAGTCATGTTTATAGTAGGGAAAGTGGTCATGAAAAAAGAAGTTGCTAATTTCCAAGATGGAAGAAATAGGAAATTATATTTACCCATAACCTGAAACAAGTGAAAAATAGAACCAAAACGTGGGGAAGCCAGGCACAGTGGCACATACTCAGGAGGCTAGCCTCAGCAACTTAATATAAAAATAAAAAGGGATAGGGATGTAGCTCAATCCCCAGTACCAGGAAAAAACAAATTGTGGAAAAATGATTTCACATAATAGTAAGACAATGAATAATAACAACAAGAACAGTTTCTGAGAGATGGGGAAAGTGAAGCAAGCCCTTTTTGTTTGTCCTTGCTTACCGCCAGGAGAGTTTCCAGCCCAAGATCCCCAAAAGAGGAACCTAGGTGGAGCCCAGTAGACTCCCTAACTGGGAGTCCTGGGAAACCAAGGCAGCCAGGTTTTTTCAGGTCAGAGTTCTGAAGAACACAGAGACAGAGAAGGAGGAGCTACAAGTATTTGCAAAGGGTACCTGGATTCTCCAGCTAAATATTAACCATGGCATGTGAGGAAACTATCCAAGTCTGACAAAGAGCCCCACAAAAGGATTACAAGAGGAAATCCCCAGTGCTAACACAGGGCCAGGAGTGGTTCCAGTTTGTGTCTCCAAGAGTAAATCACCTTCTTCTAATTTACAAGCATCAAACAGCGTACCTTTAAGCTGTTTCCCTCAGCGGTGGGAAAAAAATGAGCCCTAAAACCAAGACTCAAGCAGATCAAACCATTTCCAAGTAACCTAACTATGTTCTTAAACAGAGGTCAAGAATGTTTAAGAGAATACAGAAATGTCCAGCCAGTCATAAGTGAGAAATGATACAGAATATAAAAATAGTAAAAGAAAAACAGAGCATTAAAAGGATTATCACTATTGTGTATCATGCATTCAATTAAGAACATGTGTGGAAAACCTATAGCTTATTTTATACTTAATAGTCAAAGAATCAGCATTTTCTACCTAAAATGAAAACATGGACATATGCTTGCATAGATTCTCATAATTTCTATTCAAATCGTACTGGATGCGCTACCCAGTATACTGAGGAAAAATGAAACAAATTCATCTAGATTGGCAAGAAAGAAAAAAAAGCTTTCTATTTGCAAATGACATCAACATCTATGAAGAAAATGCTACAGAACCTGCAAAAAATTCTCTAATCAGTGAGTTTAGAAGTTATTAGACCTCAGATAAATACGTAAATGTCAGTTTATTCCTATGTAGCAACTACTAACAATCAGAAATTGAAATTTTTAAAGAATATATATACAAGGGCAAAAAAAAGCTATAAAATATTTAGGAATCAACCTTAAGAAAGATGTGCAAACCTGTATACTGAAAAGTACATAGTATTGCTATTATAGCAAATTAAATAAAGGGAGAGAGATACTTGTATTCATGAGCCATAGACTCAATATTGTTAAGATGTTAATTCTTCCAGACTGATTAAAAGGCCCAATGATATTGCTATCAAAATCCTAGTAGGATTTAGTATAAGTTAACCTGATTTGAAAATTTATATGTGAATACAAGTGTTATTTAAAATAAGTATTGGAATGTTGATATGACCTGATTTCAAGAAACATAAAGCTATAATAATCATTAGATAGCATGCTACTGAGAGTCAAGAAATAGACTCATTACATATATGGTTTATTGATTTTCAATGAATATGCAAAGACAGCTTGAAAATGTACTTTTTCTTTTCAACGTATGGTGCTAAACTATTGGATATTTACATGAAAGTTATTTACCTCGGTCCATGGCAAAGTATGCAAAAAGTAACTCAAAATAATAGACCTAGAAAACGTAGGAGAAAATCTCGTCCTTGGGCCAAGCAAATATCCATAAATAAAACACCCAAATTGCGATTTATAAATGGAAAACTTTTTACCTTCATCAAAATTAAGATCTTTTGATCTTTCAAATACATTATTAAAGAATACAAAGTAAGTCATAGAATGAGAGGAAATATTTACATAATACATATTACACAAAGACTTTAATCCAGAACATAGATAGCTCTTAAATCTTAATTATAAGAAATGAATTAACCCAATTTAAAGAAAAATTTCACAGATATTTCATCAAAGACATATGATAGCAAAAAGGAATATGAAACACATTACTTAACAAGGAAATGCAATCTAAAACTGCAGTTGGGTACTACCACATACCTTTTAGTATAGCTAAAATTCAAAACAACTCTGAGCATAACAAATATTGGCACAGATGTGGAGAAACTGGAACTCTGAAACGCTAGCTATAGGAATGTCATAGTACAACCTACTTTGGTAACTAGTCCAGTGGATTGCTAGAACTTTAAACACCTATCACAGAACCTGGTCATTTCACTCCTAGGAATTTCCCCAAGAGAAATGAAAGCCTATGTCTACACAGAGACTTTGATATGAATGCTCAGTTCAGCATTATTCATAATAAACAAAGTATATAAACAAGCCAAATACCTATCAACAAGAAATGGATAAACAGTATGTTCCATGAATTGGAATACCACTCAGCAGTATAAGGGAATGAACTATAGAAACACACAACAGAATGCATTAATATTAAAATTATGCTGAGGGAGAGAAACCAGGCCCTAAGAAGTATAGTTTGGGGTCCAATATGGTCTTCTCTCCCAAAAAGCACATATTGTATATTTCTCCTTACATACAAATCAACCAAATAACAGAAAGTCAATCAGTGGTTTTGTGGGGCTGTGAGGAAATATTCAGGGGCCTGAAATCACTTTGCTTTCAGTGATGGTTTCACAAGGGGGTGTATGTGTGTGTGTGTGTGTGTGCACATGCGCGCGCGCTCGTGCATGCATGTTCATATGTATGTATGTATGAGTATCACAAAACTTAACCAAATTATGTACTTTAAATGTGTGCAGTTCATTGTATGACACACCTATAAATAAAGCTATTTCAAAAAATAGATGCAGTGCTGAGGAATGTGACTCAGTGGTAGAGCACCTGCCTAGTGTTGCAAAGCCCTGGTTTCATCCCCAACACTGAAGAAAAAAAAAGGAGGAGTAGGAGAAGGAAGGAGAGGGGGAGGGGAGAGGAAGGAGGGGGAGGAGGAGGAGGAGGAGAAAAAAAGGAAGGGAGGGAGGGAGGGAGGAAGGAAGGAAGGAAGGAAGGAAGGAAGGAAGGAAGGAAGGAAGAAAAATAAAAAAAAACAAAAATTAATACCCAAG
>NW_026000142.1:16693706-16804909 GCF_001458135.2 Marmota marmota marmota | reverse complement strand
GAAGGAGGAGGAGGAGAAAAAAAGGAAGGGAGGGAGGGAGGGAGGAAGGAAGGAAGGAAGGAAGGAAGGAAGGAAGGAAGGAAGGAAGAAAAATAAATACTAAGGGCTTCTCTACTGCAGTGGGAAGTTAAGATAATATATAAAACTAAAAATCAAGTAGTAAAAATATTAGTGTGCAATTTAGGGATGTCAACTTAAAGACTGAGATGTTTTCCTCTAGAAATGCACAAATTATTTAGGGTGTGTGGAGCAAATATAAAAGACTTCTATTTTTCATAATAAAAGTCTGTCAGAAGAAGTTTTCTCTTTAGATGACATGCATACATAAATTTAATAAAAATAAATAGTATAATTTTAAAATAAACAAGAAAATGATGGGCTGGGGTTGTGGCTCAGTGGCAGAGGGCTTGCCTATCATGTGTGAGACACGGGGTTCGATTCTCAGCACCACATATAAGTAAATGAATAAGATAAAAGTCCATCAACATCTAAAAATATATTTTTGAAAATTTAAAAAAATAAACAAGAATATGAGTAATCATAGGGCAGGTCTATGCAGTCTCATTTATCTGTGAGATTAATTTACCAAAGTTCGAATGAGGTTGACTTCAATTTACTCAGATTAGTTATTAAACATGACTGGATTTTATTTGGTAATTGAGTGTTTTCCACTTTGCCTTGCCATTACAGAGCTGAGAGAGTAGTAAAAACCCAAAATATTTATCCTGAAAAGCAGAACAAAATGATTCCCTTTTTTTAAAATGTGTTTTGTGAAGATTAATTAAGCTTCTGTGTAGTTATTTTCTGTACTTTATTGATTCAGGATTACTTGTACTCTGTAAATGTGTTGAATTACTTACACATCATGGGCAGCTAATGCTAATTCAGAACATACCCAGTGGGACCTCAGAGTCCTGAAATGCTAAATGTAATCTGGGGATCAGTAACATTCCATTCATAAAATGTGTCACCCACAGGTTAGTGGAAATAAACAATAGGAAAGACAATGGATGGATTATGCAAATGCACTGAAAAGATTAAGCAGGGGGAGGGAACTACAAGAACCCAATTTGTGTTTTATTTCAACATGGATTACGGTTTATAGTATAGAAAATGATTAAAGCTACTTTGCTAATTTGCTAATGCTCTTAAAAAAAAAAAAAAAGCACCACAGCACAGAGAAAACTATTAAAATAAATTAGTTGTGGCTGTTTTTTTTCTAGGGGGGTGAATAAAGGGGTGAGTAGAAGCAAGGTTAAGGAAAATTTTAACAGTAAATATAATGATAAACAGTATTCTGAAGGAAAAAAAAGTTAAGTGACTAAATTTATATAGTATTAATTTGCATGTATCTGTGACTAGTGAAAGTTTTATGAACCTAAGACCTAATCCTGAGATAAATTCAATTACTGCTTTGTTTTAAAAGAAAGAGAGGAATCAGTCTTTTTCTTTAAAATCATGCATAAAACAAATTATACTTAAAACATGATTGGGAGGGAAACCTGTTTGAATCATAGTATGCAAAAATTTATTTCATTATTGCATCTGAGAAAACAAGTCCACCAAGTCCCTAAACAATGGAAAAGGACATGAAGATGAGTTTGCAGATTTCTAAGTCAGAGCAAGGTGGCAGCCTAAGGAAAGCCAGCTGCCTGTAGCCCTTGATCTTGAAGAGGGACATGGCAGTAGGAGGTGCTTTGCTGGACCTGGCTGAACAAGCAAAGAGCTGCAGATGGATGAAATAGCTCTGATACTCAGTAACTCTTTAAGTGGAAATTGACCTGAAGAAGGACTCCCTTGTCAAGAGCAATGAACCTATTAACACCTGGTGGCAACTGACATTAAAAGAAGTCCACTCCTTCTCCTAGCCATCTCTAACCCTGATTTCAGAACATCCTCATTACCTGCCCGCCCTCCAGTTGTTGCTATTTAGTTGGAATACATGGGACTAGAAATACGTGGGACAGATAACTGTGCTGACTGATGAAGTGCAGAGGGTTTGTGTGGTGTAGGGAGAAAGAAGAATTAGACACCATGGTAGCAAGGCAGAGTATCAGCAAAGGGGATGGGGAACTTGTGCAGATGTTTCCATCTCCAAACACACTAATTATGGGAAGAAACGGGAGAAATCATTTCATTTTCTCCTAGAGCTTTAATAATAACAAACCTTGAAACAAGAAATTATTAGGTAGTGCATATTAATTGTCTCTTTGTGAATGACCCTTGAGGCTGCTTTTAATTGAGTGTCCTCTTTGAATACATGCTTCATCAAAACTCAACTTTTTCATCACAGTTGATACCTTTATTATTTAAAGCTTTTAAATCATAGGGCTAGGTAAATTTTAGCAGTTAAAAAGTTTTCCTGGATGAGATGATGCTATTTTTAAGCTGTTTCTGTGTTTTTCTAATAATGCCAAGTAATATAAGTGGGAATCATTTACCTCTTGGGTATTAAATGTTTGACTTTTTTGTTCCTTCTTTTGTCTTTAAAGATATTGCTTTCCCTTTGGACGACCTGAAGGTGCTCTAAAAGCTACACTCTCATTACTTGAAAGGGTATGTTTGAACATTACTTTGTAAAGTCTATTTGCATTCTGAATTTCTGTGTATATTGGTTATTGAACTAGGCATACAGTCTCATCCCTCATAGTCTACTACAAGAGTTTGTTGCATTTCCTGAATTTATTACCTTTTCTTACTACATTCAAGTTCTCCCGCTACCAGCTTCTCCCTCCTGGAAGACTTTCCACTGCCATCCTGTTTTTTTGATAATATCCATATTTCTTTTTTTTTTAAGGTTTTTAAAAGATGGAAAAGTATCTTTATTTACTTTACTTATTTTTATGTGGTGCTGAGGGATCAAACCCAGGGCCTCACATGTGTGAGGCAAGTGCTCTACCACTGAGCTATAACCCCAGTCCATGATAATATCCATATTTCCACCTCTTTTTTTTTTCCTCTCATGAATTAATCTTCTCTTGTCTCAGTTAATTATGTCTGTTTTTCAAGGTCTTTTATTATCTCTTCAACTTTATTTGTACTTCTGCTTGCCACTGTCCTCAGTGACTATCACAGTATATCATTTAATATGTACAAACACATCACTCCTATCATTCGTTCCATTCAAAATACGTCTTGGAATTTATTTCACTTCAATTTATATGTTTCTTTAAATGAATTCACAAGTTGTAGAAAGTGTTTTGCCCTACAAGATAAATATCAAATAAGAGTTTAAATTCATGCTAAAAATCAATTTTAAATGAAAGTATACACTTCTGTTTGTGTGGCAGTTGAGGTTTGAGGTATCTTTTTCATTCCTCTATAGATCTCATATGCTAGTTGGATGCTAATGGTTAAACATGTTGAGTAACATGGTCAGCTCCTTTTCAATATCAGAATTTAAAAGAATTTCTGGGTATCATCTATAGCTCATGATTCAGTTATCCTGGTCCTGATTTATCAACTGGTTCTTGTGTATTTTTCTGCCAAATTAACTTTAGAGATTTTCATTTTTTATTAGCAACTCCACTAAAAACAGAAAGGGAGGACATTGCTCAGATATTACAGCCCCATTACAGTGACTTAAGAACAAGGGATATGAGGACTAGAACTGATGATTAAAATGAAATCTTCGGATTATGGACTGATTTCATTTATATACCCCTGTCTTATCCCTGATTGTTGAGCACTGTGTGATAGAAATATTATAATAAAATTATGGTGTGCTAGAATTTTTGTAATAAAAGTTGCATGTAACCCAAGTTTTTCAGAATATTCATTTCATTTGGTTCATTAAGATATATGCATAAACTGAAATCAATAAAGACTGCTTTACTTTTGGGAACTGCATCCCATCACGTTGTACCTAGGGCAGCCTCTCTGGATCCTGGTTTCCATGGCAGAGCTGCCCTCCTCCTCGCAGCAGGGAACAGTTAGTAATAGCAGAGATGCCCTCATGCCCTGCATTTGAGAGGTGACAGGATGAACAGTGACCTTTATTCCAGTTTTAGTCACAATCACACTTCTTGGTGAATTGAGAGAGAAATGTTAAGGACCATTTCTTTATTTTTTTTTAATGTCTCTTACTGACAACTTAGAAAAATAAAATTAAATCTACATGTGTATCCTTAATACCTATGAAACCTGGGAAGAACACAGGAAGGAAGTATGAAAACAGAAGTTGGTGTCTCTTGCTTCACCAGAAAAGAGGATTCAAGTTTACCCCATTCCAAATTAAGTGCCCAGATCTCACAATATATGAAATATTGCCTAATTTAAGCCCTAGACTCACCTCTGTGGCAGTCATACATTGTAATTTCTAGTAGCTATTTCAGCTATTTAAAGTTTATTGTCATTGGAAGCCTAATGATAAAATTAATAATTCTTCCTAACAAAATTGATCTTAATGTTAAACTTTAGCAATAATCATATTTAATAGAGTGATGCATGTTTAATGTTTACATGTATTTTATTATGCACAACCAGATTTTTCTGGCTACAGAGAATCTAAAGTACAGTTCTAATTAAAGTGTCAGAATAGCATGAAGAAGAGTTGAATTTGATAAAGGAAGAAATTTTGTAAATGATAAAGTTTATTGTTTTCAAAAAAGGCAATCTTGCATAATAAAATGGTTAAAATGGTTATCAGACTCTTGGATGACTGAATAAATTAGAGTTGGCAATATCCTTAGTGATGAGGCTGATTTTAAAAAATGAATGAAATAATGATTAAATAGCTTTTTTTCATGTTCTTTCAATATTTCTTTCAAGACAGCACACTAATAAAATAATTAGAGCACTTACAAAAGCATCAACTTCTTTATATTTTGTCATATATTTTATCGTTTAAATATAAGCACAACAAGAAAAACTGTGCTCACTATATTGGAGTTTGACTAATCAAAAGTTATTTGAGCAGTTGCATCACTAAGAAAGTTTTAGAGAAAATGATCAACGAGTCATTATAAAAGTATTTACAGTATGACATTTTGAATTTTGGATATAATTGTATTTGCTCCTTGCCAATAAAATAAAAGGTTTTAAGGAAAACTCCAAAAACACATTTTTGGAACCCAACAGAGAATAATTAGTTATTTTGTTCAAAACTTCGGGAAGTTTCCATATAGTTTAGTCTTTGATACATTTCACTAAAACTTCTTTCCCCTTATTTTTATAGTTTGTGACAGTAATGTTCAGTAGATCACAATCATTAAGGCTTAATTAGTGAAAGAAGTCCTTTTGATTTTTATAGAGATCCAGCAGTATGCCTATTCTTAGTGGAATTTCTCTTAATATTTTCAAATATATTGCTCAGAAGAGCTAGGGCATTTAAATTAGAGAAGGACAAGACAAACTTTGGTTATTATTTGTCCCAGGAACTGTAATCCTGACCTGAAACAGCTGCTCTAATGGTGTCTTGAGTCCCTTGAGGAAAAGTGACAGTCACACTGAATGGTGGCCTGGCCTATGGGAGGTTTGGATGTGCATAAATGAGGCTTAGACAGGAGGAACCAAGATCTGAGGATTAGGTTCCCAGTTGTGAAGTGCCGACCAGTTACTTACCCCCAAGTTACAGAGGACCCCTTCCCCCTCCCCAGGAATAGGCGTGTCTAGGACAATTTGTGTCATTTAAGTATTTATTTTATGCAACATCTATCTTCTATCTGTCTCTCCCCCCCCCCACCTCTTTCTTGGTAGGTTTTAATGAAAGATATTGCCACTCCCATACCAGCAGAAGAGGTGAAGAAAGTGGTCAGAAAATGCCTCGAGAAAGCTGCCTTGATCAATTACACTAGACTCACAGAATATGCCAAAATAGAAGGTCAGTGCAGTGAGCAATTGCCCAAGTGGCAGGGAGAGCCAACAATGCCTATTAACTGAGTTTTCTATGAGAAGTCTTTCCTTTCCTGAACGGTCCTGGACCATGGCAAAGGGAAATGTCTCATTAAAATCTCAGCTGGTGAACTGAAGAGCTTTTTCCTATTCATTGCTTTAATATGCCTCCTGGGACTCTGCTTGAATGAAAGACCCAGGATTCGTGCCTAAGTTGTCCTTTGTTCTTATTTTGAGTTTTCGAGAAACCAAAAGGTGTTTTCACGGGCTGTATTTTTTGACATTACTGTAAGTATGTCTAACAGTTCAATGTTGGGCTGTGCACTCTTTCCTGATCAGTCTCAGTGTAGTATTATGTAATTTTATTTTCTATTCTGCAGTGTCACTCAGAGAAGGAAGAAACTTGTTGATTATTGTGAGGGCTGAAATAAACCAATAGAACTTCCTGCAGCTTTTAATTGCTTGTGATATATTGATGCATTTGAAAGATTAGATCTCTCAAGGGGACTGTGCATTTTTTTCTCTTTCTTTGGGTTTTATTCATTTTAAACATATTTAAAATGTTCAGAGATAAACAGATTGGAATTTGTGACAAAATCGGCATCTATTCATTGATCCTTTGAAAGATTTATTTAAAAGAACGAAAAAAGACCTCTGATTCTTTACTCAAATTACCATAAAACTGACCTATGTAAATACATAGCATTACCTGAGGGAGAAAGAAGTTTGAAGTTAATATTAAATACTTATATCTGAAAATAAAAGGCAAGTCATCCTTTAGAAAAATTGTAGTAACAATGGAAATTTTTTCTTAGTGAATTATAAATTTATGAATTAGTTAATATTAGGATAGTATTATCAAAATTCAGGCAATGGAAAACATCTGATTATAATTGGTTGTGCTATCACTCCTTTTTTCTCTCTAAATCTGGTCAAGCTCTCTAACAAGCATGTGATAACCAACCTCCTGAGTGATTAACAAAAAAGCCATCTCATCACTATAGCAACCAATATTATATCACGAGAGTAACAACATGACACCTCCTTAGTTACCAGTTTAACATCATTAATTATGATATCATGTCGTGTTAAAGCAAAAGCAGTGAATATTAGATCATTTGCCTAAAGTGGAAGATAAACACATTGGTCTTCAGTTTTGAATACTCATTCAAATAATTTTCATGTTCAGGAGTATTAAGTGTTCTGAACAGAGATTCTATGAATTAACATAAAAATGGACATATTAAAACCTTTCAGATATGTTAAAGAGAAAAAAAAGTTTGTGCATACCTTCAATAAGCACAACATTATTTTGTATAAATGTCATCAACCTTATCCAAAACACTATGTGGTTTCTTTTGTTCTTCATTGTTAGATAACAATTTTTGACCATTACCCTATTCAAAAATACTGAAAAGATACACAATATATTTTTCTATGAACCCATGTATTTTATTATAGTCATGGAGTCAAGTTAAAATGAATAAAGAAACTTCTTTTACTTGTGCATGTAAAGATAACTCTGTATTAGTAAAAGCCTATGCTGGACCAAATGGAGAATGAGCAGAGACCACACCTGCCTCACCTCATATCTCCAGTCTAGCATGAGAATATTCCAGAAAATTGATCCTAACAATCTACTCTGGTGGAACTACCAAGTAATCTCCTCTAAAAACAAAATAAACACACATATACAAAAAAAAAAAAACCCACAAACAAACAAAATGATGTGGGGCTGGGGTGTAGCTCAGTGGTAAGTGCTTGCCTAGTTTGTGATCTCCAGCACCACACACACACAAAAAAAATCTCTTGCTTGTTAGCTTTTTAATTATCTACGTTCTCCCTCCTTTTTTATCTTTATAAAATATGCTTTTGTTTTGTGTCTAGGAACAGGCCAAGAACAAAACAAATTTAAGTTGGAAATAGTAAGGAGAACTTACTTTTTCTTGTTTGACTGACCTTTTGTGTTACATGAGCAACCTGACTAGGCTTTGCTTTTCTCCTAAATTCTCTTTTCTTATGTTTTAGGCCTGGCAGAAAAGGAAACAGGTAATTAATGTCTCTGCATGCGTGTGCCATTATTTTTAATGTGGTGTGATTTTTTTTGTTGTTGTCATTAAACTATTTTTTTGAAGAATACTGACATACAAAAAGCTGCATATACTTACTGTATACAGCTTGATAAATTTGAGATAAGTGTACAGCTATGAAACCATCACCAAAATCTATCCGTTATTTCCAAAAGTTTCTTCCTATCCTCCCCATCATTATTACTATTATTTGTGATAAAAACACTTACCATGAGATCTACCCTCCTAGCAATTTTTAAGTGTATAATATAGTTAACTGTAGGCATTCTGCTGTGCAGTAGGTCCATAGGGTTTACTCAGCTTGCACATCTGAAAGTTGGAACCCCAGGATTAATATCTGCCCTATTTTCCCTTTTCCTAACCCCTAGCAATCAGTGTTCTACACTCCACTTAAATGGGTTCAACTAGTTTAGACTTCTCCTAAGTACAAGTATGATTGCACAAATGGTGCGTCTCTACACCGTGTACAACCAGAGAATTTAAATATTGTGCTCTGTTTGTATAAGGATGAATTGAAATGCATTCTGCTGTCATGTACAACTAAGCAAAACAAATATAATCATAATAATAAAAAACAGATTTCTCATATATGGGGTTCTGCACTGTTTGTCTTTATGTATCTGCCTTATATACCAGAAGTGGGATCACTAAATCCTAGGGTACTTCTTTTTTTTTCCACCCCCAAAAACCATCATTCTGTTTTTCATACAGACTACGCCAGATCACATTCCCATCAACAGTTCCTAAGGATTCTTATTTCACCTTGTCCTCACCAACCCTTAGTGTGGTGGTAGGCGGTTTTTGGTTTTGATAATAGCTATTCTAACAGGAGTGAGGTGATACCTGCCACATTCTGGTTTTGATTTCCATTTCCCTGAAGATCAGTTGTATTGAGCATTTTTCATACACCTGTTAACCATTTGTAAGTCTTTTGAGAGCTGTCTCTGTTCCTTTGCCCATATTAAATTGGTTGTTTTTTAACGATGTTGTTTGATTTGTGTTATTAAGTTGAATAAGTTCTTATGTATTCCAGGTATTAACCCCTCTATTGGATATATAGTTTGCAAATATTTTCTTGCCTTCTGTAGTTTGCTTTTTTAATCTCATCATTTCCATTGCCTCTGATAGTCTGGTGTTTTGAGATTGATGAATAGCTCTCTATTATCAGAGATCATTTTGAATAGGATACTGAAAAGGCTTGAACTTTTTTAGAACTATTGCTGATGCTTTGTTGGGAAAACAGGCCTTTATCTCTGTAAAAAGTTCGACAATATTTTTTGATAATGAATTCAAAGCAAAGAACCTGTAACCATGTTAATGTTATGCATTGTGTTTAAAGCTTGGATACTCATCTTATTTGGAAGCAGTTGCCAATATTTGAAGGGCTCTTAGAACTAGAAGAGAGTACCATCTTCCTTTATCACTCTTGAAAAATAACATGAAAATAAAAAGCATAAATTCTATTACATAAAAGCAAGCGGTTCTTAACTCTGAAAGTTGTTAATCAGAAATAAGCAGAGGTTATGAAATCCCTTTCTCAGGAAAATGCTTAGAAAGAGTTTTTCTCTACAAATTTTCTCTGAAATTTCAAAGATTGTATTACTTTGTTTCTTGTACCTCTTATTATAATTATAAATAATTTAACTTTATATCCACCCTATCTTCCTGTTCTTTAGCCTCTGTGGGCACAGTCCTTTCTGACTTGTTCCTAGTGCCCCAGCACTAGGATCCTATCACTGTACCTGGTGACACAGAGGAGGCTCTCAGAACTTTGGAAAGAGGCAAGATATTATTAGTTAGTTTCACTCAGAAACAATGGAGGAAGAGACAAATAATGTACCTTTCTAGGCCTAGTTTCCTCATTTTGGTCTTATTTACATGCAGTGTTACAGACAAGTTGATTGGATTGTTTTTCACTGAAGTCTTCTGTTAACAACTCTCCCTTCCCCCTTTCCCTCCCTCCCTCTCTTATTCCCTCTCTCTGTCCCTCTTTCTCTCTCTCCCTCCTGCTCTCCCTCCTTCTCTCTCTCCCTCCCTCTCTCCCTCTCTTTTATTGAGGGAAGCTTTTAAAATCATTTTTATTATTTGACCCTAGAAAGTGACAGGAAGGAAAAAAAAAAAAAACAGATCCATCCCCTGGAAGGGGAAAATAAGAGACCTTAAAATGTTTGATAAGTGCTCTTTAGGGGAAAAAAATAGAATAAAAAAGATAAGGTTATTATCATCCCCACTTATGGCAACCCATTGCAATAGTAGCAGTCTCATGCTCTTTAACAAGCTTTTCAAAACATTTTATGATGTTAAACTCCACCACAATGTTATTATGAAAAATAAGTTTTTATTCTATTTTACAAAAAAAGTCCAGGTGTATCTGTGGCTTTCCCTCTGCTACAGGGTAAATAAGCCAGCCAACTGGGAATAGACTCAGGTGTCCCGATCCCTAATCTATGGGGTACACTACTTCTCCTGACAAATAGGAAGGGGTCACAGTGGACCTCCATGAAGTATGGGCAGGGGTGCCCTGTAGAGTTGCCTTGCTCTATAAAATGGAGGTGGGAAGAGGAGAAGAGATGCCACATACTCAGCTGACCCTCAATGGAAGTTTTCCCTACACTCCTATTTGGAATCCATACCACTGCTCAACCATACAGGTCAGCAACTCTAAAGTACATTTATTAAAATGAAATGCTTATTTAGAACAGAGAAAAATTGGTGTGATCTCTGATTTCAATGAATGGAGGGGAAAGCTAATATCAATTGGAGAATGTTCTGAAGTAACAGGAGTTTCTAAGAAATGAATTTACCCTTCTTTAGTTGCATTTAGTAGCAGGTTAGACCTACAGAGTTAACTAGTAGATGTGCTTGGAGAGTACTTTTAAAAGTAGGTAAAAATGGGAATATCAACTGCATGTCTAAGAGTTCAAAAGCTTGATGACTCTTTCAAATGGTAGTCTCTTTAGCACTTATGCTATCTAAAAAGAGCAAAATTCTGCCCAAGATGTGTTGTAATTTTGTCAATTTGACCGTCAGTGTCTCCAAGAGGTTTTCTGTTTACACTGTTCCATTAGTTTCTTAAGCAACTTTACAAAATGGAAATTTTACAGACGAGATCACTGAGACTTCAGAAAAGACTAGTAACTTGGAGGAGGTCATGCCATTGTCACTGAAACTCTGCAGACTTGGGATTCACACCCTGTGTCTCAGACCCCAGAGCCCTTTCATAGTCTTCCTGCTGCTGCTGCCACTCCAAGACTATCTGAATCAAAGTAATGACATCTTATATAAACACTCAGGCACATCCCAAAAGCCAAGGCTTAATATTTGTTAATATTTGAACTTTTTCCAAAACCAATAATGGTTATTTGGTAATAAGAGCAAACACTTCTGTGCCTGGCACTATTCTAAACTCTTTATATATATAAAGTTACAACAATCCTTTGCAAATGAAAATTATTGTTATTATTTTTTCTTTTAAAGAAAAGTTATACAACTTGTCTACAGTCATATAGTTACCAAATGGGACATAAGAACTCACTGTTGATCTTTCTTCTTACCTTTCTCCATCTTTCTCCCTCCTGAAAAACTATAGTTAAATTTGTACTCAGTTAAAAATTGTTTTACTTTTTCTCATAGATCTTATGATGTCAGGTATTGAAAGGGATTAAAATTTAAAAATCCCCTCCCAACCCAGACAACACAACTTTCATTCACCTTACTTATTGTCCTATGATGTTAGCTACATGAGGGGAGGACATTTTGTGTTTCATAACTGCTATATCCACAGTGCTGAGACAAGTACACAGCACATATTTGGTACTCCATAAATATTTATCAAATATACAGATGAGTTTATGGCACAGACTATTATCAGGCTACTTACAGAAATAACATCTATAAGCTGGCAGGCTGCCTTGCAAAAGGTCATTTGAACCAGTCAGCGAATAATTAAAATATAGGGCAAAAACTAACCATTTAAAAAATAATAAGAACAGAAAAACAAACCCGAGTTTTATGCTGTTATTATAAGAGGGAGAAGCAGGGAGGCACTAACTTGGGTCAGAGAGGTAGATGTTCTGGATAGCAGTTGTATTTATGGTGCTGAGTATCTAACCTGCTTCCATTGTTTTATAATCCAGCATGCTGCTCAGTTGTGACTCAAATTCACTTCCATCCTTGGAAATTCTTCAGTTGTCCATTGGCAGCATGAATGTGCATAATAAAGAGATTCTAAAATTTGGTAATGGATTAAATAAAGCCTCTCTCTAGATGTCTTCTTTCCTTCTAGGGAATTGTTGGCACATTTCATGAGAACTGATAGTTTGTTTTGAGAACTGAAATTTCTAAAAAGCAATTCTTTTTTAATTTGGGAGCTATAAAATGCTATTTGTTTGAATTGTTTTTTATAGTAATAATTAAGAAATCTGATTTACATTTACAACTAGCTTTCTTCTTTGGTATAATTATGCTACTAACTATCCTACTTATATAGTAGTGAGATTATTTATAATCTAGAATTCAAAATGACACTGAAACTCTGTTTTATTTTGTTTTGTTTTAGATCATATACCTTGTTGATGTAAATTAGATTTTTTTTGTTAATACCGGTGTTGAACCCAGGAGTGTTTAATCACTGAGCCACATCCCCAGCCCTTTTTATTTTTTATTTTGAGACAGAGTCTCACTAATTTACCTAGGGCCTCACTAAGTTGCTGAGGCTGGCTTTGAACTTGCAATTTTCCTACCCCAGCCTCCCAAATTGCTGAGATTATAGGCTTGTGCCACCATACCCAGTAGTATTATTTTTCAAGAAACATCGATGTGTTCTTTAGTTCAAAGAATTTCTTGTAAACAAGAACAGCAATAATCCTCTCATAACAGTTCTACATTTTCCTGGAAACTCTGTATCATAGTGTGACTTACAGTTGCTATTACTTTGAGCTGGCCTTGACATATCTTTCACATAGGCTTCTTGTGAATCTAGGAATGTGGAGGTGCCCTGAAGAAAAGGTGCTGTGGATAGAATAGATGAAGTCTTTGTATGGGGAGAATCTTTTTCGGCCCTCTGGTTGCCAGGTTCCCAAGTCCAAGCCCCAGTGAGCTCATTTTCAGAGTCTCAGTTGAATGGATGGGGAGGCTTCCCCAGAGGCATAGTGCTGACTTTGTTTGAAAAGAGAAGTTGTACTGTGGCAGTCCTTACGTCATTAGAATGTATGTGCCATCCAGGTAGCATTTTAATTTAGCACTGCATTGTCAGGCAATAGTGATAAATAATAAATAAATAAAAGCTTTCATGCTTGAGAACTTGTGTGCCTAGAAGCTGTGTGTGTAGACAAAACGATCCAGTTGATGAAAATGTCTGGTTAGCAGTGACTAATTTCTTGCTAATATTTCTTTTTTTGTTGTTGTTTTAATTATTTTTTTTAGTTGTCAATGGACCTTATTTATTTATATGCGGTGCTGAGAATTGAACCCAGTACCTCACACATGCTAGGCAAGCACTCTGCCACTGAGCCATAGCCCCAGTCCCTCTTGCTAATATTTCAAAGATAACAAAATAGTTTTCTCTCAAAGAAGTTTTATGTGTTTGCTTATGAATTTGTTTTAAATTGTTTGAGTATTATATGTCACCATGAACTATGGTTTCTAACATCTAAATGATAGACCCAAATTGTATAGTTCCCATAAGCATGGACAACTCCTTCCAGAAAATACTTGGTATATTGAAGGAAATTGAATTCTCACCCAAAAGAAAGCAACAGGCTGTCAAAGAATTCTCACCCAATGTTTTTGATAGTGTGGTATGGACAATGGGACCTTGCTCACAAAGTAAAATGACTATTTCCAAATCACCTGCTGATTAGGGACAGAACAGTAGATACAAATTGACTTTAAGACAATGAAGACAATTACTGATTTTTTTGTTGTTGTTCTTTAGCATATTTGAGAAAATCCTTTCAGTCAGAGTTTTTAGTTAGTAAATACTGCATATGTGTATTTATTATAAAAGCTCATTGAGCTATACCGATTTAAATTTCTGTGATCATCTGGATAAAAGACCAACTGAAATTTATTTTTGTATTATATATAAGATGTGGGTATTGTTCAAAAGGTCGGTGGAATATTTAAATTACCTAAGAAGATGAATTTTTTCTGATAGTCATAAGTTACTTTGATTCCATCATCTAATATGATATAATGGAAATGTTAATTTTAAACTACATTTAACAATATGGTTTTTTATCAATATATTGAATTGAATGTCTTTTATACTGCTCCCTGATGACATGATTGTTCTTTTTCTGTTTAACATACAGATAAGAAAATGTCGAGAACATAATCCCCTTTAAGTAGTACAAAAGTATTCACTTGGTCTTTTCCTCATCTGATCTGCAATGAATGAGGACTCCTACCATGTGTGTTTGCCTCAACATTTCTCCCTCTACTCACTAACCACACAGGAAAATAATCCCACACTATGTAATTTGTGTTCACACTAATTAATTAGCTCATCACAATGTTGACAGATTAATTCCTATGCATCCAACGATGTTTGAGGGGAATAATAAGCAGGACTGCAAGGATTATAGACTAAAGGGGCGAATGAAGACATTATTTGCTCAGTCTGACAAGGCTAAAGCTCTGTGTGCACCCTCAGTTCGTGTCATACAGGGGAAAGTCTGCTGGGAAGCATCCAGCTTCTCGGTGCATATTCAGGTAGTCAGCCAAGTGAAAAGTCAGGCAAGGACCTGAGAAGCACCCTTGCACACTGAAGCCACCATGATCAGGACCTCTGCACTCACCAATTACCCAAATGAAAGGACTAAAGGAAAGAAGAGGGCTCTGTCAACCTCACACAAACCAAGGAGATGCTTAAGGACAAGTGCCTCTCTCCTCTCCAGTGGGTTCTGAGATGCCTCCCTTAAACATCCTTCCTGCTTCATCTGAGTGTGATTCTAGGAAAGCAATAATATGTGTTACTCTGTTTAAAACTGCTGACAACCCTTCACACTGCCCTCTGCTTTAGGCTTTCCACCCCTTAAATTGGAATGAATCTCACCAGCACTGACTGATTTGTCATGCCTCTGCAGAGGTGTTCTGTGACCTCAACAATGACACTTTTCCTTGATCCACAGTTGCTGTCTATGAGTCATCCATCCTGTCCTTTCTTTTCTAACACAATTCTATTTATTTTTAAAAATTATTTATCATCCAGTGTGAGTTGTAATAGATAAGGGTACCCTCAGTCACTGCTGGTCATGGATAATCCCATGGATAAAAATCAAAAACTTGAGTTATTCTTGAATGATGTCCTCTTTCGGGTCACACTGTCACAGGAACTTGATTTTAAGTTTTAATGACACAAATGTTAGGATGTTTGAGGAAGGACACCTCCTGAAGGTAGGCTTCAGCTTTCTGGCTGTTTCCCTACAAACATATCAGCCTCCACACCTACCCATGTCTCCTGTTCCCTGAATCTAGAGAGTGAGGTTTCTTCCTCTTCAAAACCAATGCAGTCTCCTGTGGTGTTGATCTCAATTCAACCTACTTCTTTCTGAAGATTTTACTTCATTATGCATCTCTTCTTTCTCCAGTGGCTGTGGTTCTTTTTTCTAGATTTTTCTTTTTCATCCATAACCATGGTATCACCCTAAAATATGTTTGCTTTGGGCTCTACACCATCTTCTAGCTACTATCCAAAGAGTAGTATGTACTCTCACCTTTATTTCACTCACTTGACTTCTCGTGTCACAGAAGCATGTCTTCCAATCTTGCTGATCTGCCTGGTGGGAGAGTCACGCAAGCCTAGAGGGTGACAGGGAGGGAGGGAAGCATTTAAGTTCCATTCCTACCTCTCCCTTGCATTGGCTTGAGACAAGCAGTGCCCCTTACCTCTTGCCATTAGAATTGGAAGCAATAAGCCAGGTCACTAATACCTGAGAGTATATTAAGAGAGTGAGATGTCAATGAAAGCTAGAATGGGCTGAGTGAGTTTCCCTTCCTCTCCTCTGCCATTCAGACCCCAAGCCTAAAGGATTGCAGCCCAAAGAGACTGTTGACCGATGGCTCCTGCTTTGAATACAACAGATTAAAGGTGAATCCCTGTCTACTGGATTTGCCTAATGGATTGGTAAAAGAGGAAATAATCTGTACTTAGTTTTGTATTGCTTGGGGTTCCCAAACTCTCACCTCGGTCTCCCTGTAAGGGACATGGTCAAGCACCACCTGTCTTCTCTTTCTCAATCCCTTCAAGAGAGCTGAGCTCTCATGTCACAATAATTAGATTCCTGAGGAGTACAACTCCTCCAAAAGACAGTAAATGAAATGGTGTGTACCATTGGAATCGATGAAGCTAATATTTACAGTGAGTGTGATATCTCAAGGGGACACAGGATGGTACGAGCAATTTGACACAGGAACAAGAAGTCGTGAAATATTGGGTATAAAAATAATATGGTTGTAAGAAAGATAAGGATGAATATAGCTGAAGACTTTGTTAGCAACCTGGGAAATCAGAATGAGGACTGCAGGAAAGGAGAACGTGGTATAAAACATAAAAGGAAAGCTAAGTGGTACACAGAGTAGAAGTAGAGTAAGTTTAACTTCCAGCAGACTCAGGAGGAAAGAGATACAAATGCAGTATACAAGGGAAACAACTAGATACAGGAGGCAGGCAACCATGAAGGAATATTGTGAGCAAGTACAAAAATTGAAAGTCTGGTTGAAATTGAAACATTTCTTGAAAAAACATTTATCTAAAAATCACAAGAAACAAAACTCAAACAGGCCAACAAGCTTTTAAAAAATTGAAATAGTTGTGAAAGACCTGCCCTCCCTAAATCTCTAAGGCAAGTTACTTTTGGAGGTGAGTTCTACCCAACCTAAGAAACAAATCATTCCTATTCAAAATAAGTTCCATAAAATGGGAAAAGAATGAAAGCTGCCTAGTTCATTGCAACAAGTAATATCACCCTATTCCAAACCTGTCAAGACAATAGAACAAGAGAATTATCATGGATCTATTTTATTATGAGCAAATATGCAAAATTCCTAAATATAATATTAACTCACAATATCCAACACTGCATTGGAAAAATGAGTCAATGGAATTCATCCTAGGAATGAAAAAGTTGTTTTATATCAGAAAACAAATTCAAAGGAAAACCAAAATTAGTTCAACAGATTCAAATAAAATATGTGAAACAGTCCAAACACTTACATCTGGTTAAAACTTTTACTGTTATCAACATAAAAAGGAGACTTCCGTAACTTTATAAAATTTACAGAGAAAGATCAAACATGAATATTTTACATAAAGGAGAACATTTGGAGACTTTCCCTCTAGGATTAGGAACAAGTACATACACTACCCTAGCTCTGAGAATCTTGAATAACATAAAAGGAATAAAAAATACATGAATCATAAGATGGAAAGAGTAAGTTAACTCCAAAACAAAAGTTTTGGAGTCCTGTCTTACAAGATACTAAGAACAAGTTATAAAGCCTATGATCAGGCAGAACAGGAATATAGAGTCAGACCTCTGTGTCTCTGAAGACTGGTGGGATTCATCCATGTAAAGGAGAGACTCAGATCAGGGTGGGGATTGGTAGGCTGCTTAGGAGGTGCTGTTTGAAAGGTGGGCCTGTGTAATGGGTAAAAAAGAATCTGGCTTCCTCTCTTATGGAATCTTGATCTCCAGTAAGATGGAATCTTGATCTCCAATTAGATCTCAGTATAATGAAAGAAATACCTAACACTATAAATCTAGCATTTTTCCTTGAATACCCCCAAATGTTATTTTTACCTTCTCACTTCTTAGATGGTTTTCCAATTTTGTCTTATATCTGAGTCAAAAAACAGAATTGTTTTAACTTACTTACTTAGTACAGATAATAAGTTGAAAATACTTAAATGAATATGTTGCTGTTTCTCCGAGATCTAGAAAAATTATATTCTTCAAAAAAAAATCATCTCTGATGAATAGTGGTCTTCTGTAAAAATTCTGCATGAGAACATAAGCACCCCTGAGAAAAGAAAACATTTGTATAATGTTTCCTTCACTGTACTCCTTGCCAGGAATTATTCCCTCAGCCATGATCTGTGACACCATGATCTGTGACAGCTCTTGCTAGAATCCTTGCTCCTTTCTTTGAAAATGCATGGAAATCTCATTACAAGTGTTCAACACCTGCTTCCTAAAAGGTCTCAAAAAGGATGTCAGTTTGCTCAGCTCACTTGACAGTGTATCATGTGGTTTTTTATTTTTATTTTGTACTTTAATACGGAATGTGACTCACAGATAAATGTGGTCTTGACATAACAAGCCTCCTTAGTTTCACAAGCAGTTTTGCAGAATTTATCATTCTCTAGAGCCAGAGCTTGAAAACAACTGATTGGTGACCCCTCGTTTATTTACTAACATGTGTCAACAGGTAAACCAAGTGACATATAGCAGCATGGCTCCTGTAGCACCTTGTTAATCTGAGTAGTTTAGATGTATTAAAAAGTCTTTTCCAATTGTATGAAATCAGAGTAATGCAAACTGACAGTTTTCTACCACTTTCTTAACAGAGTTTGTAAGTGCTCAAAGTCTGCACAGATGAAAACATAGTTTTAAATCCAGTGCCTAAATTTGAATTATATTTTGGATATTAAGGAAGGAAGGATTCATTATTTACAGGCTAAAGATAAGATTCAAGCACCAAATTAAAAGGCCTGATTGAATATATATTTTAATATAAATGCATATATATGTATTTTTTAACTCCAAAGAGGAAACTTCTTAAATATCCATAAGGCAACAAAGCATACACATATGCTCACAGTGATTGTCAGACCCAAGATGTTAAAGTTATAGAAATACTCTAAATGACACTAAGTCCAACCCTATTCTCTATACCTGGTCTATATGCTTATCTAACTGGGAGTCTTGACCCAAATGTTAGCATGAAATGTGTTATCTAAATCATGACTTGGCTGCCCTCGGTGACCTTGATCATATATCAGAGGAAACAAAGACATATATACAGACATCAAGATCTTTTGACCAATTTCATACCCTCCAAAGCTTCAAATTTTTTTCAAAGGGTGTCTTTCATCCTCTGGTTGCTGTTTCTAGAAAGGTTCTCTTTACTTCTCCTTCAGCTGGCTTCCCAACTGGCAAGCAGCCCTCTGGAGTTGCTTTTACCTTTCCCAGTGCCCACTCCTTAACTGACCATCTTCCCCATAGCCTCGCTCACATTTCTGAGACTGTATTCCCCATGGTTCTACTTGAATATGAAAATGTGAATTAAAGAGGGTTAGGGGCAGGGGAGGATGTGAGTGTAGAAGTGTTCCTTGTATGCAGAATATGACAGATGAAATAGAAAAGATATCTTAGGTAAACACAATTAGAAAGCAAGAAAAAATAGGCATGAGATAAAAATGCTATGGACCTTAAGAATTTAATAAGTGGTATTGGCATGGGAGGCACTTAGATGACTCTGGTAATTTTCATTGCCTGAATTTGAGTTATGTTTGGGAGAAATGGCTGCAAGTATGTACAAAGAGCAACATACAAGGGAAGGGACCACTTACCCGTTTCAGCTATGGAATGTGTGTGTTCATACACATGTGTAAGACCAGTTTTTAAAAACTTTGGTCATGAAATTAGTTAGCAGTCACAGTAGAAAATTGTGTGCTATCATTAGAATCATACAACCTGTTTTGTTTTTTTTTTCAAAACTAACTAGAGAAAACTAAGTATACAGGTAGATTTTTTTCTTCTCCTTCAGGCCTCTTAGTCTTTGCAGCCAGCAACACTGAGGAGATACATTTTCCATTTTCTGCTTTGCAGACTTGGAGAGAAGTAGGATCTCAAATAAACAGACAACTTTAATAAAACTCAAATCAGGATATCTTGTAAGTCAGGTAACTGTAAAAGTCTGTAACAAAAGATAAAACGGATATTAATTTCTGTATATGTAGGCACATGTAATCTTTTCTGTGTAATTCTATCACCATCATCCCTTATTTTACAGTCTTAAGAGGGAAATGTGCTTCTAATTCCCTGCCAAAGAAAGTTTCACACAGTCACTGACTTTCACCTCACATATATGTTGACACATGTCAGTCATGGGTCACTACTTACTGTTGTCTTATGGAGATTGCTCAGTTTAGACCCAGTACAGCTGCCAAAGGCCTACACTGCAGTGGCAAATTCTCCTTTATTCCACAGTTGGCCATTGACTTAAAAATGAATTTATTGATGTGAAAGATAATCCTGGTGAAGTAGTTAATGTGACTGTGACCACAGAACAATTATTGCAAAGCACTGTGTCATTAGCATGGCTAATTCCAAGGAGATATTAAGTGAAACTGTTGCTTTAAATGACAGGGTCATTAAATGAGTTGGTCCCAAAGGGCTCTGTGGAAGTAAAGCCACAGAATTATTGTTTTCAAACAACTGTGACATTAGTATTCTCTTGGATTCTGAAAAACTGCAGGAGGCCTTGCCATCTTAGATTAATTATGTTCATTCATACATATAGGATTGCCCAAGTAGGAACAACATCCTATCTGGATAACCCTACAGAAATGTGAAATTCATTCAGAATCTGCAGTCATCTTATACCTAAAATAAGGTTTTTACGAAGATCTAACTTGATTTCCATTAAAGAATAAAGTCTTCATAGGTCACCTTTGTTTTTACTTCTGTTTTTCATTAAGCATTAATATTTCTCAAAGTGCATTTTCTAGGCCAGCATCATGAACATCACCTGGCAACTTATTTGAAATGCGAATTCTTGGGTCTCACCCAAGAAGGCTGAATCAGAAACTCTGGAGGTGATGCCAGGCAATTTGTGCTTTAGCAAGTCCTCCAGGTGGTTCTGATTCACGCTGAAGTTGAGAACCGCAAATCTATACTGAAGATACCCCATTCATTGATGAAAGCAATATATATCCCAGCACTCATAGAACCATGGTATCATTTAGGGTGCAGTTAGAGAAAGTATCAGTGAGGCCTGCTTCTCTTTCATCAGTCACAGTTAACGTAGCAAATGTATTTATTCCCTGTTGAGTTTTAGGAAGTGCCTCTCCCCCAGATTTTTGGAGCAGTCTTCTTAGCAAGCTATATACTGTTCCCTCTAGGTCAATAAATACAGGAAGTTCCCCCAAAATCATCTAACCTAGTCACAAGTTGTAAAGAAATCATAGACAGGTGGCAGGGGAGGGAATAGTTTGGTTTAATGGGAAGAAAGTGTCTGATTACCTGCCCTCCTTCCCTCTTGGGATAAGAAGGCTCATGAGTATTAAGATCTGGCCAGGAAAAGACTCCTGGGAGCCTGGCTGCCCTTGGCTCTGGCACCATATCACTTACCCCAGGTTGCTTTGTCTGGAGCTGGAGGATGGATAAGAAAACCTAAATGAGAATTTAGACTTTCCAACTGAGCCATCTGCGTGGATCACACAAATGAATAAGCAGTAGTACTAGAAAAGAGTTAGGATCCAGACTAGGGAGCCAGGAAATATTGCCTGAGCCAGCAAACGAGGCCTAAAGGGACTATGGCTTCTGAATAGACAGAAGGCAGCTTACACAGAGGAAATAGCTAAGACCCTGTCTTTTCTGTTATCTCTAGTTTGAGCAAATTGCTTATTTGCCCCGAGCAGCATATGCAGTTCACTGAAGACTGGAGGAAGAGGAGGGGATTCATTCCTCCTTTTCTTAGCTGTAATCTGTGGGTAGGTAGATAAGCAGTCCACAGACAAGCAGCTGACAGTCTCTGCCACTGGATGATCTTGAGGATGTCAGGTAGAAGAAATCAGATGCCACATCCTTGGCCCAACTTCCTTCTTCTTTTTGACCTGTCAAGGAGAAACCTGACTGCTTATGGCTCAGAGTGTGTCCCAGGTTAATGCTTCCATATTGCAATATCTCTTTCCAAAAGGAAGTCCTGCTTTTAACCCCCTCACTATATAGTGATCATTTTCCTTATGTCCTTCTCCTCTTTCACACTTCTTCCAAAGTTATTCCTAGAGTCCTTATTTATCTATCTATCTATCTATCTATCTATTTATAATACTTGAGATTGAACCCAAGGGTGTTTTATCATACAGCTATATCCCGACTCCTTTTTATTTTGAGAAGGGGCCTCGCTAAGTTGCTGAGGCTAGCCTTGTACTTGTGATCCTTCTGCCTCAGCCTCTTGGATTGATGAAACTACAGGTGTACATCACCCTGCCCAGCTAACCTACAGTCCCCCTTAAATCTTTCATGTCTCTCATCTCAGCTATATCATGCCAGGGCTTTCTCCTCATCTATATGATTTTTGTTGGGAGGAAGAAGCAACAGGGAGTAAGTTTTTCTTTGCATGTGAGGAATGAAAAAGGGAAAGACTTTGTGTTGGACTGCTGATCGCTTTCTAAACTCAAACACTCACCCACTAAAATAATTTCTTTCTGAAGAACTCCACAGGATATGCATGAGCAATTTAAAGCCTTCCTGTTGATTCATCTTTGGTCTTACTTCTTACAAGCTAAAATCCCTGTGATTGCACGCTGAGTGCATTTAATTGGCCCTCTGTTCAGACTTCATTACAGAATTTCCTCATATGGGCCAAAAATGGGTGGTATGTTCCATATTCTACTTTAAAGTCTGATTATGGAGAGAGATATATAGATTCATTTAAGTCAGAAATCTCATCTTGTTCATCACTGTATCCTTGCTAGTACAGCCCCTTAAATGAAATAAATATTCATTGATTAAATTCAAAGGCACAAAATCTGGGCAGTTGAAAAACCAAACTAGAAATCTGAATACAAATTCAGGAATTACTTTTTTATATTCCCCATGAAAATCATCATGTCCTACATGCAAGAAAGGAAAGAAGACAGGGCCACGTTAGGGTGAGATTATTGTATAATCCTTCAGTCAGTGCCATCTTGAGATGTTGTTTCTTATTTAGTACAAGTACAGATGCAGTCTATAAAAAGTTAAGATCATTGTGCATATATGTGTTGAGAACACTTAAAATCTCTCATCAAAATTAATTTGTGATAATTATTACATAATAAAAAGTACATCAAATCATAATGCATACTTTAAAGGTATGCAAACTTTGTCAACTAAATATTTTTAGTTAAGGTCAAAAGCATTACAAATTTCTACACGTTATAACATGAAGAAAAAAGAACTGAAGTGATCTCACTGGTCATCTTCCCACGCCCCTTGCAACCTTCACAAGGAGCATCATCTTGCATCCATCACTGAGGACCTTGACAGGAAATTACAGCAAGGGAGGCAGCCAAGGAGAATGTGCTGGGAGCCTCACTTCTCTCCCTTTTCCCCAGTGGGATCTCTTCTTAAATGTACAGAGGTATAATTAAAAGGAATTGCTTTAGGGAGCCAATGAGTGTTATCATAGAAAACTAAAAATGTTTTAGAATGAAAAAAGATCATAGCCAAGAGCAATGCATTGAAATTCATCATGAAACCTTGCTGCTTTGTTTTAAATGTCACTATTTGAAATGTATTACAACAATCAGCAACTTGGTGTGAAACCTGAAGAATATAGAGAACATCTGTAATGCCATGGAAATGTTACTAAAAGAGCAAAAGAAAATACCTTAAGGAGAAATTCTCAAATATTCATAGCATCAGTTTTTGAATGGAGCTATCTATAACCTTGTTATCTAATAGAGTCCCGACTATGGAATGCTTTAGATTTCTTGGATGTAGTCAAATGATGAGCACCAGGGGTGATAAAAATACTATTTATTTAAAGTACTAGAGTGGCCATTACATTCAAGTACAAAGTTTTAATCCTCTCAGCAAACCTAATCTAGGAGGAATAAAATGTTTTAGACTATAGTTGAGTTTCACCTAGGACACGGAGTATGCACCAGAGTTTTTATTTAAGATAACATCAAATGTAAAAAGATGGTTTTGAAACATTCATACATAAACAGAAATAAGTTTTGAGATTGTTTCTGTAATTTTTTCCCATTTTTGCCTAGTTGTGGCTTAGGAGATGGTATGTGTGTGTCATTCCTGTTAGAGAATTGAAAATGAAAAAGAACTCAAGTCATTGAGAGGTAAGATTTTAATCTCATCCTAGGCAGCAGCTGCATGACCTTGGTCACCTGCTTCAGCCTCTCTGAGACTCTGTAATGAGAGTCTTGATTCCTTAAGTTTCAAATTGGGTGTGAGGATTTGGTCAACAACGTGCTAAAGTATGTGAAAAACAAGATCCTCTTTTATGACATAAAATTTTTCTTTCATTCTTTCATCTTTACCCCTCCTTGTGAAAAACAAATTGTGTACATATGTAAATATGTTAACATAATAAAAGTCAGTAGATATAGCCCAGAATTTATAAGCAGCATAGATTCTCTAAGCTTGAAGAAATCTTCAAGACTATCTGTGGATGACTTTGATCCTTCCCTCAAAGTGTCTCTTGCATCTTTGCCTTCTCCTCCATCCCCTGTCACTCTACCGGTTGGGGTCCCATCCAGGGTCCATACTACATAACCTCACTGAGCCTTGTTGCACACAACACCAAGTATGTTTTTCTAAAATTTTATTTATTCTGAGGCCCCGCTAAGAAACATTTGTACTAAGCTATATATTAATAGAATCATCCAGTCTTACTTAAAGCCTACCATGGTCACCCATTATTCCCCAGCACATTCTTGCTCTAGCCAGGTAAATACAAGACATAGCAATTAGAAGCCACATGAAATTCAAGTCTTCCTTTCACTACTTTTTAGCTGTTGCATTTCATCTCTGTTATACGTGTGTCCTTATCTGTTATTTATATTGATTTAAAAAAAAAGATATTAGGAAAAACAGTGGGATAACATGGGAAGTGGCAGGTGATGCCTGACAGTGGCTTTCAAGGAACTGTAACATTTGTACCTGTTGTCATCTTCTCCTCCCTCTACAATGCGCCTCATCTGTCATACAGTTCCTCTTCTCTAGAAACCCTCCTTCTTCTTACCCAAGTCATCTGTTACTCCTTTGTGACTTATCTTCCCTCTGATGTCACCCCAAGCCCACTTGCTTTCTGCAGTCATCTCCCATTTCTCTCATCACCCATATGTTTGCTTCATATGTTCCCAAACTTTTCTTGAGGATCTTGTTTTCTTGATTAAAAAGCCAGAGCCTCCCCCAAGTGGAACAGGTGGTGGTGCTAAGTCATGAGCCCCCTTGACCTCCCCGTTGTTTGAAGATGTTGATATGTCCTTGGAAGAGATGGAGAATTTTATAGTTGATGTCTAAGGATACTTAAAGTTGGCTTCTGGGTTTTGCTTTGAGATCAGGGCACATCTTATACTACTGTCAACTAAAAAATAAAGTAAATTGACCTGGAAGTAAGAGGACATAGCATTTTGGGGGGGAAATAAAGAATTGCAATTCTGCTACACTGAACCAAGGCAGCTCTACATAGTGTCCTCTAAGGCAACTGTAACTCAGATTTTTCATAAGAGATTTCCACAAAAAGGTGTTTTCAGAAGCAATTTATGGCTGGGCAGAAATACTAAATCATGAATCCATTTTGATTTGTTAGTTAATTATGGTATTCCAAACTGAGAAACACTGAAGGCCAGAGCATACTGCCTTCAGTTGTTTAATCCAGATCTATTGGAATATTCCTTTAGCAGGTGTGAGTGCAATCCTCTGCAGTTTCCCAACCCTGCCCTAGAAAGCTGTGGTCTTGGTGATATTTCTTTCTACTCCTCACAGCTAAGAGAATTATAGGCACACTCAACTAATTGGTGTCTGAAAGGCTGATTCTCCTAAAGAACCATTATGTTCTCTGATCCCTGTCATAGAAGAGCTGTGGCTCTCCATCTTGCAGGAGAATTTAGTAGGATGTGTACATGGTTTGGAGATTCAGGGATACAAATCCCAGATGCACCACACTGTCTGACCAACATCAACCATAAGTAGTGTTTCACTGAATCACAATGTGTCCCTTGAGAACAAATTAGGTCAGAGCAAATGCAAGAATCTTCAAAATTTAAGGCTGAATTTTAAAGGAGAATTAAATTGAGGGGAAAGATCTATTGCAGGAAGAAAAAAAAAAAAACAAGAAAAGAAAAATGTGGTTCCTAAGGTCCAAAGAATAAATTCTTTTTCTGAAAAATTCATTTCCCCTCCATACAGTCTTTTTCAATGGGACAGAGAGGATTCATGGAGCCCATGAGACTAAGACAGAGTGGGTATGGCTTGGTTTAGATACGGTCTGAAAATGTCCCCCTAAGTTTCATGTGCAGGGAGCTTGGGCTCCAGTATGGCAGCATTGAGGTGGTGAGATCTTTAAGAGATGAGTGTGCAGTGATTGGATCATGGTGACAGCAGCCTCAGAAGGAATTAATGATGATCTCTTAGTTCTTGGAATCAGTTCTCAAAAGAGTGGGTTGTTATAAAGCAAGGCAACCCTACACACTGGTTTCTTTCTGCATGTAATCTTTTCTGGGTACACTACATCATAGTGTACCCAGAAAGGCTTTCACTAGAGGCCAAACAGATAGGGCTACCCAATCTTGGACTTTAAGCCTTCAAAACTATGAACTAAATATACCTCTTTTCTTTATAGTACCCAGTATCAGGTATTCTATTATATCGACACAAAATGAATAAGACAATGGTTCATCTTTATTAACTGAATACTCTGTTCTTTGTATTCAGTCTTGAAACAGTTTCATTACACTGGGCACATCTAATTTCTGCCAGTTTGATGTACTTTGAAATCATCTACTTTGCCTTCTCTTTTGCTGAATTTCAGGTACATATACTTAATCTTATTGTGGCCTGTCCTTTTTTACACCAGTTTGGCTTAATGCTGAAAGAACTTTCAACTTCAAAGAATGCTTCTGCCCTTCTCCATCCCCCTGCCCCTGACAGTTGGAAGGTGGGGTGGGATGGTGTCAGGGAAGCAGGAGAGGAAATCAGTTAATTGCAGGCTGTCAGAGTTGTTTTAGGTGACTTTGTACTTCTTGAATTTGAGATCAATGTGAACTATAGACATTCAAGCTGGGAATTTAAATAGCAACAAAAAAGCCTGGGTTTTGCTAATGCCAGGAATGACTCATCTCGTGAGAATGGTATTGAATTGATAATACAATATAGAGAGAGGAAAAGACTGTGGTATCTGCTCTCTTTGTGTTTCTGACCTTGAGGAGAATTATAACTTGTTTGTTGCAGAAGTTGAGCATCTAATGTGCTGTTGCACCTGTTAGTTCTTATGTACTAAATGGCAAAGCACTTACAGATCCCTGTGATTGCTTTGTGGGTGAAATATTTTCTACAATCTGGTGAACTGGGTTTTTAAAATATAATGTATTCAATTGTGTTTCTTGCATCCGTTATTTCTCAAAAGTATGCTTTCTCATTCTATTTCAATACTGCAGCCTCATCATTACATCTTAGAATATGTTTCCCTTTGTATTTTTCAAGGTAACATTATGTTTTTGTTTTTTTCTTTTTTATATAGAGACCATGAACCAGGCAACTCCTGCTAGGAAGCTGGAAGAGGTTCTTCATCTAGCAGAGCTCTGCATAGAAGTCTTACAGCAGAATGAAGAGCATCATGCGGAGGTGATGACTGGTTTAAAGCTATAAGGAAGGCTCTCTCATAGTGGCAGAAGTACTGAGAAAGTAGCCCAGTGATACACAGCTAGCCATTCACCTTGAGAAAACTGAGAGCATATGTGAATTTCCCACAAATATAATTTCTATACATCATAAAGCATACATATACTATAGTTGTATATGTATACAATTTCATATCTATTTCTGAAAACAGTCTTAGAAGAACTTACAGAATCTGTCTCAAAATGCCTAAAAGAATATAATGAAACTGGATGGAAGAGTGACTCTGGAGGCTGAGGCAGAAGGATTGTGAGTTTGAGGGCAGCCTCAGCAACTTAATGAGAACTGTCTCAAAATAAAAGACTTTTTTAAAAGGGCTGGGGATATAAAAACTCAGTGCCTCTGGGTTCCATCCCCCGGTATCACCAAAAAAAAAAAAAGAAAGAAAAGAAAAGAAAAATTATTAAGCAAAGCTGGAACACAATCCCATCTTGTGAGGCCAAATTGTTTGCTTTGACCCCATGCTGTGATCACTTTAGTTTAGAAGTGTAAGTTAATCAAAATTAAAAAGGATAATCTGTGATAAGTTTTAAGGGAAAATCAAATAGCAAACATTCATAATTATAGTTGATTATTCTCCTCTGATCATCAAACTTTAAATTTTCATTAAACTTCATTGTTTATGATTCTAAAGTTCTAATTCCATATTAATATTCATTACAGTTCTGGAGTGGTTTTTCTCCATGCAAACAGCTTATATTCTAAGCCTTTCTAATTATTGTGCGTTTATTTACAAAAACAAAATTATTTCCTGACTTTTGCTTCTGGTGGGGGAAATGAATAGGACCGAATAAATGTAATAAACTTCAGTGCCCTAATAGTGCTTTATTCTGGAGGAAGCACAAGAATGAACAAGAGGGGAAAAGACCAGATATATACGAATCTACAGAATATTTATATCTAGATCCAAAAATTCAAGAAACTACAGGATCTATATTTTAAGCAAATTCTTGGAAAAGAGGATTCATGAAAACTTACCATAGGTAACTAAGATTTATTGTATCTGGTTATAAATATGATCATTCAAAACATCTGCTTTTAGCTCACACTGTGGAATCTAGTTTTTAGCTTGCATCTGTCATGTGTGAACTTGTTATGGATATTTTATTTTAAACTGAAGAAACAGCTGCTTCAATAATTTGAAATGAATTCCCAGGAGGATCTTTTCTAAGCTAGTACCATTGCTATGTTACAATGAAAATGATTATGTGATAAAATATATGTATGTTTTGTCTTTGTCTTTTGTTAAAAGGCATTATCATCAGAGTACTGGGCCTTTCTAAATTAAAAAAAAAAATTCCAAATGCAGTATATATGTCAGCTAAACAGGTCCCTCAGATACCATTTATAGAAATTAAAAATTAAATGTTATTTAATATACTCTGTGCAGTCTCTGAGAATGCATGCTGCAGTATAACCTATCAAACACAATTAAAATGTTATTTATTTTTTAATCCACAAAAAATACAATTGAAAGAGACAATTATAACATCATCCTACTTAATGCTTAAATACAGAACTGTTGTCATGTCTCCTTTTTAAAATGCTTTGTAACACTGGCATTTTTCTATTCCACTATGCTTCCAAATTCTTGGGATCCCTCAGGGAAGAGAGGTGAGTAAAATTGGTTCCACTGTTCTTCTAGCATGGTATAATTCTTTCATGTGAATTTAAGAGAGGACCCACTCTGATGCTACTAATTTTAAAGCTAACTTAGTCCTTTCCTTAGAACTAAAAGCTGTTTTTTTCTTTAAACAGCCATAATTTAATCTTTGTTACACTCTTGGTAAATGGACCTTAGTCACAATCATGGGCATAATTACTGCTGACCATCTAAGTAAAGCACAACAAAACAGATTTTGATATTTTGGCTTGGGTTTGTGACTTTGATTTCTGTCTTTTTTCAATCCTTTAAACCAGATCTAACTTTTTATCTGAGCACTACTGGAGAGTGAATTGGTGTAACCCCAGAGTCATTTCCAAAGTGAATTGGTGGACTGCACTCCACACTGAGCTAGTTTCTTTCCTCCATGAAAGAGCACCTGGCTCCCCTCCCTTGGGGGAGGTTAACTTATCTGCCTTTGAGGAGAACTTCAAGTGGCTGTGTGTCGCTCCATTCTTTTCATTCTCCTTCTCTGCACAGTGGCAGTTTACTTGACAGGGCTAAGAGGTTGTTTGTGTCCTTCAACAATTTCTCCGTTAAGCAGGCTTCCTGTCCTTTGGATCTTTGTCAGTAACTTACTTTAGAAGGCAGTTTTCCCTTCTCTCTGAAAGCCTCTCGACCTCTCCTCTCAGTGTTTTCTTTAGAATTCTTATGTTTCCTTCTTAGATGGTTTAAGCTCCTTTCCAGAAAATCTTCTAGACTGTCTCTACATTTCAGTCAGACCATGTCTGACCAGAAACTTCAGGCAAACTGATCTGACAGCTTTGCATCTAAAAGCCACTCACTCTGACAATGCTAGGGAGTCCCAGTGCCCACTAGGGAAGCTGTTGGCTCTCACCAGCATGCTCCCTCCACACACATCATTTATCCAACAAGAAAATAGATCCAGAAAGGTTGAGCAACTTGCCAGGTATGCACAGGTGATTAGTAACTGGGAGAAAACCTAGGCCAGACTTTAGACACAGGTATTTTCAAATAAACCTCATTGTGCTTTTCCCATTTAAGTAGAATGGCTGGAGTGGTCATCCTGCCTGATTCTGCTGACAGATTTGACACACAGCATCATAGCAGAGATGAAAACGCAGAGAGGATTCCAATGCCAGCCTGGAGCCATCCTCTTCCATTCTGTCATTTCTCCCTTGTTCTCTGGCAAATGTCAGGATTCTCAGAGTGTTGAGAGTATAAGTAGTCAGGCAAGAAAAGGAACAAGATGAGTATGAACGCAGCTCAAATTTCTGCTTTGGGTGTTTATTGTTATAGCAAAATTTTGATTTAGGGTTCCTAAAAGATTTTAAATATAATGTCATTCACCATATGATAGCACCATAGTCAAGGTGGTTTGGGAGTAATTTGGCAGCTACAGTGTAGACTTCTCTCAGTTCTCTGCAGATGGGTGATTTAAAAAAAAATAATTTAATTTTTATTTTTTTTGTTTTTATGTGGTTTTAAGGATCAAACCCAGTGCCTCACTCATCTCTAGGTAAACACTCTACCACTGAGCTACAGCCCCAGCCCTGATTGATCCTGTACTTCAACTGGCTCTGTCCCAAGCTGCTCCAGCAGCAGAGCTGGAACAGGAAGAAGACTTAAGCATGAACACACATATTTGTGCTTATGTACTCAATAACAGACACATCTGTATTTGAACCAAATTTAGCTTCTGAATGAATTCAAACATAAAGAGAAAAGGTATTTGATTTTTTTTCCATTTGTTTTTGCTAATTTATGTCCTTATTTCTCTCCGCTGGCATTCATGACTAGGGAATATGTTCAAACTAACGATTATACAAAAGATTGGCCATGAATGAAATCTACTTACTATCTACTTCTAATGAGAGGGTATACAGTAGAACTCCATTTGCAGGACTCTCCAAAGAAATTACAAGGGCATAATTTGCTCTATCAAAGGTGTTTGTTAAAAATTTAGTAATTATTATGTGTTTTTATTATTTTTTTTATTTTTAACTGATACATAAGCATTATATATATTTATTATGTATCATGTGATAGCTCAATATATGAACACATTGTGTAATGTAAAATCAGGGTAAATACATCTATCTCCTGAAATGTTTGTCATTGCTTTGTGGTGAAAACATCCAAATTCTTTCTTCTAGCTTCTTTGAAAAATGTTTACTACATTATCATTATGTATAGTCACCCTACTATGCAATAGCACACCAGAGCTCTTTTCTGTTATCTAACTATACCTTAGTGCCCATGGATCAACCTCTTGGCTGCAATGAGATCCACTTCTTCAGATTCCACATATGAGTGAGCTCATGCAGGGTTTCCCTCTCTATGCCTGGCTTATTTCACTTAACAACGACTTCCAGTCCATCCTTGTCATAAATGAAAGGATTCCATCCTTTTTGTAGCTGATTCGTATCCTGTTGTGTGTATGTTCCATTCCCTTGATCCATCCATTAGTTGATGGACACTTTGGTTGTTTCCCTATCTTGGCTTTGTGTACAATGCTGCAGTGAACATGGGGGTGCAGATGTCTTTTTGACAGACTAATGTCATTTCCTTTGGAAACTACCCAGTAGTGGGACTGCTACATTTCATAATAGTTTTCAGTTTTTGAGGAACCTTTATACTGTTTTCCATAATAGCTGCTCAAGTTTATTTTCTCATTAACAGTGTACAAATGTTCCCATTTCTCCACATCTTTACCAATATTTGTTATCTTGGTGTTAAGAGCCATTCTAACTGGGAGTGGGGATTTTGTTTTTGTTTTCAATCTGGTTTTGATTTGAATTCCCCTGGTGATTAATGGTGTTGAGCATTTGTTCATATACCTGTTATCCATTTGTCTTCTGTGAGGAATACCTATTGAGGTCTATTGCCATCAGATTATTTATTTTTAATACAAAGCTGTTTGACTTCCTTGTATATTCTGTATATTAACCAGTTGTCAGTTATACGGTTTGAATTATTTTCTCCCATTCTGTCAGTTGTCTCTTCACTCCCTCGATTGTTGCTTTTGCCATGCAAAAGCTTTTTAGTTTGTTAAAATCTCATTTGTCAGTTTTGGCCTTTTTTTTCTGTAATTTTTTAAAGGATTATCAAAAAAACCTTTGCCCATTCCAGTGTCCTGAAATGTTTCCTCTATGTTTTCTTCTTATAGCTCCATAGCTTTATCTAATAGTTTTGTATCTTACATTTATGTCATTAATACATTTTGAGTTAAAAAAAAAACTGATAAGAAACATGGGTCTAGTTTCATTCTTCTGCATGTGGATATCCAATTTTCCCAGTACTATTTATTGGAAAATAAAACTTTCCCTTTCTTCAATGTGTTCTCAGCACCTTTGTTGAAGATGAGTTAACTGTAGGTGTGTGATTTAGTTCTAAGCTCTCATTCTATTCCTTTTGTCGGTCTATCTGCCCCTCTCTCCCTCTCCCCCCCTCTCTCATGCCAGTACCATGTTATAACAATTACTATTGCTTCATAATGTATTTTAAAAGTCAAACAGTGCAGTGACTCCTGCTTTCTTTTTGCTCAAGATTGCTTTATCAATTTGGGGTATTTTGTAGTTCCATATGAATTTTAGGATTTTTTTTTCATGAAGAAAGCCATTGGCATTCCAATAGGGATTACATTGAATCTATAGATGGCTTTGGTACTATGGAATTTTAATAATATTGGTTTCCCCAATTCATGAACACAGGATGCCTTACCATTTCTTTATGTCTTCTTTAATTTCTGTTATCAATGTTTTATAGTTTTCCTTGTATAGATTTTTCACCTCTTTGGTCAAATTTATTCCTGGCATTTCATTTTTAAGTATGTAAGAGTGAGAGCAATACTTACATATGTTCTGAAACATTTTCAGCTCTTTATGTTTTATGTGAACCTAATTTTCAGGGAGATAATCAATATACAGCAAATCAAAACTATTGTAAAAAATAAATAGAACTAGTAATTAGGTTGATAGTAGTTTTTCACCCAAAATGTCTTAGTCCATCCTACTGACCTCTTCAAAGACTTTAAATAGTCCTAGAATGTGGCCTTCCAGCATCACATTGTACTGCATCTGAGTATTTGTATGTCTATGTGGCAGGGCCAGAATATACCCTGGACACTTGCTTATTTCCAGAGTTTTAGGATCATCTACAAATTCTAGGATTTCAAACTCATCTCATTTTGGAGGGGAAAGTAGCATGAAATATGTTTCAAAATTAGGTTCATTGTTTTTGCTCATTCATACAGCTACCTTCCCTTTCATGTTTTATTTTTACAGGGGGAGAATTACTGGGGATTGAACCCAGAGGCACTTAATCACTGACCTATATTCCAAACCCTTTTTAAAAATATTTTTAAAATTTGAGGTAGGGCCTCGTTAAGTTACTAAGGCTGACCTCAAATTTGCAATCCTCTTGTCTCAGCATCCAGAGTCGCTATATTTTTACTATATTTGAGGATAAAAGAAATCCAAAGCCTGAGACTTCAGAGAAACTAGAAAATTATACTTTCAAAATCAGACCATCAGGGCTAGGGTTGTGGCTCAGAGGTAGAGCCTTTGCCTAGCATGTGTGAGGCACTGGGTTTGATCCTCAGCAACACATTAAAAAAATGAAATAAAGGTATTGTGTCGACCTACAACTAAAAAATAAATTTAAAAAAAAATCAGACCATAATAGATGGGCTGGGGTTGTGGCTCAGTGATGGAGCACTTACTGAGGCACTGGGTTCGATCCCAGCACCACATAAAAATAAACAAAATAAAGGTATTTTGTCCATCTACAACTGAAAAAAAATATTTTTTAAAAATCAGACCATAATAGATATTTCTTATAAGAAATCAAAGGACGTTATCAGTGTTCTGATCTGCTAAACATGGATGATTGATAGATGGATAATAGCCAGTGTGCCATATGTAGTTACTTAAGAAGAAGTTATATGTTTGAGAAATCTTGCTGTCTAGACTCCAGCTGATCTGGATTCAATCATTGTCCTCTCACCTACCAATCATAAGATGTTGGCAAGTTGCTAATATATAAAATAAGGATAATTATATCAGCTACCTGAAGGGGTTGTTTGAAGAATAAAACCAGACAGTGTTCATAAAACTTTTCTATGTGCCAGGTGCTGTTCTAAACTATTCACATGATATTGAACATTATTTGTTAAAACACATAAACTCATGTTATAAGATCTATGTATGAATTTCAACACATTTTTGTAATAACTGATAGCAATATTTGTTTACATTTGTACAGCAAGGAATTTTCATGTTGATTTGATTTTCACATCAAAAACTCTGGGGGAGGTGAGGGTAAGTATTGTTGTTGCCAATTTGAAAATGAGAAAATTTTTAGAAATCCACTCAGAGAACTGATGACCCTACCTCCAACTACTCAAGTCTCACCATTTGTTCAAAAGCTTGTACTTTACTTCTAGGTTAAGGGTTCATTCTTACCTACCAGTATTTTTTACTATATTTCATAAACAGACCAGGCTTTCAAAGTATTATTAGCCTGCCACATGTTATTTTCATTATACAAGATTTATCTCTTGTATTTCCTTAAGTAAATTAAGCATTGCCTACTGCATCTGTGATCACATTTACACTGTTTAGTGACTTAGCATTAGAGCCAGTAGCTTTAAACTGGATAATCACAACTTTTGATTGGTGTCCTACTGACAGATGCATTTCTCAGAAGTGTTTTCTCCTACTTGAAGAAGCCCTGATGCTGTTGAACCTCTGCCATCTCCCAAGAAGTGGTACCCTAGGAAGGAAATCATACAGCCTCTCTTCTTGCTACTAACCTAGGGTGGGATCACTGCCACCAAATGGGATGGCAACCAGGCAGAAGGGATGGGTTTAGAGCTGATCTGGTGTTCTCAGGGACACTGCAACTCTTGCTTTGATTTTAAGAAATAGTATTGATAATAGCTTCCTCCAGGCATCATCTGAACAAGTGGCATTCATCATAGATTGGCTTATATTCATCAGGAACAGCTTCATTAGGAGTGAATTGGATATATAAGTATGTGCTTCTGCAAAACATAATGAAATTTTTTAGTTGATAGCTAAACCTTGAGTCTTTTTTTTTAAAGTTATATTTTATTCCCCACCCATGCTCTGATTTCCAAATTAGCTTTAAAATGAGCTTTGGAAATTTTTCTTAGAGTCTTAAAACAATCCTGACCTAACATGACTGTTATTTTCTTCATTTTAACCTTCTACAAAAGTATTGGCTGTGAACCGAAAGTGATATTTTGAAAAGGTCTCTCTGCAATACTGCATTTTTTACTAGGGTTTCTATACTGCTCTATTCAATGAGGAATCTCAAGTTCTTTTCTTGGTCACCCATACAGCTCTCAAAGGCAGGAACAAGATATAGAAATGAAATCATGTATGTCATTTTATTTTTATTTTTGTCAGATATCTATCCTGGTAAATATTTAACCAAAAAATATCCAAAAATAATACTTGCAAAGAACAATAGGCTCAGTGTACATGGGGCATACCATTCCCAACAAGTTTTTATATTTACATGCTTATCATTGAGTTAGACATTAAAATGACTATAACTCTCAAGTCTATTATTTATACTACATTTTTCTTCTTCAAGTCAGCCTTTGCTTCTATTTCCATTTACTAATTAATTAAGGGGCAATTTTTATTAATATATCATTATTATGGCCTTTAAGACCATGTTCATTTTAAAAGTTTTTTTAAAAAATGGTGTATCAAATTTTTGTAATCCACTGTTCTATTGTTTGTCTCTTCCTGTATAATTTAATTTATTCTATTTAATTTATTCTTGAATAAATTAAATGAAGCTTGAAAATATATGTGGGCTCTTCCAATATTTTAAATCTTTTTTTCAGTGAAAAAAATTAATTGGGAGAATAATGAAAATATCTGTATCACAGAAGTGCGTATGTTTTCTAGTAATTTGGTTAAAAGATTATGACATTGCCTAAAATGACATTGATCATTGCCTAAAATTATTATGACATTGTTAAAAGTTATGACAGCTCAAGAGAAAAATGGGGAAAGATCTGAAAAACGATTCAGCAAGAACAGTATTAGCAATGGTACTTAATAGTATGAAGAATTGTTAAACTCTTTTGTAATTAGAGGGACACAAAGTGAAGCAAAACAGAAACCAGAGAAGTCCCCATTATTTTCAAGAACTATCTAAAAGCTAAATATTATTTTCCCCCATCAAAACAGCAGACATTTTTAAAAGTGATTATTTCTATTACCTAAAATGCACAATAAAGTTCCTAACAGAGTAGAAAGTGACATAGAGTATATACACATACTGTTCTTATAGTCTAAGAGACAGACATAAAACATTCACATATGTAGTCATGTCCTATGAAATAAAGATACTAGTTATCTGGAGGGTGGGGAAATCCTCACTATAAAAGTATATTTTAGACCTGGAGCAGGGAGATGATATTTTGGGGAAGGTATTTAAGGGTTTTAAATTTTATTATAATAAGTGCATTGGGAAGCTAAAAATGGGTTTTAAGCAGAGAAATGGTGTGATCCTGTTTACATTTTTAAATGATTCATAAAATGATGACCAGCTGCTGTATGGAAAAATAATGGGAGTAAACATTTTTCCTGGAGAGCTTTTGCAATGTGTAAGTCTCTACAATGCCCTTTAACCCAGTAATTTTTAGAAGTTTATCATAAGGAAATAATTATTATTAAACATAAAGAGTTAAAGATATTTATAGCAGTATCATTGAAAGTTGCAAATCTTTGGAAAAAGCAGTCTTGCTAGGAAAATGATTAAATAAATAACAGTATATCCCTACAGCAGAGTATTTTGCTGTTATTAAAAGTAAAATAAAAGCAAATTATTATAAGATTATGATGACAAATATGTTAATGTTTATATCTAAAAGAAATTATTAGAAACAAATAAACCAAAACACTCATAGTAGTTATGTTTAAATTATAAAAGGAATTTTGTTTTGTTTTACATTATAAATTTATAATTCAATAAGTTGCATTTATTCTCTTATACATGTAGTTGTTTTATAAAACAATAAACATTGTCATTGTACATTTTAATTTTTTTAGACTTCATATTTTATTCATCGGTGTTAAATGTTTAAATATGTGAATCTATAAAATTTTTTCTCACCTTTTAAAACTATTACATTTTCTTTGTCATTGTTTTTGTTCAAGTGCTAAGGAGTTTGCATGTGTTTCTAACAAATTATCTGTTTCTGCTTTATTTCTTTATCCTTTTATAGGCATTTGCCTGGTGGCCTGATTTATTGGCTGAGCATGCAGAGAAATTTTGGGCTTTATTCACAGTAGATATGGATACCGCACTGGAGGCTCAACCACAAGATTCCTGGGATAGTTTTCCTCTTTTCCAACTGCTTAATAATTTCCTCAGAAATGACAGTGAGCACTTGATTTTCTTTTGTATGTGAAGTGGGAAGGGTTGGGGAGTGTCATGAATGTGTATGTGTATTTACAGAGCCCTTACACGGGCCCAGGAAGAGTTGACATGGGTAGCATTAATGTAGGCTCAGACTCTCTGGTTATATCATGGTCTGGGGGAGACAGGGATGCTGCCACATTGTTCCTGAGCTCTTAGGTTCCTCTTATTCCCACCCTCCAGCATTCATTAAGGACTTAACTAGGCACCCTTTGCATTGCAGTATGTGAACTAGAAACCTACAATAATATTGGCACTTCTAGAGTTCTTGAACATACTTATATCTCTCGCAGACACCTTTGAAATTTGTCAGCATCCTAAAAATTATTCTGTTGAGGCATCTACAAACATGCACTATGGCATTGCTTCTGGCTGGTAGTGAATTTATCTCCTCAGACTCCTCAGATGATAATAAAATTCTCCTGTGTGATGCAACTTGCTCATTTAAAATAAAGAAAATTTAAAGGTTCTCTATTCAGACCTTTATCCCAATGCAATAAAAACTTTTACAGATACTCTGGCAGGTGGTCTAGCAGCCAGTACATTATAGACCAAGTTGAATTCCACCTACTCCTAACTTCTGGTTCTAGCTTATTCTCCTTGATCAATACAGTGGTCTTCTGTTGTGGATTTTCTTCTCCAGCCCACATGTCCCATACCTTGTAAATCATCCTCACTTATCAGGTTTTCTTATCCATTCCAATTCTTGTTGGCTACCATTCTTATCACCATTGGGATAGACCTCACTCCCTTTATCAGTAGTGTAGCTTTAGAACTTGGCACTATGAAGAGCACAGTGCTCACCAGGTCACCTGAACCACCCACACTCCATTGAAAGGGGCAGTTCTTCTGCCCATCTTTTTTTTAACCCAAATCTTTTCTTGGTCTCCCAGGATCACACCGTTTATACTTTTACATTCTTATATGTGTTAAAAATCCAAATTTTTTGCTATTTTCTTCCCCAAAGGTCACTACTATATTTTAAACCTAAATCTATATTTTTACAGTTGTCTTTTAAATAAATAAATAAACACACACACATATATGTAACTATATTGGTTTTGTTCACCCTCATATAGTGTTTCTTACCTTTCTTTGGTTGCTTGTCCCTTTGAGAGGTGAAATTGTGTATAATGGTGTACTCCCCGTGGACATCCCAGGACTTTGACCAGGTTAAGAACCTTTATCCTGGTAAGAGAGGCATCATGTTATAGTAATCAATAACATGGGCTTTGGCGCCAAACAGATTGACATTTCTTTGCCACTTACTACTTGACCTTTGACAATAGCTTAACCTCTCTAAGCTTTAGGCTCTTCATTTGTAAAAGAAGGAAAGTGACAGCATCTACAGGGTCATTGGTGGTGAGGATTAAATAAAATGATAATTCATACATAATAGATGCTAAATAAACATTGTAGATATCATGAGTTTTTGGTCTAAATTTTGTCTTGAGACTTTTAGTCATCTTACACGGGGTTATTAAAACAGGAGAATTTATTAATGTTCACAGTTAGGTAGTTAGTAAAGATGATGAATCATTTAACTTACTCAAAATATTAGAATTTGTTTTATAGAGAAAGCAAAACTTTTTGTAGATTTCTTAGAAATTTTCTTGGGGATTCACTACTAGAGCTCCAATGTATTAACTTTTTGTATATTTTTAAGAAGAATTCTTGTATTATAAGTACAAATTTTAGGAGATAGCAATACTGAACCACAAAATTTTAATTTTCTGCTAGTTTTAAAAATAGTTCATTTACAAGAGCTTCTTTTAAAAAAATATTTTAAGTTGCAGATGGACACATACCTTTATTTTGTTTATTAAGTTTTTTTTTTTTTTTTTTTTTAATGTGGTGCTGGTGATGGAGCCCAGTGCCTTATGCATGCTAGGCAAGTGCTCTATCACTGAGCCACAACCCCAGCCCTCATAAGAGCTTCTTTTTTCTGCTCCTGTTTTAAACATTTCCACATCATTAACTACTGAATGTGTAAAGTTTCATTCTGTGCTATTATGTTGTATAATTCTCATTCAGAATAAGACACATTTATTACTGCTCTCTTTTGAGACCTGTCCATTTGGAAGGAGAAGGCTAGATCTTGGCTTTAATTTTGTAGTGATTAACAGATTTTTAAAAACATCAATTATTTCTGAAGAAAACAGCTCCTCCATGTAGTGAGATAAATAGAAATGTTCCCCAGTGCCATAATTTCCTTTTGGTACTGGGAACACAGTGTGATCTGGGGAATTGAAATAGGATGCAGTAACTTTTATCCCAAACTCACAAGTTCCTTTCCAAAACCAAGACCACTAAGCACTATCTCAGTAGTTGGTAAACATAATTTTTCTAGCTGTTACTATCACCCTTGATGAAATGAAGAATATTGTTAATAACTATATTTTTTTTTACATTCCTTAATACTCAGATGGAGATTGAGTTCAAATATTCAGTGTCAACCTCGGCTATCTCCAAATCATCCTTTTAGAAATCTATGGGAAAACACTGAGTGTCTATTTTTTTTTTTTTTAGCCACACACCCCCTCCCCCACCATGTGCCTTGAGAATAGATCTTTGCATGAAAGCCAGGGTATCACAATTTTTGCCATATCGACCTAATTAAAGTTATAGTCCAAATCCTGCTTAAATATAGCTTAAACTAGCCAGGGGTACTAGAGAGAGAGAGAGAGATTTGAATGTCCAGTCTTGGAAAGGGAGATAATTTGCTGAATAACAGTGTTTAGTTACATAGATGTAAGCCTCATAGGGAGAGAGAGAGAGAGAGAGAGAGAGAGAGAGAGAGAGACTCAAGCAAGGTATGCTGCTAATTATATATAGATCTTAAATGATTGTGACTTATTATTAATAAATAATTAGCAATTAATGTTATTATAGTATTAAATAATTAGTCTTATGTTTGCTTTTCCAAAATTTAAAATTACTAAGACCCCTTAAATTAATGGAGATATTAATTAGAATTTGTGCTTTATTTGTTGCTTGAAAACTTTGTAGCTGAGGATTTTTTAAATGAATAATTCAGATGCTGCCACAGGTTATTTACCATTTTTCTTTTATTAAAATCTTTATGCTTTGATATTTTAAAATAGACGTTTTCATTTAGGGTGTGGAGGAGATCTTAAGCCTCTTCATTTTTCAACTGAGGAAACTTAAGTTTCTAAGTGGCCCTGAGCCTGGGCAGGGTTGGCCAACAGGGAATTGAGGACATAGATTGGAGTCTGATCACTTGGCCTCTAGCTCAGTTTCATCCCACAGTAACAAAAGCAGATTCTAGGGACATTTATAAAATGATAGAGCATTTCTAAGGAACAGGAAATTCTTTGTGAACTTATATTTTTAACTCAGGAAATATTTATAGGGCATAGAGTTAAAGAGTGCCGAAAGGATCAGATAAAGGTATGCACTGCCTCAGCATACATGTTAGGCAACATCAGTGACAAGATTGAACCAATTAGGAGGGAGAGGAACTCAAGCCCTCAAATTTGGTTTACTATTTTAAAAAGGAAAAACAAAAAACAAAACATTATATGTGGGGCGTGTGTCTTTCCTTACAGTTAGTGGTGATTAGGGAAAGTCGTAGCTCTAAGAACCCTTGGAGATGAAGGATGGTTTTCCTCAAGGGAAGAGTGCCAGCTGCACCACACTTTTAGCAACTGTCCCCAACCTCCCACCCCTCACAGCCTCACTCACTGATTCCCAAAGCAAGACCGATGATGAAAACAAACTCAGGCTCCCTTGTTTCTGGCCAGAACTCACCAAGCTCCAGCTTGCCTTCCACCCTGCTTCCTTTGGTCCTACCCACTCCCCGCCAGCTAAAGAGATAATTAGATGGGCAATCACTTTAAATGGTAAGGAAACAATTTTGAAAGAGAGGTGTATTAAAATCAAGGAAAAATAAATGTTTTCATAATGAAGCAATTAGCATGATAGTTAAATTATACTAAACGGCTAGAAAGCGAGCACAAATAGAGTCTACCCTGGCATGCTATTTTTCCACAATTGTCCTGAGAATAGAAATGGCAAGTGACCGCTTCTGACAAATGAAAGCCATCTGCAAATGGCACAAATGATTTCTTTCAGCACGACTGAAAGGCAAACCCTTGGAGCTAGTCACCTTTTAATCTGTGGATATGCTAGCAAGTGGCAAATGACCATTCTATTGGGAACTGATTCCCAAGTGAAAAATACCACAGTGCTTCTTCTTTAATTAACAGCCTTTTCACATTGCTAGCACATTAAAGCCATCCCGAAGAACACCCGTGCGTATATAATCAATGTCACAGCGTCTCTGCCTAAACGAATAATAAATGTTCAGGCTCTACACTAAGTGAAAACCTGTTCTCCAAGACTTTCACCTTCATAAAGATGGGCTTATAAAAATCTAAAAAGGAAAAAATTGGAATGTGGTCTCATGAGGATAAAAAGGCTAGTGTTAATAATTAACAAGGAGAGTGAAGTGGAGTCAAATTAGCCATAATAGAGCCCAGAGTGACTGGCAAAGTCACCTCTCATTATCAAAAAACTCATTAAGAAATGAAGAGGTGGAAATCCCGCTGGGTTATTCTCACACTTAGGCTGTATCAGAGATTATTTTTCAGATTTCTTTCAAATGAAGAACTGTTAGGTCACCGTATTGTATATTAGGTTAATCTTCAAGCTTTGAAATATGGAGGGCTGACACCTACACGTTATCCCACCTCCAGTGCTTAAATGAGCTGTGCATCAGAAACTCACGGATGGGTGTTTATAGATACCTCTGTGTATACATATACTGGGGACAGTGCAGAAAGGCGTAGCTTTCAGATAATGGCGAGACTGCGCACCAGCAGAATGTTATAGATAGGAACTTTTACAAATCATGGCATGACCAGCAAAATGTGAAAATGTATTTAACTTTCATCATCAAACGTGATTGAATTCAAAATTGTACATTTGAATTTGTTTTACCGATCAGAATAAGACAGAAAAGCCACAAAGCACTAGCCTTTTCTCCTCAATTGAATTCCATAATACAACTCTCATTTCTTTACTACTTATAGACATTTGATTCAATTTAAATCTGCTTTTTTAATTTTCTTTGGGTTTAGTGGCTGAAAGATAATAATCACTAAAATGCCTCTGTGTCTTTCACAGTACATTTACAACTTCTGAAGACCATGGGCATCAAGAACCCCACACTTGAGAGCTGTTGATATTTTATACAACTGTGCTCAGTTGTTCCCATTAAAGGAGTTAGGTATTGTAGGGCATAACCCCAAAGATCAGAAGACAATGTATAGATGTAGTGAAATTACTGATTTTTGCATCCAGCTTTAAAATTAAATAATATTATAAAAGGCAATATGAGAACTTCTAACTTCTATACTATGAGATTTCTTTATCTTCACCCTAAACATTGGTTAAAATTTATATTGACTTCTTCCTAAATCAATCCCATAAGAAACAGGTGCTGAATGCCAACAATTTACAAATCCCAGGCACCTTGCAGACACATGGGTAAATAAGAAATTGTCTGCCCTTGCAAGTCATAAAATCTATGGAAGATACAAACATGCCCCTAACTATAGTGCATTTGATCGTACATGTAGTGTGTAAGTCAATGTGTATAGCATCCTATGAAGTTTTTCATCAGAGTTTTAAGCATGGATTTGTTGCATTTGAATTTATCATAGTATAGTTTTTATAAGAAACTATACTATCTGCTCTCTCATCCCTTATCATTTATTCTCCCTAGATATTCATATATGTGTATATATATATATATATGTGTGTGTGTGTGTGTATGTATGTATGTGTGTGTGTATATATATAAATCTATGCATTTTAAACAAGGCCCCTAAAGGAAAAAGGAGAGCTGGATGAGATTTTAGGAGGTTACTCTGGTAGTTAAAGTATACATTAAATGGTACTAAACTATATAAAATTACCTATCAAATTTTTCATTAAAGGAAATATAAAATCCCATGTGTTTTCTATTCTGCTTAAAATTAATGTGTTGCTTTCAGTTTCCTTATGAGGTGGATTTTTATTGATATATGCAACAAACACACATTTATTGAGTGCCTATTTAATGTGCCAGATTCTTGGCTAGGTGCTATTCCTGGATCTCAGGGGGTTTTGTTTGGTTTTATGAGTGTTTCCTTTTTCATACTGCTTTTCTAACTACTGTTCTCCTTTCTCCTGAAACCCATATTTATATTTCCTATGACAGGTATCTGTCTTCATTATATGCATTTTTCCAATGTGGAAGGGAACTGATTAACTTACACTCTGTACTTGCCTTGCTCGGGGTTGATACAATTCATAATCCTTTGAATAATCCTTATTGATGGCAAAGTCAATTGATTTTATTGTTTGTTTTTATTTGTTCTGTTTTACTGGTCATGAATTACTCATTTCCTTCTAAAATATCTAATTAGAATTCTAGGAGGAAAAAGCCATTCTTACTAGTAATCCACAAATGCTAACTAATTGGAAAAGGGAAGAGTAACATAAAACTGGGTTGTATGGGTTCAAAAGTCAGTAGTGTACTTTTACCCTTAAAAGAATGCATGAATTCTTTTGATTATTCATTTTAACCAGTGATTGTTGTCTTAAGTAATAGTTATTAATTAGATCATAATTAAAAACCTCACTATTAAAAACCCATGACAAGTACTTTTGTAAATCTAAATAATCAACACTGATTTCTTAATTATTGGTACTGTCCAAAATAATTGGGCCCATCTGCATCCAAAATTTAGCTTTATTTAAGCCTTTTCTTTCTGTTATTTTTAATTGTATCATAAGGTCTGATGTCACTGATGCTTCATTATTTTCTGACGAGGTATTGGAAACGCAGAATCTTTGGGGAGAAAGAAATGGTTATTTTGATTAGCAAAGTAGGTGCTGATCTTCCACCTATATTGTAACTACATTTTGAGGCTCCAGAGCAATTTTACTCCCACACGTCAGGTATAGTGTCAGAAGTGTTCTTGGATGAGGCCACACTGGGAATTTGCCTCTTCCAATGCATTATTGCAATGGGGGCCTTTAAAGGCTTAATTTAGAAAAGTGACAGTCCCAAATCCTAACCCATCGTTATTAAACCAGCTGGAGAAGATGGAAGCACTCATTCTGGTGCCTCAGGCTACATATTAAGAGGGTTTTTTGTCAGTGTCTGGTAGGAGTAGGGTGCAAACTGACATATGGGCAGCTAAGAAAAAGAGCATGCATTTACACAGACAGGCATAGCACAGTGTGTGTTTCTGTAGCCTTGCCTTTTGAAGCCAAATGGTCTCTTTCCTTTCTTTCCCCCACCCATGTGTATTTTTCATTTATTTCCCCCTTACCCCTCCCCTCTTTCCTTTCTCTCTCCATCTCTCTGTCTACTCCTTTCTTTCTCTCTGATTATCAAAGAAATAATGCTGTCAACTTTCTAAAACTTTCAAATGTGGATTCGTGAGTTAATTTGTTAAAAAGTAAAAAGGGACTCTCAGCTGAAATATGAGCCGACTTTTGACCAGAATTAAATATTAGTTGTAGTTCATAAGAAATAATCTCCATTTTCTCCATATTCTAAATAAACATTGTCATTGACAGTACATGAGTGACCAGAGAACCTCCTTTTGCCACATTCATTAAGAGATCTAAAATAAGCAATCTTTGTATCCAATAGAATTTTTAGCAGTCTGAGAAATCATAGAATTTCTCACAACAGTATTACTCAGTGTATTTTTGTTAAATATAAGGGCCTATTCAGATATAAGTAGGTTCTATAGTTGCCATTTAATACAATCTTCTGAGTTAGAGTTAGCTTCATGTTGTACTCAAATAGTCATTCACCCAACAATCATTTAAACACTTGCTCTGAGCCAGGGGCTTGGCTAGGTTCTGAGAATATAGACAGGATCCCTGCCTCAAGGACCTTGTATCCTCTAGGAGGAAAGACAGATGTCAACAAATACAGAAGCCACTTGAATAACAAGGACTATAGTGGAGCCTGTGCAGGGTAGGAAATAAATGAAGGAAACCAGTAACCGGGCAGGGGGGATGGCAGATTGAAGCATTTCTGAGAGGATTTAAGGATTTGAACTGAATCATGAATATTTTTATTTCTGTACCACAGGAAGTAGGGGAGTCAGGCAACAGAAATGAGTGAGAGAGGAAATCCTAAGATAGATCTTGGAGCGCTTTCCTACCATGTCAAGGCTCTTGGAGCCCATTATGATGACCCACTGAATGGTTATAGTCTTTACAAGTGGCATTATCAGTTTTATATTTTAGCAAAACCCTCTGCTTGAGATTTTGAGAAGATGGATTGGTAGAGGAAAAGTTTGAAGCCCAAAGTCCAGTTAGAAGATCATTGCATGAGTCAAAACAGGAGACAAGAGGACTAGAGTAGTGCAGTAGTGGTGGTGACAAAGAGAGGGAGAGGACATGGTGGAGATATGAAGGCACAAGATGCTCAGGTCTTGATTGCTAATTGAATATAGGACACAAGGGAAAGGCTTGTGGTACCAACCTCCATGTTCTTCTATACTGCTCAGGTAGAAAATCTTTATTTTTACTCTGAGGATGGGAATAGAAGAAGAGAAGTTGATTTTTTTTTAATAAGACAGTGAATCCAGTATTTATCCAAATGTATCAAAAAAGCACTCTTGCTGGAAATACCTTCGAGTCAACTCCTGATTAGTCTTAGAACCACTGTAACATCTGAAAACAACGTGGAGTTTAATTCTTTTTATATACTTATTCATTTTAAGAAAAAAATATAATTTCACTACCAATCCACCAAACTTCTTAAAGGTGTAATATAGTAGCTTTTGAATTCATGAGAAGAAATGCTCATTTGTCAATATAATAATTTGTTACGTAAACATGGGCTTTGGTCTTGGTGTAGTTAAAAATAATGACAATACCTATCAAGATGGAGAGCCAAAGGTTCTTTTTTTTTTTTTTTTTTAGTAATTGTAAGTCAAGGCTTAAGTATATAGTCTTGCAGTGTGCCAACATAAAACTTCCCAGCTTTTTGTGAAGATTGTATTATCAGCACATTGAGTATTTCCACAGTGTTAACTTATTTTTTCCAATCATTGAATGCAATAGTTTTCTCAACTTCTTTTTTCTGTTGTATCTGAATTTTTTTCAGAATTCTAATCCTGAAAACATTTAATGCATCTAAGATACAGTGTCATGTATTTGTCATTTGCAAGATTTTTTATTACCTAAAATAATTTACTATACTTCTAGGTCTTAAAAGATATTTTAAGGCATCTTGATGTGCTGATCTTAGGCCAATAGACAGACAAATAATAGTTTAGGGTAACCTAAGTAAAGTAATGATTGTTTTAGAATCTCTAGAGTTTAACATGGGGCTTTCATATCAAATCCTTTTTCTACTGGCCAGTGACTAAATAACCTTAAGAAGGTATCCTAAACTCTCCATGCCTCAGTTTTTTATTGATAAAATTTTTTAAGTAATATTTTTTTCCTCGGAGAGTTTTTGTGATAATTAAATGAGAGAATTCACAGTACATCTTAACACTGTGCTTGGCAGCCCAAAAATGCTAAGGAAGAGGAGCGAGAAAAAAGGTTTAAGTAAATATTCAATAAATTAGATTTCTGTCTATTTTTAAATTTGCCTATCACAAGGATATAGAAATTTTGAATAAGGATTTTTATCCTTACAGTTTACCATCCTCATTTAGGTGGCATTTGTTAAAAGTAAGTGAATTTCATGATATAAAGTACCTTCTATTTCTATGATTGAATCTCCAGGAATAAATAAAGCCCTTTTCAGTGTGGAAACATCATTAAAACAGCATTAGTCATCTAAATAACACATTTATCATTAAATATGATTATTCCCACTTTAACTGGAAATTTTTTAACATCTAGATGAAACAGAAGAGATGTTTTACCCATCAAAGAAAGAGAAAAAATTTGTATTGCACATCCTCTGGATTTAGAATTATTTCCAATACTGCTTTCACTTGTCTGTAGTTGTGCAGCCTCTGACAAATTTCAGAATCACATAAATACATTGCAGTCATTTTCATATGCATGGCATGGTGGTAAATGTCATGTACTTTTCCAAAGTTTTAAAATAGTAGGCTTTTAGTATAGTTTTGCCCTAAAGAAGATACTGTGGGAAACATACATAATTGGTCGAATATTTTATAAGACAGGACTATTGAGGTTGCTAGTAATTAAATTTAGTAACTATCAGTATGTGTAGCTATCGGAATTCCTAAAAGTGAATGAGGCTGCTGAGAAACATTTTCCCCTCTTCCACCTCTAGCCACCTCATCAGAGGCACCATCACCCTATATCTTGTCTATTGCAGTAAAGAATTTAAGCTTCTCTGCCCTAGTCTTGGGCATGTAACTTCATTTTCCACACAGCAGCCAGAGAGGATATATCATGCCACTTCTCTGCTTAATAATAGCAATATAAATCTTCCCATTGCACTCAATAAAGCCCAAACTCCTCACTAAGCCATAGGATCTAGATACTTCTATGAACACTCTCCCCCTCCCTTACTCATCCTTCTAGAAGAATACTGGCTTATTCCTCCCTAAAGTTTTGTGCTAGCTTTTTCCTCCACTTGGAAATCTCCCCTCCAAATTGTTCATGGAAACTCTTCTATTACTTAAGTTCAATGAAAAATGTTCTCTCTTCAAAAATATCTTTCCTGCCCATGGGGTATATTTTTTTAAATGAGCATATTTTCACTTTGAGAAATATTTGCAGTCTCTAGCACTACTGACCAAAAAAATAACAAATTCTTTTTTTCCTGTTATTTAGCATTACTTAATATTTTCCTACAGAACCTCCACTCTTCCCAGGTGTAACTTAGGCTCATACTGGCCTAAGTTTCAATGAAATTGTATCCTATGCATAGAAAGAATCCATCTCCTGAAGGAGGTGGGTGCACTTTGGTCCAGTAATCTTCAAAGCAAAAATCTTAAGACTTCTCCTTTTGCTTTATGTAGAAAGTCCCAAACTTCAGTTCATTAAAGGCTAATGAAAATTTGAAAACAGTGTGTCTGATGTGCTGTTTTTAAATCCAGATGTGTAGGGAAAGAGGAGGTACTGGGAAATGAAATTAATCAAATTATTTGTTATATTGTGTGCATGTATGAATATGAATCTCTGCATCATGTATAATTATAATGCACCCCAAAAATTTTTTTAAAAAAAGATAACTCTTGCCTAGAATGGGAGAGGACCTGAGTTCAATGCTTAGCACTGCCAAAACTTCATTGTTTAAAAAAATACATATGTGCAAAATTGGATGAATAAAAATGAAAATCCACAAATCATTAAAAAGTTCATGGATCAGAATAGATAACTCACAGGCCACAGTCACCTTCCTAGTGAATGAAGCAAGTGTAGCTCTTAGAAATAATGAAATTGGCTTCAAAGAATTGGACAGATTTAGCACTTCTGTGATATGCAGCCTAGCACACGGATTCCCTCTGCTTAATTGCTGTACTTACACGTGTCAGGACCTTCTGGGGAGCCAGCAGCGCCCTGGAATATCCAGTAAGCGGTCATGTGCCTATGTGCTAAAACTCTTAGAAAGTACAAACATACCACCTGCCAGGGACATTTTTATAGAACTGTAATCTGTTTTTTTGTTTTGACAGCCATGTATGAAAGGCTAAGAATACTTTTGGGTCAATTTCCATGATATGATATTCAATATTGAGAGAGAAATTATTATTTCTATGTTATCTATCAGTTCTCCTGGATCAGACTCTTGTTTTATCCCTATTTTTCCAAATGGCTAATACTCTTCCTCTGAAAAGCACTGTTTCTGTTTGGCTATTTCAGCACTTTTATGTAATGGAAAATTTCACAAACACTTGCAAGAGATCTTTGTGCCCTTGGTTGTCCGCTACGTGGATCTCATGGAGTCCTCCATCGCCCAATCAATTCACAGAGGTTTTGAGCAAGAGACATGGCAGCCTGTCAAGTAGGTATCTTACCTAGTGTCCACAGAGCCTCTGCCTCTCAAGCCTGACCTTATGACTTTACACATGGCCATCTGTAGTTATTGCTTATGGTGGTCCCTTCCCACGTTGTTTGTTTCTTTACAGGAATATCGCCAACAGTCTTCCCAATGTAGCTCTTCCAAAAGTTCCAAGTCTGCCTCTTAATCTTCCACAGATTCCTAGCCTTTCTACTCCTTCGTGGATGGCTTCTTTATATGAGTCCACGTGTGTATCCCTCACTTATTTCCTGGTGGTGTGTGTTAGCTACTGCATGGCCTGGGCTGTGTTTGTGCAGATGTGTTTAGATTGCATGGCATTTATCATCGTTAGTTGAAGAATACTATAGTTTTGGTTTTATTTGTTTGAGTCTTTTAAGCTATTGAGCTAAGCTTAGCATATCGATGATAAATGATGCAAGTTGAAAAATGCAAAACCACACTGGTTTGATGTAATTCACATGTGATCTACAGAACAGGGGTCATTTTGTGATCCAGTTTTGTCAACTCTTCCCTAAGTTTTTAGGGATAGAACCAAATCCTCCTTGTATAGACAGTGTGATAAGTATATTTTAAGGGTACTTAGGTTTAGCTTTCTTATTGCCCACATATTTATCTTGTGCATGTAGAAAGCCATTATAAAAATGTTTTCAAGAATATATTTTTGGTCTTGGGTTGTGGCTCTGTGGTAGAGCACTTGCCTAGCATGTGTGAGACATTGGGTTCAATTCTCAGCACCACATAAACACAAATAAATAAAAGTTATTGTGTTTATCTACAACTAAAAAATATAAAAAAAAATAATATAATCTTTTCTGTTTATCTTAGTCTGAATGTTAAAATAACATTATTGCACCTTGCAGGGAATTCCTTTATTTCCAAGCAGTGGGAAGTTCTCCTTTTGTTCCTTTAATGTATTAGTTGGCACACATTGTTATTTTAAAATTCTTTATACCATTAAAAAGCCATATTTTTATTTCCACATGGTGATAAGCCTACCTGTTGCAATTCAGTAACTAAGAGTCATTAAAGTAAAGTTATTGGCTTTGAAATTGATCAGGTCTGAATTTAGATCTTAGGTTCTTAATCATAAATCTTTCTTAGCCTCACTTTCTCAACTCTAAAATGGTTATGGCACCTAATTCAAAGATATTTTTGTAGAGATTGGAAAAAAACTGTAGGGAAATTCCTGCATGTCCTAGGCTTTCAATAAATGATGATTATAATTGGCACATCCTAAGTACCTAGTAAATAATTATTACTACTACTACATATTATTATTATAACTATCACCAGTCCTTCTCATTTTCAGTTATAACTGTAAAGGTTTAAAAACTATGAGCCTTACAGCAAGCAAATGAACTAAGTAACTAGTTCACAAATATAAAAATCTCAAGTAGGCAGTAACATCTTTTGCCCAAGATATCACATGAAGTCAGAAAGAATAAATATTAGAAGAAGAAAAATAATTTCCATTTATCGAGAGCTTACTGTGTTCATGGGACAGTGCCATGTTCTTTACCTACAACTCTATAAGGTAAGTGCCATTATCTCCATTTTACAGTTAAGAAACTCTAGTCACAAAGACATTAAGAAAGAAAACTTGCCCAATGTCTCACATAAGCAAATGACAGGCAAAATTTGAAGTCAGTTTGCTTGATTACAAAGCCCTTATTTTTATTCAATATTTTTCTGCTTTCAGAAAACAGATTGTTTAAAAAGTTATTAGCTTTCTCTCTATCCCACCACCAACTGTCAACTCTATACCCATACTAGTAAACATAGACAAGAAAACACAGGGAAAGACCAAGAAAGAGAACAGCTTGCAAAACAACTTGGCAATATTTCTCCAAGTTAAACATCACCACTGGACTTATATTGCCAGGATATTATTTTACATGTGAATCTTTCTCTTATAGGCAAATGCTTTGGGCCATTGTAGTATGTAGAGCAGTGTGTGTGCGTGTGCGCTCAGGAATTAACTGCAAAGTGTAATGAACCTTTCTAAGTGTATGAGTTTTGGTACTTCTTTATGCTGTTGTATAATTTAATTCTTCTTCCTCATTCTTCATCAATTTCACACCTTGATTTTGACCAAGAACACTATTGTGGAGGGTAATCAATAAAATTTAGTTTTTTTCTTATTGCCATTTTTTTTTTAGCTTTGAGGTTTATGTGAACCATGAATCCCTTATTAATAAAGACCCCGTTTTAAAATGCTAAGAATCTCAGGAGAGGAATTATGACAAATTGAGGCTTTATAAATACTTTTTCTCTCCATGTTCTAGGCAAATTTTAAAAAATATGTTCTACAAATCAATCACTATTGTTTTTACCTACCAAGATTATCAACGTTAGGTTCTTTGTTATGATGTCCAGAATTCTCATAATGTTATGATGTCATTGCAGTTGGCTTTTTGTTGTTTTATTGTAAAATTTAAAATAAGAAGAAATATTTCCATTTCATGTAAAATATTAAAGATATAACTCCTGATTTAGATAAATTTATATACATATTTATATAATGTATAAATTTATATAATAAATAAGCATTTATTTATCTTTTTTATATTTTATAAAATCTTCATCCCCAGTCTGGAGTACATGTAGTTCAGTGGTAGAGCCAACCTAACACGTGCAAGGCCCAGGGTTTGCTCTCCAACACCACAAAAATAAATAAAGAAACAAAAGCAAATATGGGTTTGAAGAGACAGACCTACCAAGTAGCACATGACTCATGCTGAGGAGCTCCTTTAAAGAAAAAAAAAATTGATGTTCTTCCACATCTTTTTATATATAAAATCTTCATTTTCAGTGTTTTTGCTTTAGAAATGAATACCAGTAAGGTAAATTTCCTGCAGGCATATTTAGGAGAGCTCTTGGAGTCCATTATTCATATTTGAATTATTTAATCTGTTAATAATACCTTTAGGAAGAGGTCACTGATTAGAAACAATTTAAAAAGAAAAGCTCTGAATAAATTGCAGGTTACAGGTACCAACTCCAGAGAAAGCCTATTTGCATTTCTTCATCTATCTATTTAATTATAACAAACACTTGTTATCTTAATTACATTCCCAATTAAGCACATTGTCCAAAATCTTGCCAAAGCATAAACAGAAGAAAAATATCCATATTTTCTTCAAAGATTTAATTGTCATGAAGAAATTTTTAATAGCAATCTGCTTTTACTGCTCAAGATTTTGCTTTGGTGGTGATTTATGTTGTCAAATAATATGCATATTTCAAGTTTCATTTCTCCAAAGTAAGAAAATATAAGAAGCAGATTTGTTGCTTCACTGATTATATCCAATTAAAACAGAGCTCCTTTAATCTACCAAACTGTACACTATAGACACATAGGTATTTTGCTTTTTTCCCTTATATTTATTGTGCATACGCTAAAAGGAAAAGTAAACATCAGGTCTAATTCAAACATTTTGCACACCAGCATAGTCATGTATTATCTGGTTCTTTTATTTAATGGTCCACTTGGTCCATATTCAGGTGAGGAGACTTTAGGTGAGTAAAGTTCTGTGCACTGTTTTGCTATGATTAGTCCCTTGAGAACTTAACTCTGAGGACAGCTTGGCTGGACCAGGAGATCACAGAAATTGCCATCAGCATGGGAGGGGGAAAGCAATGGAGCTGAGACACTGCCAGGGTACAGGGCAGAAACATAGCTTTTAATTAGCTAGAGCAAGAGGTGATTTCTCTAAACTCGCTAATTAAGATATGTTTAGCAAAATAATATGATTATTTAAAATCGCTTTATTTTTCATAAAAGTTTTCCACTGTGCCCTTATAATAAATGAGTTTATTTCTTCTGTTTTCTTTTGCAGAGTGAAAATATAAATTTTAGTTTAGTATCTGTGAAGCAACGGTTAGAAAGCTAAGGACAAATGAATCAGCAGCTTTTTTGTTTCTCTTTGTTCTCTTTACAGTTCAGTTTCATTATGTTTTAATGTAGGAGTATTTTACTTCCAAAACATCTCTCTCCCTATTAACCTATATACTTACATAATGGAAAGTGCCAGCATTATCATTTGCCCAAATATTATATGAACTCCTCTAAAATTACCTTCATGAGTGGTGTGAAAATACAGTCCCTTAGAATAATTTTACCATAGTAGTGAATGTAGAACATATTTTGGCTCCACAGTTGGACATAAGGACTTGAAATGCATGAATCTGCTCTGACTTCAGAGCACCCTGAATGTCTTTTCTCTGTTAAACCACGTTGACTAAGGTAGATTCTAATTATGAGCTAAAATAGTCACAAAGCACTTCAAAATGAAAATAAAGGTTTGCTTCCTTACCTGGCCTGTCATTTTATTTTCAGTACCTGTTTCATTTCTACCTGTAATGGAGAGATAGTCTAAGGTGTGTGCTATACACCTATAGACAGAAGCCATCATAAGATAGGCACATGTGCAGGACTAAAGAATAAAGCCAAAGATGCTGTCATATGAATTTCTTGCATAAAATATACTTTTTTTTTTTTTAAATATTTATTTTTCAGTTTTTGGCGGACACAACATCATTGTTTGTATGTGGTGCTGAGGATCGAACCCGGGCCGCACGCATACAAGGCGAGCGCGCTACCGCTTGAGCCACATCCCCAGCCCCATAAAATATACTTTTTAGAATTTCTAGGAAAAAAAATATTTGTGTATTTATCCTACAGATTGGTAAAGAATCTTAAAAATGTTGTTCTTATATATACACAATTTATTTCCTTTCCCTAGTTAGCTATCCTTATCCTCCTATCCTTTTTTTTTAATCTTCCTACTGTATTTATTTATAGTTTATTCTCCTTACCTTATTAAAAATTAGGAAGAATTAGAAGGCTGGACAAAGAAATATAGGGTCACTGGATATTTTATGTGGTACTTTTTTGCTAACAGCAATAGATACAGAATGGAAAACAACAAATTGTTGGTCCACATAGTTAATGTTGGAAGTGCATGGATGTTCTTCATTTCTCCCTTTTTTTTTTTTTTTTCTAGCAATGGCTCAGCAACATCAGAAGACCTTTTTTGGAAACTTGATGCACTGCAAATGTTTGTCTTTGATCTACACTGGCCAGAACAAGAATTTGCCCACCATTTAGAGCAAAGACTTAAACTAATGGCCAGTGATATGATAGAGGCCTGTGTCAAAAGGTAGACATGTATTTTCAAGTTGCTGCTTAATGTGCTAGCACCCAAGTACCTGTTATATGATTGTCATATGAAAGAATTCAACATATACTGCTATTTCCAAAATTTCATGGGCCTTAGTTTCCCTGACCTAAATTCTGGAAACCCATGTAATTGACTAAATTGACCTGACGCTTTTTTTTTTTTTTTCAGGTCTCCCATCCATTGTCCTAATCAGTAGCACCCATAACACATGAATCATTTTTGTTATTCTTATTATCTCTCTGGGAATACTGTACTTTAAATTAATTCCCAAGGTAATATCTTGTAAGACATATGGAAAAGGTCTGTTGAGTTCTTAATGCATTATGTACTGTGTCTGTGTACTGTGAAATGGCATGGCAAACTTAAAATATGATCAGCACCATCATTTTTTCTGGGATTGCTCAATGTTTTCGGGTATTCTCTGACCACACCAGATGAATGTCATGTATCTGCTTACATTCTTTAGCATTTAACCAGAAATAAGTCATTGGACTTTGGATTCTTCCAAATTTTCTTTCATTTTTTTAGAAGTTTCTGCAAAATCAGCATTGCATTCTAATTGGGTGAATATTATTTTTTCCATTGCCCTTGTTTAGGATATGTTCAAGATATGTTCAAGAATGCTGTAGGGCAGCATATTGGAATAACAGTCAAACACTGGTTGGAGCAATTAAATATTCCTGAATTCATTAAATCAAGAAAAAATCTTGTCTTGTTTAATGGCTATGGATTAAATTAAGGAAATGCCATCGATTAAATTATTTCATATTTTTAAATTATCTGTGATTCTGATGCCTCAAATCTGTAGATAGTCTTTGGATACTTTAGCAAAATCAAAATTTTCTATTATTCAGTTTATTCCCCAAACCCACCTGCAACTTCAAGTGTTTAAAAAAGAATTTAAGTGACATAAAAGAATTATGTGTTCTCTGTTGTACATCTTATAGTCCAGACTTGCACATTTTTTAATTTGGTGAGCCCTCACATAGAGGATTTATTATACTTGAAGGCAGAGAAGTAAATGATTTTTCTACTTGGAAATGAATTCAGGCAGTTAAGTGAATGTATGAGTTTTTTTCCATTAAGTGGGATACATTAGATATAACAAAGAGCTTCATTTGAGTAGCAATATTGACCCCGTAAAGTTGACAGCCAAATACCACTTGGTAAAGCACATTTTAAAAGGTTGTTCTTACATGTAACATTGCTGTCTGACCTTTTATTTGAGACACCTGAAAAGCACATCCCACCTCCTCCACCAGGTCCCAAGCTCTGTCACACGACTCCCTCCTTATTTGCATGTTTTAAATTATCATCTTATAGTGTTGATTTCACATTAACAAACTAGGTCGGACATATGTCAGAATTTCTTACTCTGAATTCATGTTTTAATAACTAGAACAAGAACTGCATTTGAACTCAAGCTACAAAAGGCAAGCAAAACAACCGACTTGCGCATTCCAGCCTCTGTGTGCACAATGTTCAATGTATTAGTCGATGCCAAAAAACAAAGCACCAAACTCTGTGCCCTGGATGGAGGACAAGAGGTAAGCAGAGTGTGTGATTCACGTGAGACTGCAGCACAGGGAGTCCTGGCAGGAGGGTCCTTGGCTCAGGTCACCTCCTCCTGCTTTATATAAATGTTGCCTAAAATTTTACAAGTGGCCATTGGATTTCAGATATGCAGTTTTAGGTGTTTTGTATTTACATAAACCTTGCTTTTTACAAGCAAATGAGAGAGCTAAAAAGCTACCTGCTTTGTTTAAACAAATGTAGACTATCCAGAGTTTGCATCCATACAAGCAAGCCACAAAAAATAGCATATGAAACACTTTATTTACACAAGTTTTCATTTTTTAAAGATCAAGTAGAAATCCACTTAAAAAGTAGGCCTAGTTCTTATCCACATATGTTCTATTTATTTTAGTTTGATTTATAATTTGTTTGGTTTTTAATTCACAAATACAATTTCATCTTACGCCATGATTTGTTTTGGTTGTGAGTAGTGATTGGGTTAAAATTATTTATTTTTCTTATATTATTTGTTTAAGTTGACATTTTGTTGCTTTTTTCCCCATTATAATTATTTTTCCATCATTTCTTTATTCTTCCCATATGTTCTCTTTCTTCATCATTTTTTTTCACCCATGGCATGATCCAGGTTGGTAGTCAATGGGTAAGTCTCTCTCATTTTTTTTTTTTTTAGGAAAAGCACATTCATTTTCATTTTCATTGTTATTTTTTAGAATTGTAAATTTTTATGTTTATATTTTAAAATTAAAATAATATAATTAATTACATTTTCCGGGTTTTTACTTCTGTGTGTGTATACAAGGTTAACAGCTTACTGTAATCTAAAAATAGCCCAAAGACAAATTAAAATACATGTAAATACTTAACACCTTAAATAATATCAAGGAAAATGTTTCTTGCCTATTAGGGCTGCAGAATCTAAAAATTACCCTTAGATTTTTTAAAGATAAAATATTTAAAGCAAAATGAACTTGCCTTTCTTTCAATGAAAATCTAAATAAATTTAGATGCAGAGTGACTATTAACAGTTTCATGCATATATTTATAGTATATATTTTCATAGATAACAGAAGAATTTACAGTTTGAAACTTTATATGATATATAGCATATTTCAGGAGAACCTCTAAATACTACTATCAGGAAGATATACCCAAAGTCGTTTCATTACTGATGAACTCAATTGTGGATGTCAAGTTCAAGTCCACGAGTAACAACTCACTCTCAAACTCAAGAAATACAGGCACACAGGTGACAAGCACTGTTCTCTGGTTAAATGATTCTTATAATCAACAAAGGTAGTGGAGAGACTTTTGCCTTTGATGAAAGGTCATCCGCAAGTATCACCTAGGTTCTTATTTCCACACACACTACATGGTTTCAAAACCTTCATGCATACTGAATTGATTAAATTACATTCTTTATTTTGTTGTTGTTGTTGTTAGTCAAGATGTTTTAATGTCCTATGAACCGGTTAAATCTTGTAAGTCTTACAGCTGACACCTGGATGTCAAAGGCAGGGCCATCTTTACTAAGCTGACAGTTTTCATCCAAGCAAAATGTGTTAGCTAATTGTGAAAGTAGATAAGAAAGCACACTATTTGTAAGTTTCATACTTACTAACTCCAATATTGACATTAGCTATTTGCCCATAGTTTATATTTGCGTGTACATACTCATAGTTCATCCTTTGAGCAATTCGGTAATGAAAATGTATTTCTAATACCATTTTGTATAGCCTTACGAATATAAGTGACTGGCACACAAGTGTTGTAGAATGTTCAGTAATTATCATTCTCTGATCATTTACAAACGATTTATTATCTCTAATTATCTGAATGAGTAGGCAGCTGGCTTAGATACCTATGGCTCTAATCACCCTTCATGTTTTTCAGTACCTAAATGTGAGCTTTTGTCTACCTGAGTATATTGTCTTAAGTCTCTTCATAAGCCCATTCTTTTCTCATCCTGATTATAGAATCATCTTGTTTCTTCCCATGAACACTGGGTTTATTCATTGGTTCTTATTTCCATACACACTACAGTACCTGGAACATAATAGGCACTTAGTAAATATTTATTGAATGTATGAACAGACTGCATTGTTGTCACTGCTTTGAAAATCCTCCCCTGTAAGAAACAACTCACTCTCAAACTTAATAAGAAAAACAGGCACACACGTGACAAGCACTGTTCTCTGGTCAAATGATTCTTTACATTAATAGGTGGATGGTTTTGAGGAGTAATCTACTGTTTATTATGTCTGCACCTGTACCTTCTCACCAGAGACAATTAGTTCCCCACAACTTTCACACAATTAATATAGTTCAAAATGTGCAGGTGTAAAACCCATTAGCAACCCTGAAAAGTGGTAAACAAGAATTTCAGTGCAAAAAAAAAATGAAAAAAGGATTATATAATTTATTTTTTTTTATCTTCAGTAAATATACTCACCTAATTGCACAGGCTTTCCCTCTCTATTTGTGCTAAGTTCTGAAATTGTGGCACTAGATACTTAGCCAATTTGGGACCTGGTAAAAATATATACTACATAGTTGAACCTAGCAGAGATCGTTTCTAAATTAAAAAGAAATTACCTCTCTGAAGTATCTAGTAAATTTGTTCTATTGCCATTGCTGATGTAAAAGCCTTCCCTACACCTTGCCACAATGCAGCCCCTTCTCTGCTCCTAAATTACAATTCTGTTTTCTTACATGCCACGTGAGGATGCAAACATGCTCTGCCAGACTCAGAACAGGGTTTAATGGAGTGATTAGTGAGTGAATGATCTGCTCATGTGACAGCTGTGGGTAATGAGTCAGCAGTCTCAGGCCAATCCCTCAGGGACAGATGTTGAGATCACAAACCACCACCGTGTTTAGAATCCTTGTTATCCATAGCTGCAGAGAAGCAGATGACTGCATGGGTTTCAGGCACTCACCTGCTCTCCGAGTCACTTCATCCCATGGTCCAGTTGGCTGAGGATAAGAATGAGAACACATTCATGAGGCAATTCAGGGGAACAGGGGGAGCCCTGCTTTTACAGTGTTTGTTCTCAAGTAAATACTTCCATTTCTAGAACTAACAATTCAGGGCTTTCAAAAATGCTTCCCAAGAGAAGAACCAAAATCTTTTTGTAAGAAGGCTGGGTTACACTGGCATTAATTAGTTTCATTCCTTGTGTGTTTGTATGACAACAATCAGGAGAAGCAATGATATTCACCTGAGTATGGGGTGGGAGTGGGCAGTCAGGATTTCAGATGCATCTGGACTTCATTAAGAGAGGAATCCTTCTTGATTATTTTAATATAATTCAGAGTCATTTGCTAAAGAAGTAGAGTTGTAACAGTTTACTTTTGAAGGTGGATGTGGAGAGAGTTAGCTTAAGAATGAGTTGGAGTCTACCAAAGCTATGATAGATAGAATTGGCAATCCAATTTGGAATATTCTAAGAATTTTATAGGTTTTTATGGCTGGGGACAAAACTTGCTAAATATTTATAGATCATTACTATGTGTTCATATAAATGAAAAAAAAATCTGTCAGTTTTAGCTTAGGCAATATAAATATCTTTGCTGATAAATTCTGGTTTTAGTTATTTGTAATATCTTGTCTTTGAAAGCTACCCAGCTCTCCTGATGAACGACTTTCTAACTTACTTTTTTTTTTTTTTAACTGCATATGACATCCATGGCTGTTATGTTTGCAGAATACACAAATATACAATAGGACTTCTCAGGCCCTATCCTGACCCATGCCCCTGGCCACCTCTATCAACTGTGCAGATGGAGTATATTCTGGAAGTTCCCAACAGTTTTAATATTAGTAAAGTCAGATCTAATCAGATAAATTTACAGTAGCAGAACCCCATATTATAAAAACCTATCAAACCTCATTCTATTTGGGTTTACCCTTTGGGTAATATATTTAATATCTGTATTTCCTTGTTCTTTCTTTTTTCTTTTGTATTAGTGTGTGTTTATTCTCATTCTTCCCATGTGTCCTCCTCCTTCCTTCCTCCCCCTTTCTTTTGTTTCATATTAATATATTATTTTATTTTTACTTTGAAACATATTGCCAACAGACTCTACAATCTAGAAAGAGACAATACTTAAAGTCAATTCTCAACAACAGCTTATTTCAATGCTATGTTTATATAAAGAGAAGTGTGAAAATATTAGCTCAATTTCTGAGGGTCTAAGTCATTTACCTTCTAATTCTGTACTCACCTTAGGTGTCTTTTGCCTACTTAAATACCTGTGAAAAAACTGAGAATCATTTATACTCAAGTCTTTGTTGAAACTTGAGGATCATATATGATTAGAACCTTGGCAGAACTATTAAAAGAGATTTTTCAAATTAGGGCTGTAGATACTAAACCCTCCCTCCCCCTTTTTGTTTATGGCTAGATCAGATAGACAAGAAAGCAACAACCCAAGAATATGTATTATTGGAGAATTTCCTGGCTCCTAGGGACCATTGATTTTCCCTGCTTTTCAACAGAGTGGGTATAAATTAATTCTTTAGTAACTTATCACTTGATTTTAAGAATTGCCAGGATTAATCCAACCAAAATTTAACATGTGGAAGCACTGTTATTTTATATCAATAGCTTGATATTTTATTACTGTTGAGTTAAAAATTAAAAAGCACAAGTCATGCTGACCGTTGAGGCCAAGCCTATTTAAGAACCCATTTGGAGATCTGAGAGTCTCAATCCCTTTGTTTTGGGGACAATTTCCATGTCAGAGGGAAGTGGGGAGCTTGAAGACCATCTCCTATGTCCCTTTCCTATTCTACCCCAAAGAGGAGCCTGGGCTGGTATTTCATTTCCTCTAGGTACACAGACAAACCAGATCTGTAGCCAGAAGGATAAGAAAGGAGAGTTGACAGAGCTCATTTACATAAGCTCCTTGCCACCCAGTCAGCTGTACAGATTCAGCTGGAGCTGGAGGCCCTTTATGCAAGTGTGATTGTCGGAGCTTATCCTACCAATCATTCTAGACACTGGAGTTGTTCAGCTGGTGTCAGATGTGTTCCCGTGATATCTTGCATGACTCAGAACGTTATGGATAACTGAGGCCAGAGCAGAACTTAACTTCCAGTCAGCTTGCTGAGGCTTTTTCTTCTGCCTTTTTCTTTATACTGTCTGCTTTTCCTGTCTTCAAGCTTTTCCAAAAGCCAAAGCATTACTGCAACAGAAATTCTCCTTCTGTTTCTATTCCACTTGTCCTCTGGGGAGCATGAATGTGGGCACCTGTGAGGCTTTAGGTGAGCGAGACAAGCATCACTGGCACAATGATGGAAAAGTTCCATGTCCATATATGTAGCTGATTTCAGACCACTGTCATTATACATGCACACTCATGCTCAGAAAAAAAGAAAATAATTTAGTAGCTCCAAAATTATGCTTCCTACATTATTATTTATGCAGGTGGATGATGACCACTTAGAACTGCCAGAGCCCTTGAGCAAGCAGGGATCAGTCCTAAGTATTCCAAAGCAGGCCTAAGTTGATGTTTTGTTCTGTGTGGAAACTTTGAGACATGTTTTCAGAAGAAAAAAAAAATAGCTTTCAAAAACTTACATCTTAGGAAGCCATTCAACCAGCAGCTGTTAAGTTGGTCTAATGTTTATACTGACCTGAGTACTTTTACTCCGTGCATTATGTTAGCTGTTCCAAGAAGCCTTGAACCATCAAGATAGGGTTAGTCTTTACAAGTCACATTTTCTGTGAAGTGGCTATTGGGGACAATCTGCTGTCAGATAATGCTTCCAAAGGAAGAATTACTGTTTAAATGGATGTGCCTTCGCATGCCGTGGAAGTCTAAGTTCCTGCCAATTTAAGAAGGTAGCCCACTACTATTCTCTAAAGAAAAAAAAAAAAAAGTCTTTCAGGTTTATTTAAAATACACCTTTTTTTTTTCTTTTTTTGTATTTATTCCAAGGCGTCTTTTTCATGAGAAAGCTGAAATAAAACTATGGGGAGTGAGTGCCTGTTTCATTCCACCTTTTATGGCCTATTAATTTGTTACCATCTATTCACCTTTGTTGATGAAATTTTAAGTTTGCCCTTGCTTGAGCATATTGTAAGAATTGTATAAACTGCTGCTCCCCGGCTGACAAAAAGGTCCTTTTAGAGAGAACAATTGGGAGCTCATTTTATTTCTAGAACACATTTAAAATATCTTATGAATGAGAGTTGTCAGACACGAAATGCTGTATTAATTAAATCTTTAGAAAAAGATTTTTTTTTTTTTTTTGCTTCTCCAGCTAAACCAACCATTTAGAAAAATACACGGCCAGGCCACCTTAATTATGGAGGAGGAGACAAAAAGTATCCTTCACATTCCTACGCCTGAATAAGAATAAGAACTCAATTCATCTAAATAATAACCCCATTAGCTGCTTAACTCAACAGTGCACATGGGAAAATTTTCAAACTGCAATGCAAAAAAAAGTGTTGATTGGGCGGATAGTTTTCAAGGTTTTGTTCTTTTAATGTACAAAATGATCATTTTAAGTAAGTCTGATATGTCATAACTAGTAGCTTTAGAGCACTTATGACTTATGATAGAAGTTTTGTGTCCGTATCAACTAATGTATCTTTTGTCTTTCAATATCTAGCAACAGTACCATTCAAAAATAGATGATTTGATTGACAACACTGTAAAAGAAATCATCTCACTGCTAGTTTCAAAGGTAATGTATTATTTCTTCACCTTTTTAAATCAAATTTTAAAATAATCTCCAACTGATAATTTCAGAATATCTGATATTTCTAAGTATCTAATTATCCAATTGGGTAACTGTAGTTTGAAAATTACATGCAAGAGAAATTGTAATTTTAAGAAAAGTTGTAAACAATGAACAAGGCGTAGGGTTCAATCTCTAGCAAAAAGAAAGAGTGCACGCGAAAGAGAAAAGTTATAAACAAGAAAAGATTTTGAACAGTTAATCAAGAACTTCTGATATTTTTGTTCATAATGAATTTTGACTTTTGGCAAAAGTGTTATCCTTTTAAAAATAATTTTTTCCCCAGTAATACCACTAACCATTTGTCTTAATTCCTGAGCAGATTAAATAATCCTCAGGCCTCCTAGTTGGCCCATTTGTTGTGGGGATAACATCAAGTCAGACTCAGAGATAGACAGGCAAAGATGGAAGGATGGTGTCTGTGGTTCTTCAGTCCAAGGACTTCCTGTTTGATACTTGAAAAGTATTTGACAAAAACTATGTCCTTTAATCATATACGTAGAGATGAAGCATAATTGGGTATGCCAGGTAGTGGTTAAAGGAATTAGAATCCCACTAAGTTGTAACAGACTGCCATGGGTGTCTTTTGAGATGGAGGGATGGGAGGGAGGGAGGGAGAACAGAACACCAGGAACTTAAAGAGGGTGAGGAGTTATTGGTTAATGGGTACAAGTTCACAGCCAGATAGGAATAACATAAAAGACAAATAAATAGAAAAGGACAAGTCAGGTTATCTCTGTTTGCAGATGATGTGAATCCATACATAGGAAAACCTAAGAATTCTACCAAAAGACTTTCTGAACTGACATATGAATTTAGGAAATAGCATGATATAAAATCAATATACAGGGCTGGGGATGTGGCTCAAGCGGTAGCGCACTCGCCTGGCATGCGTGCGGCCTGGGTTCGATCCTCAGCACTACATACAAACAAAAATGTTGTGTCCACAAAAAAATATTAAAATTCTCTCTCTCTCTCTCTCTCTCTCTCTCTCTCTCTCTCTCTTCTCTTTCTCTTTTTAAAAAAATCAATATACAAAAATCAGGAGCTTTTCTGTATACCACTAGTGAATTTACTAATAAAGAAATCAGGAAAGTCTTTGTCAAAGAACCTCAAATAGGCTTCATCAAACAATTGCAAGAATGTATAAGAAGCAAAGGGAAACCACCTTCAGTTTAATATAAATAAATGATATAGTTTCTAGAGAACAAAAAACAGATGGCCTATTAGCATGAAAAATGTTAAGCTTCTCAAATAGTTTAAGAATGTAAATTAAAATGACAATAATATGATATTTTCTCATACATTAGTATAGTTTTATTAAGCTAATACTTAGTATTTTAAAAAGTAAGGTGAGACACTTAACATCTCCTGCATACAAGATGCTAGATTGTTGTAACCTTCCTGGAAAATAGTTTGGAAATGTCAAATACATTAATATGCTTTCACCTTCTAATAGTTTTCATACTAGACAGAAACACAAAATATGTATGTTAATATTTGTCATGCTAGCTATTAAAATTTGGAAACATTTTAATCTCTTAAGGGAAATGACAAAGTACTTCTGTGTTAAGAAATTATTCCTTCAGACACTATCACTGATGAAGAGAAGGTTTTATAATGTAGCAGTTATTAGAGAAATGCTGAATACTTAAAAGCATAAATATGACTTGAATTTTTTCATTGCATAGAAAAAATGACTATTAGGATAAGCAGCCACAATGTTAACACAGCTTTTCTCTGGGTGGTGGGATTCTAGTTGGGTTTTGTTTTTTTCCTTTGTGTATGTGTGTGGCTTTTTTTTTTCGTGTGTGTGTGTGTGTGTGTGTGTGTTTATGTGTGTTTTCCAATTTCTCTGGTAGCAGATCTTAAAGTGGAAAACAACCACGAGGAAATATGACTTTAGAATACTACCATGTCACCAAATACCTACACTTTCACATTCATCACACATTCACCATCCAGTGGAAGGGAATTAAAGGAAAACTACCCAGCAGGTGGGTGGAGAGGTGGATCAACAGAAAATCAAGCCTCTCAAGGAAAAACAGAATTCTACCCTATAAGGAGTCCAATGCAGCAGCCTGCAACCCTGCATAGTTGACCCACTAGAGTGAAGTAAAGCTAAACATGCCCCTTCCTTTTCCGTGAGGCATCCAGGACAATTTCATTCAGATATAATCTATCCATCAGCACAGTCCTCCTAGGAAGGTGCCTTTTAAAGGGTTTGCAATCTTAACAACAGTGATTTAAATGCATGCCAGCTTGTAGATGATTTCAGCTTAGTTAGGCAGCATAGAAAAAGTCCAACTAGTTGTTTTTGTTTTGTTGCTGGGGGAAGCGGGAGGATGGTTGCAGAGAAAGCAGACAGGGTTGCACCTCATCTCTACATTCAATTCTGGGAAATTAAGAAATTTAAATATTTCTATATCAAATGCATCTGTTAATATAAAAAATGGTATATTTTAATTCAGTAAGAAAAAAGATATTATAAGAGTCAGCACTATCCAATAAAAAACTTCTGCATGGTCCAGTATAGCAGGTTCTAATCACACATGTCTATGGAGCACTTGCAATGTGGCTAGTGTAACTTAACTTTTAACTTAATTTCAGTTAAAATAGCCTCATGTATTTAGTGGCTAATATATTTGGGAATCAAGTCAAAATTATAGTTTTCTCTATGAATTATTTCTCTGTCAAACAGTTTCTTATTAATTATCTTTAATTCCTTAGTTGAAAAGTATAAATTAACTTGTAAGTTGACTCAAACGAGCTTCCATAAGAGATGAAAATAGTTTTCTTCATTAATCCAAAATATTCTGCATATTTTTAAACCATCTTATTAAGATATGATTGACATACAGAAATGTGTACATATATACATGATGAGTTTGGAGATAAATATACAGTCATGAAAGCATCACCACAATCTGTGCCATAAAGCTATGCATCACCTTCGAAAATTTCTTCTAGCCTTCTTAATTCATTATTTGGGTGGGAAGGGATAGCAGTACTCAACATGAGCTATATCCTCTAGGCAAATAATATTGCTAACTATAGAGACTATGCTGTACAGTAGATCTCCAGGATGCATTCATCTTGCATAACTGAAACTTTACCCTTTGACAAATGCTGCTCCATCTCACATCCCTATAGGGGATCCCTATAGGGGATTCTCTGCTTCCATGAGTTTTAACGATTTTAGATTCTTCATATAACTGATGTCAAGTAGTATTTGTCCTTCTGTGCTTGGCTTATTTCACTTAACATTGTACTCTAGATTCATCTTTGTTGTCTCAAAAAGGTTTTCTTCTTGTAAAATCTAAATAGTATTGCATATTATGTGTATATCACATTTTTACTTTCTATTTATCTGTCACCGGACATTTAAGTTGCTTCCAAGTCTTGGCAATTGAGAATAATACTTCGGTGAACATAGGGGTATAGATATCTCTTTGAGATCCTCATTTCAGTTCCTTTGGATATATACCCAATAGTGGGATTGCTAATTCGTATGGTGATTCTATTCATTCTTTTTAATTGTTTTAGGGATTTTCCATACTGTTTTCCATAATGACTACACCAATTTACATTCCCATCAACAATGTTAAATTATTCTTTTTTCTCTACATCCTCAACAACTCTTGTCTTTTCATATTTTTTCAGTTTCTGTTTTGTTTTATTGTGCTAGGAATTGAACCCAGGGTCTTCTACATACTAAACACGTGTTCTAACACTGAGCTACATCCCCATCCCCTGGATCTAGCCACTCTGTGGATTCAGCCACTCTGTTTTACATTAAATGTAATTATTGCTAAGTTAAGAATTACGTTTTGCCATTATGTATTGCAAGACGATGTTCCTATTGCCAGCTTGTTCATTGTTTTCAGAGTGTTATGTAGTTCTTTTCCTCTTCTCTTCCTCTCAGTTGTCTTCCTTTGTGATTTGAAGATTGATTGTGGTGATATATTTGATACATTTGTCTATCTTTTTTCCTATTCTTTAAAGTTTCCCCTCCCTTGGTTACCATGAGACTTACCTAAAACTTCATATAGTTATAACAGACTGTTTCAAGCTGATAATAACATCAGTTACAAACAAAATCTTTGTACTCTTATTACACACACACGCACACACACATATACACATACACAATTATGTCATTGTTGCTTTATTTCTAATATCGTGTATCCATTAACAAATTTTTGTAGTTTTATGTTAGGGTTAAAAGTGATTTTACATACCATCATTACAGTATTGCATTATTCTGCATTGTTTATATATCTACCTTTATCAATGAGATATATACTTCCATATGCTTTATTTTGTTGCTTAGCATCCATTCATTTTAACTCAAAAGAACTTCCTTCAGCATTTCTTATAAGCCATGTTGAATAGTGACAAACCTGACTTTAATCTGGTAAAGCCCTCCCCCTCCTTCATTTTTTAAGAACAGTGTTTCCAGATACAGTATTCTTGATTGGCAGTTTTTTATTTCACAGTTTAAGTATGCCATCCCATTCTCTCCTATCCTCAAAGGCATCTCCTAAGAAATTTGTTGATTATCTTATAAGTAATTTATTAACTTGCACATAACAAGATGCTTTTCTCTTTTTGCTTTAAAAATACTTTCATTGCCATTTTTTTTTCCCAGTGATGGCTCTAGTAGATCCAATCTGCCTGGCTAAAAATTCTATGTGGCTGGCAATGTGTGGCTGGCTGCCAAGTTCCATGTGCTGGGTAAATTGTGGGTTTCATTAAGAAAAGATAAAACACTTTTAATATAATAATTCCTAAATTTTACAATGCCCCCCAAAATTACCTGTGAACTAGTGAAATGCAGATTTCCATGCCTTATTCTCTAGTTATTCTGAGTCAGAAGTTTGGAAGAGGGAAAGAAATTTGCATATTTAGCTAGCCAAAATGGTGATTTGATGGACCTATTCTGAATCACACTTTGAGTAACACTACTCTAATGAATCTCTTTCCAGATTGACATGCAAATGGCTTTTGAGGTATAATATATTCAGAAACAAAATAGCCTATAAGATAGGGTGTTCACATTTGTTTCCATTAAAAAGTAATTTTTTTAAAAGCGTTATGAAGTACCTACTATGAAATAGCCATTGTTTATGTATGATTTCATTTAGACCTTTCTTTTTTTTTTTTTTGGTGCATGGGGATTGAACCCAGGGCCTGTATATGTGAGGCAAGCACTCTACCAGCTGAGCTATATCCCCAGCCATAGACCTATTAATGGCTATGAAATGGGCCATCTTATTTCATTTCATAGATTGAAACATAATTCTCAAATTAGTTTAGTAAACTGACCTAAAAAGTGAGAGAGTGAGGAACCAAGCCTCTGAACTTCAGACTCCTAGGCTAGTGTACTTACCACTTCTATAACTCCAAGAAAACAGTAAAGAGAAATAAGTCTGTGAAAAATAAAATATGAAATTTCTACATTACATTACATTACATTACCCCATCAAATCCTGAGTCCTATCCTAGACATGGTTATCATACTACTTAACTACTTAACTCTATCTGGAATAGTTTAATAATAGTGAGTTTCTAGTATTGTATCTCAAATATTTCTTCCCATATTTTAATTCTCTCTGATACTGATAAATACAAATGATACATTTGAATAAATGAGAAGCTATACTTCCTTCTTTTTGCCTCCCCTCTTCAATTTCACTTTCATATACCTTTTTATCCCATGTCTTTTCAAATAGTATGGGGATGATCTAGGGCTCTCAAGTCACATATAGCTCTCATAGTATGTGTCCTTACTGAGAATATACGTTATGGTCCACAAAGGTTTTGGACTCCCAGCTGCATTATTCTCTCTGTGGGTCCACCAACTAGATGCTGTGATTGCTTAGAATTCCATCATTAGCTTTTTTTGAACTCATTCTACAAATATCTATGTCTTTCATTCTACTGGCTTTAACCATATGCTGGTGATTCTAGACCATATACATATATGTGTGGAATCATGATTTAAAGCCCAGCTTCAGACTGAGTTTGCCAGGAAAAATAGGAGGAAGATAAAATCTTATCATGAAAGGGTACAGGAAATGTTATATTTATTGCTATCTTAAAATTAAATTGGCCAGAGTGTGGCATAGTCAGAAGAGCAAAATTCAACACCATTCAAAGTGAAGCTACTTTGACTGTGAAAGGAAAGGAGCCCTAAGAGCCCTGACTATCTGGCCTCCTCTCATCCAGCAGGCCTGCCCCCCCGCCAGAGTCCAGATGAGGAAATAGAGGCCCTAGGTCTCAAGATAGATACCACAGAGCAAGGACTTGACCTTGGTGGTACCAAGTAAGCTTTCCACAACTCTATACAGAACTCAACAAGACCAGAGAGAGAAAGGGCAGAAGCTTCACCTCCAGTTGTGTCCTCATTGTCTCCTGTTTGTATTAACCAGCCTTTGTGGCCTTCTTTTGATGCCTGTGTGTGACCAGCGTGGACAGGTAGCTGAAAGCCAACTGTAAGGTAGGGAGATGAGAATGGAATTCATTGTGTGTAGTGATGAGGATCCTGGAAAAACACTGGAGGACTGAGAGTTAGAAATGATCAGAGCAGATTATTAGCAGAGCCCAGACAAAACATGACAGTTCTCATAATGTATTCCTGTAATACGGAACTATCAATTCTGAACTTGATGGTAAGATCACAATAATGATAAACTTCCTAAATCCTCATTTACTGCAAAAAAAAAAGGATTAGGAAGAAATAAACATTTTTCACTGAGCATATACATACAGGTACTTCAGATACTTTGAGATATATATATATATATATATATATATATATATATATATATATACACACACACACACACACACACACACACATACATACATATTCTTTCTCATAACAGAATATTTTCCCCCGAATTCCTCTTAAAAATAACACAGAGAACAAATTTGACCTGATTGCCCAGATGACTTAATGAAAATATCTTGCCAACTCAGCCTGGGTAAATTAATTTGATTAAATTTACTTGTTTAGGTCAAGGCTGCATATTCAGAAAACACCTGTTCAAATCCAAGTATGTGCTTAAAAGGAAAGACACACACTATTCAGAGCCATTCATAGACAGGAAATAGAAAGTAAGATAGATCACTGCATTGGGGAAAACAGAGGGAAAAGGAACAATGAGAGAAGACATTGTGGAGAATTTACCAACATCTGTACTAGGTGTGCTGTTTTAGAAATTAGAGACTTTTCAGAACAAGGTATGTTTTGAATAAATACATTCTGTCAAACACTATCATTCATTCAGTCAGATGTATGTCACCTGGGAAGAACTTTTAGGAGTCAGTTGCCACAAAGCTTCAAAGAAGTGGATTCACAGTTGGCAAAAAAAAAAAAAAAAGATGGGAAAGAGCCTATTCATTAGCATTCTGGGTCTGGGGGTGTGGCTCAGTGGCAATACACCTGGCCAGCATAAATGAGGTCCTAGGTTCAATCCCCAGTATTTTTAAAAAAAAAAATCTTATTCATGAAAGAAATACTGTTTACTTCCAGTCTGTGATATTCAGGATCCACGTGGAATTTTAATAATATTAGTTAGCCCTCATCATAATAAACAAAATCAAAACATCGGCTAATAGGTATCGCCAATCTTATCCTCTCCCCCTGTCAAATACCTAGTTTTTCATGATAGGTTGTATCATGGAAAACTGTCTTTTCTGTGAAAGTCTATATAACTTCCAGTGCATTTATCCCTTGTTTACTTCATGAAATGTCATGGCTAAAATAGCAATAACTTGGTTTTAAACCCAGCAGTCTATAGCTGGACTTCTACCCATTGCTTCTTAGAATTTATCTTCTACCTTCCACCCAAATTTATATTCTATTAAAATCATTCTTATGTCATCTTAAAATTCAACAAGAAATTTAAAACAACATGCCTTGTGGCCTTCATCATGATTCATTCTACCTACAGTCATTTTAAAATGCTTTCATCTTTAATTTCCTTGAGAGCATGTATCATGAGGCAAAGTTGGTAATTGCCCAGACAGACTCTAGGTGTTAAATATTATTCAAACAAACCCAGTACATAGCATACACAATAAAGAGTAGGGAAACAAAGAGATTGCAATGTTTCATTCCAACCCAACACCCTCAGGAGAACAGAGAGCACAAGGCAAACCCATAAGTATTTATATACTCCCTGAGCTGTTCAGAGAAAGTTCACAGGAAGCAGTTAAAGATTCAGCAATGAAACCCAGCATTTACCTTGATTTCCTTGGAATCTTGCTGTTTTGTGCAATTAAAACCCAAATGAAAAATATGTCATTATTAATCTTGTTGTTAATAGAGTTTGGTTTTGAAAGTAGCTTTTCCACCACCTGGGCCTCAACAAATATCTTACAAAGAAAACCTTCTGTAAGAACTGTATGGCTCACCTGGTTGATCCCAGAGGTGCAGTGGCTGTTCACGGCCATGTAAGCACTTAGAGTCCCTACAGTATTTTACCTCCCAGGGGACCATTTGTGATAGGGAAGAACTCAAAAAGAAGCTTCTGCTATTTTTGAAATGGAAACAAAGATTATTGTGGTTTGGTTGCAGCAGACCACAAGCCCACACACAGGACTTGCTGAGATGTAACCTGATGATGCTCGTACTGTAAAGAGAAGTCCAGCTAGACAGGCTGCCAGATGCCTCTATGGAGACACGTCTGCCCTAAATGCATCTGCCAGTAGGCTTCCTGTCATTTTATCAGCTCCATTTCTGATATCCTACAGCTTAATTCCTGTGCCACCTTATAAAGAAAGTTCACTGCAGATCCTCTGGTCAAAGCCCCTCTTTCCCTCCTCCAATTCAGTCACACTGTGCACCCTTCTGCTGTGGCCCATAGAACTTCTGCCTTGTGTAATACCCAGTTGTGCTCATGTCTGTCTCTTCCACTAGTTTGTATGTTCCTGAAGGAAGAGATCTAAGAGTCCTCTGTTTTTATTTCCTATCTTAGGTACTCCATAATAATTATAACCCAGAGACATTCATTGAGCACTTAACATAGATCACCTCATTTATTCCTTGCAATTCTGTAGTGTAATGGTAGATAATGTGGGAGCATGATCACCTGTGTTCAAAGGCTTTCTTCCCTGTTGTCCACCAATGACCTTCAAACAGGTGGGATTCCAATGGCCTTCTAACAGCCTCAATTCAGTCCTATCACCCTAGATACCTCCACATATTTCATTGAATTAGATGCATTAGCTAAGAATCAAACTCATTTTTATACGTTGTCACTAAGCCATCCTAATTATGATTTAATATAGTTACATTTTCAGACAAATAATGGATAGTTATTATTATCACATCAATAACAATAATTCTTTAAATTTCTTTAATATTTGGCATTTTCACAGTTCTTTCACGTAAAACTCCACCCCTGAGTTTCACACCATTTTTATAAGGTGAGCAGGATAGCTATCTTTTCCCCATTTTACTGTTGAGTGCAAGAAAGCAAGAGAAATGAAATGACTTGACTCTATCTTATAACCAGATGGTAGCAGAGCTCCAACTTGAACCCACACCTTCAAAAGGTGTTCACAGGATTCTTGCCTCTTCACTGCCTTGTCCCTCAGCATCTTTCACAGATGTGCATCCAGGTTCACTAGAAGGCACCCAGAGCCAGGTGCTGTGCTAGAGCCTCTGATGCATAAGGTTGTCTAGTAACCATAGCAATTGTCGCTCTCCTCCAAGTGACATCACCCAGCACACACTTGCTCTCAAGATTTGAGTTACAAGAGATGAGGCATTTTCCACAGAGGGCCATTAAGTTTGGAATTCCCTTCCCCTGGTCTGACATAGCCCTGGAGTATTGGTCTTCTGGGTCCTTGCAAACCACATCAAGTTGAGTTAGGCAGTCATGATTGGTGACAAATCCTAATGGGCAGGAAGAAAATGCTAATTTGACTTTCAGATGTGAGCAATTTATAATTTTGTGTTTTTTGCTGTTTATATCCCATAGGATAACTATTCAAATGAATATAATTCTCCTTCTTTTAAAAATAAAACTTTAGTCAGCTATTTGCATGATTTTGTTTCTGTGTTCTTACATCATGTCGCAAATGATGTGATGGAGAAACCTATAGGGAAGTTTTTGTTTCTTTTGCATAAACTATTTTGCAGTAATTGATCAGCCATAGAGAAAAGATTATCTCCTGTGCACTCGAAGTGAGCTCTTCGGTCACTAGAGACCAATAAGCTGTGTCCCTAGAACTATTATCACTTTGTTGAAGAAGCTGCTATGTGAACAAAAACCAGCCTTTGTTAATTTCCCTTTTCGCATTTAAAAAACCTTGTCAGCATTTCCCCTTTGGGAGTGTATGTAATTTGTCAATAATACGTATTATTTTAGTTCAAAAGAGGAAAGATGTAGGACAGTGTATCTTATTAGTTCCGCCTATTCATTGATCTTCTTTAATAAAGTAAAATTTCCCACGTTTTTCCAATAGAGTAAGCTTTTTTCATTTCATACAAATATAAAATTTTAACTTCAGGCATGTTTGCTTATACCTGTAATTCCAGCCAGAAGGATGAGACCAGAATAATTCACATTTAAGGCTACAGTGAGCAATTTAGGCAGACCCTGTCTCAAAATGAAAAGAGTGGAAGGTATAGCTCTGTGGTAGAGTGCTTGCCTAGCATGTGGGAGGCCCTGGGTTCAATACCCAGCACTGCAACCAAATGAATAAATAAATAGAGAGAGAAAGAAAAGGAATAAAAAATTTTAGAAATGCAAGATGCTTTTAAGAATAATTTGAATTCCTGACTCTTTCCCTTCCTCCCTCCAACATACACATTAATTGATTTGAAAGAACTGAGGCCTGGAATATATGGTGATCAGACTGAGCCCACATAGAGATCAGAGATAGAATTGGGTTATATATTTTCAGTCTAATGCTGTTTCCACTTTGCCTTTCAGTGTGTGTATCTGTTTTAGCTCAAAGACTGCTGAATAATCTTCTAGAAGCAGGAATCATCCTTAAATATCCCAGTTAGAGCTACTTGACAAATGCCCATTAATGACTTGTGTTCTCATGTTATGAGAGCCTTGAACATCACACCTTTCTTTCACTTTCTGTTCTTATTTTATTCAATCTTCTGTGCGTATGTAAGAAAAAGTAGAGAGATGGTCAAATAATACATAAAGGAAAGGAATTTGATTAAGCGTGGCCTTCATTGTTTGTGAGCTCCTGTGTTCCACTTGAAAAATGTTTTAAGGAATAATTTCATGAACCTAATATCATTTATCAGTAACTTAAATGATCGTATATGTATTGAGACTATACTCCTATTCCACATTATTTTTGTAAATGATGTATTATTTCCTGCCATGGGAAAGGACCTTAAAGTTCATGTTCAGAAATGAAGAGTAAGTAATGCAAGCTAGCTTGACCTCAGCTGTCAGCTGAGTCTTTGTAGATTTTAGTAGCTGGGGACAAGTTGATTCAGGAATTGTTTGCACTGCTATTAGATTGCATGCTCAGAAACATTCTAACTACTCTCTGTAATCTGTATTACAGTTTGTTTCAGTGTTGGAAGGAGTGTTGTCTAAGCTGTCAAGGTATGATGAAGGCACTTTCTTTTCATCCATTCTGTCTTTCACTGTAAGTATTGGAATGAGTTCTCTTCTGCTGTCTCTCAACTCTTATCATACTTACATAGTAGTTAAGAATATAATTCTCATAAATATCTCTTTTCCCCCCATTTAAGGTGAAAGCAGCTGCAAAATATGTTGATGTGCCTGTAAGTATTTGTTTTCATATGCCTTTCCAAACTATATATAATTCTCTCTCATATATACACTTTTTTAATTTAATAATTATGGTTCACCACAGGTTTATTTCAAATCTTTAAAACAGCACCAATCCCTTAGGGAGTAGTTTATTTTTCTTAAGCACTAAACTTCATAACAAAGCTTTGCAAGGTTATTTCAGCACACTTTTTCCATTGTAAGTTGGAGGTTAGCTCACCATGAGAGCATAAAACTGGAGTGGCAGGAGGAAGCTAGATTGCTCCAAGCTGGGATAGAAAATGCCTCATACTATTATTGAGAGGGAAAAAAAATGAATGCCATTCTTTATCCTATATGAAAATTTTAACAGATTCTTGATTAGAGTTAAAAATAACCATAAAAGTGAATAAGTTAAACCAAGAACTAATTTTCTAAATACAAAAGTTTTACAAATTAGTAGTCACTTATTTTAACATTTGGCTTTTCACAGAATTCTTGGGAAATAATTTATGACTTATAAATTTGCCCAGAAATTAAGATGCCATGAGCAGCAAAACTTACTCAACCATAATGAAACAATTTGTGTGGTAAATATAACCAGGTAGTCAGCAATTTTAAGTTGATCATCATAACAAATTAGTTTTTGCTTTAAATTCTGTTATCACAATGTATATGATCAAGGCTGAAGGTGTCCCTTTTAATCATATATTTCAGCGTATGTATTGATTTTCAAAGAATTAGAACACATTAAAAAAAACTTAAAATTTAAAACTGGATGGAATATGACTCACATCATCATACTTGAGGCACAACACACTTCTAGATCCTTGGAGTAGGGTTTTTCATTTTTAAAATCATAAGTCATGATCCATATATTTATCAATTGATTTTAAAATATATTTCTATACCAAATCCTATGTGCAAATGTTAAGAGCAGCTTTGCTTATCAACAAAACTAGAAGCAACCAAAAATGCCCTTCACTGCGTGAATGGATAAGCAGGCAGTATTAGGTTCATAGAATGAACAACTGTTCAGGAAAAAAAGGAAAGAAAAAAATGAACTCACAGGACACTGGGAGCGTGAGTAAATCTTAAATGCATATTGCTAAAAGAAGCCTGTTTGAAAGGAATACATGTTTGTGATTCCATTTATATAATGTTCTGCAAAATATAAAACTATAAAGATTATAAACATTAGTGGTTGTCATGATTCAAGATCATGGAAATTGAATTAGTGAAATAAAGCATGTTTTCTGAGAAGCAACAAAACTGTTCTGTATGATACTGTAATGGTAGATGCATAACTGTGTGTATATTCACCAAAACCTAACTTCACAGCAAAAACAAAAAGTGAACCTGAATATAAGATTTTTTAAAAAAAAAAATCATTTAGCTCATCATAACCTTACAAAATGGAAAGGAAACTTATAAAATCATCATTGTAAATATATAAAATAACATTACTGAGAGGAGAAGGGGGAAATACCAATCTAAATAACTTTGGAAATGAGCAGGATTGATAAAAATAAAGAAAAAAACAGAACTACAAATTAGCATTGTACTCTAGTTGGTAAAGATTTTCCCTACAGGTTAGCAATTCACAATTACTATACATGTATATTGAAATTAAATAAATGGGTGATGGGTGGTAGGAGCCAAGTTCTCATTGTTAGAGTAAGAGACAAGCGAAGGAAGAAGGCTAAAGTAATCCTATAATAATTAGAGTTTAGACATCACTGTGGACTTCTCTTTTGCTTAATAGGAATAGAACTGTTTACACATAACAACATTGTAGGTGGAAGGCCCTGCGTGTGCTTGGATTGTGTACTCACTTTCTATTTTTTGTTTGTTGAGTCTAGAAGTGATGACCCCCAGAAGCAACAAGCACACATAGCACCCAGAACTTGGACTCTAGAGTCCAGTAAAATGAACAAAAGGTCCTTGAAAAAAATAGCTAATGTTCAAAAACAGCTGTAGCAAAACGAATCTGAAGCATCATGTCCTGGCAGAAAGTAAGGAAATGTTCACAAACACCACAATGATGGGGGGTACATCAGAGGGACATAAGTGTTAATGTAAAGAATTCTCAGTGGCCTAAGCTAGGAAATTTGAGCAACCAAATAATTAAAATGTAATTTGAGTTATAACCCAGAGTATAATCATTAGTTCCAAATTGATATAAATGATTGACAAGACAAATGAGAGAAAAAAAAATCTCCTGTGCAGAAGACCCCAAATAATGTAGACACTTCTTCCTGAAGAAGGTATACATTAACAAATCTCCCCATTCCTTAAGTGTGGGCTCCACATAGCAACTTCCTTCCAAAGTGTACAGTATGAAGAGGTCCATGGAGAGAGTAGATTCACAGTGGAGAAATCTAGCCAATATTACCTTAGCCACTGGATCAAGGTCAACATCAACAGTGATAAATCATATTGATGATATTTAGCCTTGATGTGATGTGATAAAAATGGTATTTTATAGCCTTCCTCCACAAAAACTTGTAAATCTAGTTGAGACTAGAGAAAAACATGAAACTCATCTCAATAGAGAAGATGTTGCAAAATATCTGAGAGTACTCCTCAAAACTGTGAAGGTCATTTATTAAGGAGAGTAGAAAGTGGCCCAGTCAAGAGGAGTCTATGGAGAAGTAACAACTAATGGTATAGAGATGAGATCATGGAACAGAAAATGGATATTCAGTAAAAACTAAGGAAATCTGAACAAAATGGAGACTTTAGTTAATTCTGTATCAGTATATGTTCATTATTTATAACAAATGTGCCATACTGATTAATAAAATGCAGTAATTAGAGGGGAAATTGGAGATGCAGAATATAGGAATTCTACGTACTATATTCATAATTATCCTCTAAAATGATTCTAAAATTGAGAAGTTTATTTTCAAAAGGAGCACTGGTTAGTACAGTGATGCAAACCTGCAATCCTAACTCCTCAAGATCCCAAGTTCCAGGCTGGTGTTGGCAACATAGTAAGACCCCATCTAAAAAAAAAAAAAAAAAAAAAAAAAAAAACACTGGCTTACGAGTTATTGGTAGCCATTGGCGGCTGACTTTTCATTCCTTTTATGCAGCTCTATGACACTGAATTAACTGTATAGCCTTGGGAATTATTTCACATAAGTGAAATTTCACCCATTTTATAGATGACTATAAATGAGTTCTGTAATCCACAGTAGTCCTTTTATGACCGTCCATCACTGTGTGAGTTCTTGACGTGGATTTGTGTCCATACAAGAAACAACAGAACCAAAAAATGTCTCCAGAAGATGATGAGAAAACAAAGAGACCGGGGAGGGGGGGTGGATTTTTTGTGGAGAGGGAACAAAGCTGTTTACTATATAGTCACTTGTTGGAAATTGTTTCAAGAGTAAACAAAGAAACAAATAAAAACATTGATTCTGTAAAGTGAAAATTAAGTGACATGAAATTTAGTGATGTTCATACTGTAGTAAAGAAGAAGGAATTCATGTTAAAACATACTCAAGTGGAATATTTATAGCACACCTGAAGATGCATAAGTGTTAACAGCAGATGACTCAAATCAAGTCTTTTAAATATAGTTGTGAACATAGTCTGATGTATCTGTGCATTATATACTTTCATGATACTTTTTTATTAAAAAAATTAAGCACACATAAGAGGCAAAAACAAATGAAGAAATAAATTCCAGGGTCTCACATTTCCTCCAAAGGAATTGGTAGAATCCTTCATGCTCTTTCTGGTCAGGTAATGAGCTGTGACCTCCAGGAGATTTTGGTAGAGTTGTTCTTGATTAAACAGCTACATCCTGGAGAGCAATTCTATTGGAGTTGTGGAGGTCATGGTCCCATCATAGAGCCTTGAAATGTTCATGTTGAAGAAGACCCCAGAAACATTTTTGAAAGCAAGACCTGTACAGTGTAACTCTGGCCTAAATGTAACTTAGGAGAAGGGAACACAGACCTACAGGGAAAGTTGCTATGTTAAATATAGGAGCATGATGAGTGTTCATATTGGTTTTGCAGACAGGTACACCAAGTCAAAACGAAAGATTCAGTAGGGTTTAAGAATTACACTAAAACTAATGACAAAAAAAAATAATAAATCCCTACTTACAGGTAGGATGAAGTTTAAAGAAAGGTGTGTTTAAAAGTTTTATAAAAAAAATCATGTGAGACAATAATGTAGAGTAGTTCCTATAAAAAAAAAAATTAAAACAGCAGGTAGAGGCAGATCTATAGAGGCTGCACAGCAGAGGCATTGCAAACAGGCTGGGGAACCAGACTGCTATCTTTGAATCCTTGCTCTATCACTTTGCTTAATATCAGTGTGTCCTTAGGCACGACTTTCTATATCTGTTAAATGGAGATATAATTACACCTCTTACAGTTAACCATGAATAAGCACTTTTCAGAATTCCTAGAGTGGAATTAGTGCTCAATAAATATTAGCAGTTATCATACATTAGACCCTATCTGTATTTTTACAAACCAATTACAATTCTTTAATGAGCAACACTACCTTTTTCCTTTCTCCTGTCAAAAACAGCCAGAATACTTAAGGGTCCCGTCATAAAATCTGGGCCTCTTATCTGGAAATAATGGCTCATAAAGGGAAAAAAGAAAAGGGAATTGTGACCTGAAAGAAGCAAAAAAATCTAAGAGGCAAGACGGGCAACTTCCATATGGGTGTTTTCCTATCTTCCTTAGTAACTCTTTTAAATACTCTTCTTTATGATACTTGCCAAAGATTTATAATCTTTGAACTCCTTAAAATGTGGCTCAAACCTAGCTCTGTACTGTACAGAATCCAAGTTCAAAAGTTCTCCCTTTGCCCCTTGGCTGCCTCCCCTATTCCTTTTTTCCCCCCTGAGCAATAAAAATAGTGGTATAATCCCTGTGTTGTTTCCCTCACTAGGTTCTTATGGAGAGTCAATGAGCATATTAGTGTGAATGTGCTTTGTAAATATAAAGCACTTTACAATAAACGGGATCATTGGTGCTTCTGTCCAAGTGAAGCTTCGTGCTCCTGTGCATCCTCTACAGGTTTCACTCCCACTTCAGAATGTGACTGCTTTCCAAAAGAAAATCCGGATGCCTTCCACAAGTGAAAAATATTAGATTTCATTTATTTTCCTCTAATTTTAGAATAGAAAGCAGCTTGCATATACCAGTGATGACTTTTAAAGGTATAATCGGTCACGGCCGTGATTCTGATGCTTTCGTTCTTTCTTTTGCTTTCTTGCTCCTGATATTGTTTATTGCTTAGATAAGGTCACCTGAATACTCAGAGCTTTGCGTCACAATGAGAGCCAGGCAGAACTTGGGGAATGGAGCTCCTGCCCAGTGGGAATATTCACCTGCACATCAGGACCATATTCAGAGTCTCCCTATTATAGGAGCCAGCCCGGGAGCTGTGCATTGTGCTCCCCAATGAGGGTTTTGCTTCTCTCACCTTTATTTCCTTGTTTCTTGTCCATCTAGCTCTTCTTTCCTATGTGAGGTCAACTCACAGCCTGCCTCTGGCTGTTGGCATTCTAGTACCTTCAGGCTTCCCTTAATTCAAAATAGGAGAGGTTCTAAAAGGGGTTGAGTAAACCAATCCCAGTCCATCAGAACTTTCAAAGCTAATGATGAAATACTGTCCACAGCATTTTAATTTCACTTCTTCAAATCCTCATGCACTTTTAAAAAATATTTTTTAGTTATTGATGGACCTTTATTTTATTTATTTATATGTGGTACTGAGAATCAAACCCAGTGCCTCACACATGCTAGCTCTACCACTGAGCTACAACCCCAGCCCCTCATACAGTTTTTATAATTGACACCATAACAACTCTAAGTAGATGAGGGAAAACTAAGGACAATATCATAAACTGAAACATTAAATGCCTTTGTCATCATTATGATCATTGCCCATGTGTGTGATTTACATGTACCACTTTCCCTGTTGGATGCTACTGTATCAGTAGCCAGTTCTCTTAATTGAGATGGTAGTGATCCTTATTATAGATCAGAAATAGCAAGAAAGATACTAGATTTCATAATTTCAAATGAAGAAGGCATAGTAAGTCCATGGATCTCAGTTGAAAAACCTGTCTTTCCTTGAGGATTTCAGGCTAATATCTTAAGCTACCATTCAGTATTTTTTTTTAATTTTTAAAATAACTTTCTCTTTGGAAGAATTTTCCCCATTGATAGAAGTATTTTCTATCAACTGTTTCAAAACCCATAAATATATAAATGATGTCACAACTTAGAGGAAATAGTGTCAAGCAGTTCCATTCTTATTATATGCATGTGAAAACAATAAAACCACCTAAGTTACAGGAGCATTAATGAGAGCAATTCTGCGATCAGATACTAGTGACAATATGAAAGTATTCTGCCTTTTACAAACTGCTCAGGGAGCAGACTCTTATCCAAAGCAAGAACTCTGTCTTATCCAGAGCAAGAACTCTGAAGTCGTAGAGAATGCTCTCCTTAAAAATGCAGGACTGAATGAAATGTACATGCTTAAAACATACATGTTTCATGCTCCCAGTCTAAAAGATGTTTTCAAAAGGATTTGAATGCCATCATCTTTATCTTGGAATTTTCTACTTCTCAATTTGGAGTCAAAAATATATATATAACAATGTTAGTAAAATATCGAATACTGCTAAATATACAAAAGTGATGACTTTTGAACCCTTCATTCTCAAAATAATGGTTTGTAATTTTCCAACTCACTGTTTTAAAAAAATTATAAAAATGTTACCAGAAAATATTGAAAAACTCATATCCCTATAAACTACATTGTTTTAATTTCTTCCTTTCAGTCCATTTAATGAATTATTCCTTGTCCTAGCAAAGATACATATTTAAGTTGGCATCAATCTGGTTTGAAGGCTACAACTCTATTTCCTTTTGGCTTTCTGCATGAATACAATATGATAATTCTACATCATAGAAACTTGATAAATCTCTTTATCTTTTTCTCTTTTTTTTTAGTTGTAAATGGACATAATACCTTTATTTTATTTATGTGGTGCTGAGGATCAATTCCAGTGCCTCCCACATGTTAGGCAAGCACTCTACCACTGAGCCACAAGCCCAGCCCCCTATTTGGCTTTTTTACAATATAATCATCATGGGAATACATAAAACCTTCTAGTTTTTAAGTGTTTGAGAACATGTAATTTAAATTTATTCCAAATGCTTTTGAAAGTCTCAGAACATTTTAACTCAAGTGTAAAAATATACAAGTTGATATGTAAATGCCCAAGTAACAAAGGATATCAGTGGAAACAAATTCCCCTTTTTAACAATATCCGAGACAGATTATGTTTATAGAATTATGTCCTATGTTCCCTGAAGATCAGATACAAAGTACTACTGAATCTTAGATGCCAGAGGTGTGCTACAAAATGTTCCCACTACATTTTCAAATTTAGAAGACATCTTCTTATATTGCACATGGTGCATTTTTAAATAGCAAGAAATAATTGAATGTGTGTATTTCACTGGTGAAGCATGCAGATCATCATAAATGAGGATATCACAGTTTCATTCCTCATTGTTTCCAAGACAAGTTTTTTTCTAGGTTATGAAAAGTGCATTTTTAAATTAAGTCAATTATGCCATAGCTTCTAGTTAATCTTTGAGACTAGAATAGTGTATTTAAAAATTTGTCTCCTTGTTAAACAGACACCATGACAGTGTTTGTGTAGTGTATTGTTAACCTCCAGTGGAAGGTTAAGCGGCTTCTTCTGTATCTAAATCTGTTGCTGTGAAAAATGACTGCAGTGTTGCACCCACCTACCCATGAATGGGAAAAGCAAAGATTTGCACCTGTGGGATTAGGTGTAGCAGCAGGAAGTACGAGCGTTTGCAGCATATAATTAACAAGGAATTTTTTTTCTCTCTTTTTAAGCAGCATGTTCATCTTGCTAGGTTAACTAGTAATTAAAGCTTGAAAAAAAATTGCTGCAGTCTGCACCCTTACTTAAACTCATTCTACTCATTCTCTCGCTGATGTATTAGGTTACTTTCGCAGCCAGTGTCAAAGCAACTCACCTGAAAATACTTTTATTTTCTTCCATAGTTATTGATCTCTTTATACTCATGGGGGAATTCTTTAGATCTTTGTTTCCCTTTACTATAACTTTGTTAGCCAAAATCTGTTCTTTTCTAAACAGATTGAAAGTAATTTCTTCTTTTGACTTGGAGATAACTACCCTCATGAACAAGATGGAGAAGTTGGTGCTTAGTGAGCTAAGGATCCTGGCGTTTACATGGGAATGTGAAAAATCATTTACTCTCCCTAAATGCTATTTAATACATGGAGTGCTTGCTACATAGCTCTTAATTGTTATTTTCTCTTAGTCATTAAGGAAACTATAATTTAATTATCAATTTAGAAAAGATCTCTAAATACAGCTTTCTAGAATGCAATATTCTTGATTTTAAAAAACTCACTTGAACTCACCACTGATGAAGTTGAACAGGCCGCTCCTATGAAAGAGTTGTTAGGCCCTTGTACCAGAATTTGTAGCTGTTTTTCATCTCCCTAGTGCAATCACATGCTTTCTTTTCATTTGCACACTAAAAAAATACACAAAAAATTAACAGTATGCTTAGCTTTTTTTTTTTTTCAAACTGTACTTGGTTCCCTAATAAGATAACATTTCATAATGGAATTAAATGCAGTGACTTTCAAAGTGTGTAAATTTTACTGCCATGAAACAAGTCTTAGCACAAAGGAGCACTGAACCAGCAGTAATGTCTTCTATCCAAACACATTTGTACTGTACGTAGAAACTGTTTAAAAGGAAAATTACATCTTTTTCAGCAATTTATCAGAGATAATTACCCTCCATGCACCAAATGAAGGATAAAGTGTTTTAAAGAACTCTAATTCTAATTGGTAAATGTCACCAGCTGTTGCAGCAACTCTTACTTGTGTATATTCTTTTAATGATTATAGTCTCTTGCCACAAGCTACATGAAAATATATTCACTAGGTGTGAAATTCCCATATGTCACAGTTTGAAGAATAGGTAAACAGCTCAAAGATAAAGGAAGAAATAATGCTAATGAGGAATGTAAGAATTCTAGGTTTTGTTTTCCAGGCAAGTGGATCTTAATTTGCCAAAAGGGAAGAAAAAGCAATTTCATAAAGAAGAGAGAAACAATTTGTTAAAACTTATTTTAAATGAGGTTTACCTTATACCCTCCACCAGAGATGATTATGTTCTTAGAAAGTTCTAGGACTGTCTCACCTTACAGATTTAGCATTATACCCCTTGAGTCTGCCAGTAAGGAATGGCATTGAGTTTTCTTTTAGACGTAAACTCTAAAGTATTTGTTGGTTTTAGATGGTGAAAGATAAACTCTTCCTGGACAGTGTTTCCTGAAGTCTAATGTTGTCCTGGAAGTGACTAATGAAACAGAAACTGCCCTCATGAATATGGCCAGTGTATAAAGTCATTATTCCTTGTTCTTCCCAGCCATAGCTTAGCTTCCAGTGTGATGGATCAAGTGACAGAGTAAATTAGACTTCCAAGCATAGTTTTCCTTTGAAAACCAGAAATAAAAATGGGGTTGGGAGTGGAGAAATTATGGGAAGGCAAGTCTCTCATCTGTCTGTTCTTCAACTCCAGATTCAGGGGGCTGTACCCAAAGCCTTGGTATGTTGTCTACCATTATACTTTCTTGCCAGGCACCTGACTGAAACTCAGATGCTGAGCTAACTTGCTATTAAGTATAGAAAATTGTCCTCATGTCATTTTCATTCAGGGACAGCATGTTACCTGAATGTTCTCATTTTCAGTGTTTTGACAAACTTTAGAGGTACATAATGAAATACTTATGGGTTAGTTGCCTCTTGAGAATTGATAGTAGTAATCTTTGTACAGGTTCCCCAGCTTCTTCACTAATATATATATATTCATTTTTTTATATCCCTTGACCTTTCAAATACTGGTTATGAGAATTAGGCAGAAAAATAGTGAAGAAGTGAATTTGTTAAGCTGCCTTTGTTAGATATGCTCTGTTTTACCTACATTATATATGGATGATCTTGAAGGAGATACCACACGGATGACATTTATGTAAATAGTTATTTCAAATTGTGACTAATTTTATTATATCAGCTGGTGCAGTGCAGTGGTGGCACATGCCTGTAATCCCAACAATTTAGTAGGCTGAGGCAGGAGAATTACAAATTTGAGGCCAGCCTCTTCAGTTTAGCAAGACCTGTCTAAAATAAAGTTAAAAAAATAACTGAGGATGTGGCTCAGTGGTAAAGCACCAATGGGTTGAATTCCCAATACCCAGTTTTTTTGTTTGTTTACTAATTTTATTATATCAGGGTTATATTATAAAGATCCTTGAATTTATGTGGTATATAATTCCCTTTAGGCTGAATACAAGAGTAAGAAATTGCAGTGATCCTTGCTGCACAAAAATAACTTTAGTTTAAAAATTCATAAGGGGAATAAATAAGATATTTTATTGCCTCCACAATGTATTACTTAAGAGACAAGCAATTTTATTATGGTATTAAGATATTACTGACTCCTCCCACCCAAAAAAAGAGTGGCAAGAACTTTTTGTCCTTTGCTTAAGGAGAAGATGCTGTGCTGTGCATCCCTCTGATATATTACTTGAGTTGTTTTTTTCCAGAAATAGTAATAGTTAAATGATCCATATCATCTTCCACCTAATTTTCTTGCAGCATTTTCTTTGCAGATGAGTCAGTGAGGTTATCAGTGCATCCTGTGGGCGTGGAATTGGTGCAAGACTGGCTTATTTGGGCATCATTTCTACTATTTTGTTCTTTCTTACATTTTACTCTAATCAAATAAGTCAATATAGATTATTAATCAACCCCAGATGTAAATTATACAAATAATTATTTGCATTAGCTAGTGAAGCTATAGGAAACTCAATTTAAAAAAAAAAAAACTAATGATACGGTAAAAAGGAAAACTCTTTAGCAGCCATTCAGGCTTTTTTCCTTTCCTAGTACTGATTTTGTAGTCTATAAGGAGGATTAATGTTAACACCCTACCTTCTATAACATTTGAAAACACTACATGTTAAGCTGGGTATGGTGGTACACACCTGTACTCCCAGTGACTCTGGAGGCTGATGCAGGAGGATCATAAGTTCAAGTTCAGCCTTACCAACTGACCAAGACCTCCAACAACTTCAACATCCCATCTCAAAATGAAAAGAGGACTAGGGAGTAGCTCCTGGTAAATTACCCTAGGTTCAATCTTAGTACACACACACACACAGACCAAATGTTAGCTGCCATTGGTAAGTTAACTTTTTCAACTCTTTACCTTTATATAGGAAACCAGTGCATTGATATTCTCACGGCATTTCTAAATTAAAATAAATTCTTAAGACAGTATTGATGAATACTGAGTAGAAGCACTGGATAATGTCTTGTTTCACTTAATAACATACTGAATCATTCTTGTCTAATACATTTCTAATAATATTTTACCCAGCTTGATAAGAAAATATCATTTGTACTCCTTGAACATCAATAATAGTCAATAGAGAAAGCCAAAGGGAAGCTACTATTTTTAATATTATAGATAAATCAGCAAGAGATGATGAAAAGTGGATTGTACTTACAATTAAGAAATAATAACTGTATGTGAGAAAATTTGGGGAAAAAAATCCCTTCACAGGGCTGGGATTGTGGCTCAGTGATAGAGCATTTGCCTCGCCTGTGTGAGGCATTGGGTTCAATTCTTGGCACCACATAAAAATAAATAAATAAATAATAAAGGTATTGTGTCCATCTACATCTAAAAAAAATGTTTTAAAAAACATCCTTTCATACATACTGCTTAGCATATTCACCTTTCAAGAGAGCCTGTATATATACATATATATACGCATATATGTATACACACACACACATACACAAATACATACAGGCTTACAACCATATGCTTAATCTTTTTTTAATGTTTTTTAAGTTATAGATGAACAACGAAAAAAACTTCTTTAAATTTATTTCCATGTGGTGCTGAGGATTGAACCCAGTGCCTCACACATACAAGGCAAGTGCTCTACCATGGAGCTACAACCCCAGACTAGCTTAATCATTTTAATAATAACTATGACCTCAAGTAGTGACCATCAATACTAAACCATTTTGTTTACTTCAGTTGTGGAATTTATTGTAGGTGCTCATTGTTGATTTGGTCTTGAGCATATTGTACTCAGGTAATTCTCAAAATTAATTTCTAGGATGTGGTTAAGTAATGATATTGTCTTATTCCTCTCACTTTTCCCTCACCACAGAAACCAGGAATGGATCTGGCCGACACCTATATTATGTTTGTTCGGGAAAACCAGGACATTCTTCGAGAAAAGGTCAATGAAGAAATGTATATAGAAAAGTTATTTGATGTAAGTAGCTACCCCCACAAGGTATGCTGGTGGTAAATATACACGGCAAGAGAAAAGTTGTATCTTGATGGTAAGACTGCAAAGTCCTTTTTGGTCTTTTTTCTTCTATTCAGCTAATATAGTTGATAATTTTTTTATTTCCTTGACTGCTGAGGGAAGCCTTAAGGGAGGCCTCCTTTTCTACATGAAAACTGTCACCATTAGAATGAGAGTCTCAGAAGCCTTCTGAGGTGAGTTTTAACAAGCAAGATGACAATCCATACATGTGCAGCTTGATCTCACTTGCCTGAGCAGCATGCCATAGACAAAACCATGTGGTAACGGATTTGGTTCCGACTTTAAAAGTTTTTTGTAAGTCACTATATCGTTCAGTTAAACAAGGAAATAAGCTGCAGGAAAGCCAAATATCTGCCACTGTGCTGTCATTGAACATTTTTATCTTGGTTTAGAGTACTGATGTTTGCTAAAAGATATAACATTACATTTTTATCAGTTTTAAGGTCTTCATTTAGGCAGGACAACTAGATATGGGGGATTGTGGTTTTCAAAACCATAATCACCAACTTTCACTCATTGAGTATCTATACAGGTAACTAAGAGAGCAGTCAATTTAAATAACAATGTTGTCATTCACTTGTAATTATTAACCATGTTCAAAGGAAATGGTACTCCAGTGGCTGGAACACTATATAACTTACCACAGTGCTGATTGTGAACTGTAGTATTGCTTTGAAGTGAATTTATTTATGTGCATTTTCTCTGCATTTTAGAAATGCTTTTCTGGCAGTTTCATTTAATTATGCGAGTTACTGCAAATGTTTTCATAACAGCAATTCACGGGCTTCTTGGTGACATTTCAGCTGTGGCAGTTACAGTAGGTTCCTCTACCTCATCATCTCCGCCATGGTCTGCCCTGTTCACTGTTCGTCAGATTGGGTGGTCAAAATGAATCTTAGCTTTCTGACTTTATGTTCCCAGCCTCTACCCAGGCCATTTTACAATAAAAGTATCATCTGTTTTAATAAGCTAAGTGTTAATATGTGTGAAAAGAATGATTTCCTAAAAGCTTTGATGCCCTGCAGGGGTAGAAAAATTATCATCCATCCAGCTGGCTCTTTTACAAAATACTGAAACCATATTAGCAACTTCTGCTTCCATTTGGTTTTTCTCTAAATTTACTAGCATATGTTTCGTTTCCAAGTTCTGCTTGACTTTTTTGCTTAGGTAGTCATTTTTAAAATGTTGAACACACACACAAAAAAGTTGGGTTGATGTTATTTCTATTATATGTCTTCCTAATCTAGCTCAAGTGCATACACTAAGGGAAAAATAAGGTAGATCCATCTACCTGAGGTTTGTTGGGGCCAGGAAGATGTTTTCTTAACATAGTCAATTTTTGTCTTGGTGACCTATTTACTACAAAGCTTAACTATTCTTGCCATCGGTTCATAACAAAGGTAGAGATTTTTTTTTCTCCTTAAACTTATTTTTCACTTAACCTGCCCTTCATTTACTCTACTTGTCTAGAAGACCATTTATGTGGCAGCACTAACAAATGGAACTAACTAAAGTGGAGGAAAGAGGTCAACATTCAAATAATGAACTATTATTGAATTGTCTTGGTCATGTATACTTCTCTTTCTCTACCTAAGCATCTGACATGGCTCTGAGTTTGCTTCCAAACTATTCTGTTCTAGTTGTAAAAGTTTTTTTGTTTTTTTTTCATTTTGCAAATCCCCAGGAGAACATTGGACTGTTATTCATAAAGTAATTGTAATGTCCTTAAACATCAAGCATTTTAAGTTGCACATTTTTGTTACTTTAATTAAAAAATAAAAATAGACCCTAATTCTATTGATATGTCATCAAGAATAACATGTGTAAGGGGGTACTAAGAGCCCCTAATTAGCCAAGACTGAATTTGCCTCAATTACAGTTAGTAAATGAGAGGTTATCAAGTATGTGTTGAAAGGTACAGTAGAATGTGTATCTTCAGCAACAGATCATTACTGAGAGACATTGTATAATTATTGGAAATCCACTTGGCTTGAGCTTAAAATAATATTGTTAGGTGTCAAACAGTTGAAAATAATGACCCTAAATATACTGTTAGCAACCTTAGCTATTACGGATAAAAAAGATTGAAGAGAACAATTGTACTCAGGCATCATGACAAACTTTTGCTGTTGCAATTAGAGTACTTCCTACGTGAATAAGTAAATGGATCCTCCTAAGTTCAGATGCAGAAGAAAACACACACACACACACACACACACACACACACACACACCCCCACACACACACACACACACACACACGCCTAATACAGTGAGTTAACACATGGTGATTCTTTTTTTTTTTTAAGAGGGGGGGGAGAATTTTCAGTATTTATTTTTTAGTTTTTGGCGGACACAACATCTTTGTTTGTATATGGTGCTGAGGATCGAACCCGGGCCGCACACACACCAGGCGAGCGAGCTACCGCTTGAGCCACATCCCCAGCCCCAACACATGGTGATTCTAACCAGCTCAGAGGCTGCAGTTTCTAACCATACAATAGGAGGCCTTAGCTCTCAAGAGTGATGCTCTCTTTACTTAAATGAAATTCACTTAATTTTGGAAATACCACACCTAATGCTATTCTTATATAGAAAAATTATTCTGCAAGACAGATATTTATCCTGCCCTAATACTTAAGAACTCATGTATTCTATCTACTAAATAATATTTCTAGATGATTCTGTACCCATGGGAAAAATCACTGAAAAGTCTGGAACTTTCCCTAACTACTTATGGTAACCTTGGCCTCTAAAATGTTTTGATCAATTATACATCTTAAGTGTCCATGATTTTTGTGGTTAAAAACTCCAGAGCTCAATTTAAATAATGGCACTACTGCCTAAGGCCACACAATGACCATTGCCCTACATTTGTACCCATTGTTTTTGCATGCTTAAAAATTAGAATGGTAAAGTTTTCTATGAACAACCTGCACAGTCATATGCCATAATGAAATCTGCTTGAGCATCTTACACTGATATTTTTCTAGCCTTTGCAGATCCATAGATAAGTTCTAGGAGTTAAACCCAGGACCTCACATGTGCTAGTCAAGCACTGCACTACATCCCCAGCCCTTTTTATTTTATTTTTAGATAGGGTCTTGCTAAATTGCCCAAGATGTTCTTAAATTTGCAATCCTCCTGCCTCAGCCTCTTGAGTAGCTGAGATTACAAACATACACCACTGTGCCCAATGCTCTTTTGTTTCTTAACCTCCAAGTATTTAAGAAGGAAATGATTAAAAGCTGCCTTATCTTAAAAGTCAAAAAGAGGATAAACTTAGATTGTGACATCAAATCTTGCAATATTACAATTAAAATCACCCTCTGAAGGTGATAAAATAAGTCAACATGAGGACAAGAATGAAGACATTCTCTTTTACCTCTAAGTGGTTAAACATATGAAATGCTTTCTACTTAAAACAGAAAGAACTTCAAACAAGTGTAAATAAATTATGTCAGGCTCATTCTGTTAATAGAGGGACATCCCTAATCTTTTTAAGCTATTGAAATAATAATGGTTTTAGGTGTTGCCACCACTATTTCCTGGGCAATTCCATGTCCCAAGAAATATGCTGAGTGCTTCACCCATATTATTTCCAACCTTATAATCTTGGTGCTATCATCTCTATTATGTTTAGGTTTAAGAATCTTCCTCTAGAGAAGACATGTGACTTGTTTGGTATTGCCAAACTTTGTAACTGGTCCCTCTTCAGGGTCCGTGAGCTCTAAACCACACCTTAGACTTAGAAAATTTGAAATCATAAAATAGTGTGGTAGGAAGAGCACTGGATTGGGAATCCAGAAACCTCAGTTCCAACCACAGTTCTTTCATTAATTGGATGGTGGCAAGTGGTATCATCTGTTTAAGACTCAGTTTAGTTCGTATATATAAACTGAAAATGTTGATCTAGAGCTCCAGGTGGTTTCTGAAACCCTTCCAGATTTTAGATCAATGATTTTTTTTTTTTTTAATTTTAACAATTTGTGACAGAAATGACTGGGTTGGTTGCTTAAAGAGTTTTGCATGCCAGGGTAGCAATTCCTAAGTTCCTTTGTGATAGCCAAGTAAAAGCAGTGTCCCACCTTAGATAAGTTGGAAAGAGAGTCTATATAAAAGAATAGTTGTGCCATAAGACATATTGTGTGGGCTGGGGATGTGGCTCAAGCGGTAGTGCGCTCGCCTGACATGCGTGCGGCCCGGGTTCGATCCTCAGCACCACATACAAACAAAGATGTTGTGCCCGCCGAAAACTAAAAAAAAATAAAAGATTAAAATTCTCTCTTTCTCTCTCTCTCTTAAAAAAAAAAAGACATATTGTGTATCTGCCATCATGGTTCTGAAATCCAAATTTAGAACAGCATAGTGGGTCCTCATATTCTCTGTATGCACACCAAATATTTCCAGGTAAGCAGAATATCTTAGACATTATCTCTGTCTCTTAGCATTGAGACATACGCTAAGTATAATATCTACATGTTCCATTTACTTTTTCAATTAAAAATAGTGCTTTGTTTGGTTAAGATACATCTAAAGGAATCTCTCTTACGGTAGGAAAGATCATGGATTTGCCCCCCAAAATGGGGGGGGGGGGGGGTCTGTTGTGCAGGTAGTCTCTTTTACTCCATATCCCTTTTCTAACATATAAAAAAAAATCATTGCCTGCAGTCCTTAAAATCTGTCTTCAACTTGTCAAATCTACAAACAAAACTATCACAAAGATTGTTTAATTCTCCAGTTTCATTTTCAATGATGTTTCTTCCAAGGCAGGGTGACGGCTCCCTCCCTCAGGAATCAGGACAAGTAGAATAAGCCACAGGTGTCCATATGTCAGGAGAGATGCTGGGGAGTTCCTGGAGAGCTCTGGTTCTGTGGACTAGAAAATGGTGATGAGTCAGAAGTCAGAACTGACATCTACTGTAATTACCACAACATCACGCTCTGCTTTCATTTCCTAAGCTCCAGGAACGTTACATGTGAAGGCAACTGGGAGCTGACTGAAGCGCATCTAAGCCTGCCTAACTCAGCCTTTGTAAGCTTGGTGGGCGTTGCCCATCTTGAGTCCCTTGGAACAATCTCACTTTAGCTTTCCTGTTGCTGATGGCACACCAGGGTGCAGGATCTAATTGGCAAATCATGCAGACTACACATTCTCTTGTGTTATAAACTGATTAAATATTTAATTGTTGAGGAGTTTCATCTCAATGAGATTTTTTAAAAATATTGTTATGATATCTTGTGAAATTAAAAGTAATTCTTTAAATGATAGTTAATCAGTTATATTCATCCAAACAGTGTTTCATAAAGAATTAATTTCTAAGGACTTTCCATGAAAAGAATTCTTACTTTTTAGTGAAGAAACTAAATTGAACATTTGGAGCCAAATTGACCTAAGCTATATAAATAGGTTTAGTAGCCCATTTATGCTATGATAAAAGGAAAAAAAAAATGAAAGTATTTCAAGTGAATGTAAAGCTAATTTTGCACTTATGTACTCTTATTTGTCTCTACAATCCCAAATAAGAAAGAAGGGGATTTTTTTTTTTTTAATTTAGCGTGAAATGTCCAAGCTTTTAATGCAGGAGTTTATTCGGCCTTGGTAGCATCGATGCTACTATTCTTAACTTTAATTTGTTACCATTTTAAATTCCTAAGAATAGCTGAAACCAACAAAACATGGATCAGATACATGGTTAAGCAAAATTATTATATAAAACTTTTTTTTTTTGGCGGTACTGGGCTGTGAACCCAGGGGTGCTCTTACCACTAAACCTTTACCCCTTTTCCCCATTTTATTCTTTATTTTGAGACAGAATCTCACTAAATTGCTGAGGCTGGCCTAGAACTTTGGATCCTCCTGCCTAAGCCTCCTGAGTCACTGGGATTACATGTGTGTGCCACTGCACCCAGCTAGATAAAACTTTCTTTCTGTAAAACACTTGGTCATTAGTATTTAGAACTGATGATGTACTTTTACAGTCATATTCTTTGAGTGAATTTTTGTATGTATGTCATCAGCCTCTTCATTAGGAATGCAGACTAGAACCCATTAAGATGTAAGACTGTCTTTGCATTCTTGCATTTTTATCATTTTCAGACATTACAGATATATTCTCTTATAAGAATATATATATATTCTCTTATATATTCTCTTATAATTGATTTAAAAATAGAAGTTTTCCTCTTTTCAATGAATTTTCACTTTCAAATTACTAGACAGTTGTTATATAGACTACCCAAATTAATACAGATTCCCATGAAAGTGTGTTTTCTTTTTGTTTTTATTTTGATCTAAAATTGTAAAAATGTAAAATACTAATTATTGGCCTATTATTCCCAATCATATTTTTTCTGTTAAAATTCACACATTAATATTATTCCCACGTCATAATCACTATTCTCCCTCAATAGAAAGGAACGGATAATGTAAGTTCAGTGATGTGCTTGAGGCTGTCTGAAATAATTGATTTGTAAATATTGTTATGTTGTGTACCTGGTACCTTATTGTGTTCTAAAGGTAGATCAAAAGTTTGACTATTTGCCTGTTAAATGTTTCCTAGGAGCAGCATGTTATTCATCTCTCATCGTACATCTTTTAGTTCTGCCATTAACTGCTTTAACACATTGTCTTCCAGATGCTTTTTTGGGGTTTTAATTGTGTATACTCCTGCTTTTACCTGCAGTATTCTGACTCACATTGAAGTCGTTTGACCTCTTTTAAAGCTACTCATGGTCAAACCTGTTCTCTCTGTTGTCTCATTTGCCTCATAAGTGGCATTTGGAGATTGAGCCTTAGCTTTTCCACCATCAAAGTTTGTTTCTCTTTAAAACCTCTGCTCTCGAATTACAGAATTACAGCTGTCTGGTTCATTTGAGTTAATAATCCTCATTTTAATGTTAAGTTATTATTTGTAAGTGTAAGGATTTATAAAAGGATCTACTTTTGATGTATGGTGTATGCCAAAATAGCTTTGGCAAGTCCAGACGCTGTTCAGAGAGGCCAAAGGCCCTCATTTGAATCTAAGCTGTTGGTAAATTAAAACCGGAGAAACTTGAGATAAGCGTGCCTAATTGCCTAAAAAAACTCAACAAGAAAATGTATTGTAGCTTGTTGATCTTATTTCTTTGATAATTCAAAAGGATCTTCAAGAAATATGTGGACTTCTTATATAGATTCTTGAAATGTGATCATGGAACACAATTGTCATTTGGCACATGCCCAGAAGTACGCATCTTTGCATGAGGCACCTGGACATATGTGGCAGGTCTGGTAGAATCAGCTAATTAACAACACAGGCTTAAACAGGCACCTCATCTGGCAGTGCAGTTAGTTGCCTGATGGTGCTCAGCAGGATTCGGTAGTGCTTTTTATTTTTCTATCCTAATGGTCTGCTGCCCACCTAATTTTGCCTTATTGTCAGTCACTACTTACCGCAGCTTGGGGCCCTCCCAGGAGGCTAAATTATTATCAAAGGATTAGGGAGATGTAGCCTTGCAGCTCTGACATTTCTGATTACTTGTCTATGCCAGAACACTAATTAGCTGTGACTAATTAAGAAAAATGTTCCTGCCATAGAAAACCATTTAAAAGAACTGAGAAGTAGAAAAGCAATTCAAAAGCTGAGCAGTGCTCAGATTTGCTGATGCTCTTTAGATTTTCACCAGAGCCCTAACTCACCTTTAATTGTGCTCAGAATTTAAAAAAAAAAAAAAAAGAAAGAAAAGAAAGAAAAAGAAAGAAAGAGAAGAAAAAAGAAAAGAAAAAAACAAACTGGAGATTTTTCCTGACTAAGGAAAAAATAAAATTGTTGCTGATCACCTAAGCTCTTTTAGCAATGATAAAATCATCTTTGATGAATGGAAGGCGACAGAACTTTCATGTTCATCAAGAAATATTTCTAAACACCAGTTGCAGAACTGCACTTTGTATTCATCCACCCAAGCCAGGAACAATGACTTAATAGTCACCGAAGAAATTAGAACATTCTCTCTACTGATTTTATGAAAGTGTTAAATGGATTATAAGCAACATGTTGAGCATTTCCAACCTTATTTCATATTGTTTCATGTCCCTTTTACCTAGAGATGGTCTGGAAATTCTGCCTCTTATCTGTAGAGCCTGGTTTTGGCTTGGTGGACTTTGAATGCCTGTACTTCAACTGGCCACTAATGGTTTTATGAAAGAAAATGACCAGGCTTCCAGAAATCAGCATCTCCTTCAGTTGACCAGTACAGCATCTTCACAGAACTGATAACTACTACTCTCCTTTCCTTCAGTCCGAACTTCATAAGCAAATAACACACAGTTGCAAGGCCATTTTCTATGTGACTTTCTTTACTCCCCCTCTGGGAGCCACCTCATTTGCAGGTCCTTTCTTGCAGCCCCCTCTGCAGGATTGGCCCACTCACAATTGGACATAGCAGTAGCAGCCAGGTTGCCACTCTTGACTAAATCCAACCAAAAGAAAAATCTGTGTGCAGAAGTGGCTTTTGTGACAGAACCATCATTAAATGTGTTTATTGAATGCATTTACAGGAAACTATTTAAAAGAATAATTTTTAAAGAGACTTATAAACACCTAAACTCTAAAGAGAGCCCTTTATTTCCTGACAACCAGCTTTAGATAAGAGAACATCTAAACTTTGTTGTTTTCATGTAGGCAAAATATTTTGATGGAAAATCCTAACCCCTATCTCACTTAAATTCTTCATGCTGCATTTTAAACCCATTTCCCCTTTTCCTCTCACTGAAGAACAAAAAACAGGTAGCCAGCATCCTCTAGATACTAATCCTTCCTATATATGAAGACTGTTATTAAAGCATCTGTCATACTTGTCTATTCCAGGATAAATAATGCCCATTTGTTTAACTTTTCTTCTTAGGTCCCTTTTGTAGCCCTTTAATCATCTTTGTGGCTGTCCTTTGAAACTTCTCAAAGTATCCTCGGTCATGCTCCGGGTTTAGAGCCAGGGATAGGATGCAGCATTTGAATGTGGCTGAACAGGATTCTTTCAAGCCTTATTCTACTTATGCATTCTAATACATAACTTTCCCATACTTTTGCTCTACTCATCTCCCTAAATTTGACTCTCCATATGCCTTATATTTCTTTTTATCGATTTTCCTTAGTTACTCCTGTCTGTTTATGTTTATTGATGGAGAATATTCATTCAACGGATGTTTTGCATGTATAAAGTCTGAAAATCAAATCTATTTCACCACTCAATTACCATGGGTAAGGAATGGTAGTGCTTGTTGGGATTCATATGTTTGACAGTGGTTTTGCCCCAAATGGTTAGATATCTCTGTCACAATGACTAAATAGGATTCTATATAATAGGAAGTTCTGTCCCTCTTATTTCTCATTTTTCCAATCTAACCTGTATTTATTGATTTTATTTGATTTTGGGCACTGAGGAACAATTGAGGAGTACTTTATCATTGAGCTGCATATCCAGCCCTATTTTTTGTTGTTGTTATTTTTGTTTTGTTTTGTTCGTTCATTTAGAGAGAGGGTCTTGCTAAGTTACCCAGGTTGGCCTCAAACTTGTAATCCTCCTGCATCAGTTTCCCTAGCAGTTGGAATTACAGGGGCATGCCATCATACCTGGTAATTGAAAATTTTTAAAAATCACACACTGTCCTAGCAGCTTGGAGCACAATATTAAACAAGATAGAGAGGTTCCTTCCCCAAAGGAACTTACATATTTATATCCAAAACAGGTGTTCTTAAGAAATGATAAATTTCCACATAGAATGTTTTCTTTTTCATCTGCAGAAGAGATATATTCACAGATAATTTTTCAAATGGAAATACAACAGAGAACTATAATTCAATACCCTTTCAAAATAGATAATAGTGATTATCCATGTTATGTATTTATGTGTCTCTCTGTTTCAATTGGATAATTGGAAATTTTCCAAAAGTTTAGTGCCAACAATTTGGACCTAGTTCCAGAGCTCACAACATCAAATGCCAGGACTTCAAAATATGACCATACTCTCCCTTTCTGTTTTCCTGTGTTCTTTGCTCAAAAGCCAAGAGAGCTCTCATACCACCTCAGAGGTCAATGTTCCCACAGCAACAATATTTTTCTGGTGTCCTTCTTGAAAAACCACTCACAACACCAAAAAGTAGAGAAGGTGTCCAGGACAATCACTGGTGAAAACACCCTGAGCAAAGAAAGCCACCATATCAGCACGTACGCCCCACAGACCAGATAACCCCCAGGAGTGGGTGTCAGTACCCTAAGTATATGCTGGAGGTGACAGTCTCTGAAGGACCAGTCCAGAGTTGAGCACATCAACATCTCAAACTTGTATGTTAGCTTATCTGTGTATACGTATGGAAACTAATATATGTACATAGATATGGATGTTTACTAATTTGCAGTACTTCTTCCTTTTTTTTTTAACCTGCCATTTAAAATGAAATTAGACTATCACATTTTAAGTTCCATTTTAGTCTTGTGTTAAAAATTTGTAGCCAAATGTTGCTTTCTTTTTAATAAGTTTCTGCAAGTTTAGCATCTATTAAATTATTTTTCTATTAATGAAGTTTGATTCAAGCCAATAGTGAATCTGATATAAATCCTTTTTTTCCCTTTTGAAATGCTATCCTGCTATTTTGTGTGTATCGATATATCTACAAATACATACATAGATATACACACACATATACAGCATTTTATATTTCTAAATAGTTAAAAATAAGTAGTCCTTCAATATAAAGGTAATGCAGCCTATGTGCCCGACACTGCTAAGGGCTGGAGATATTAATGCAGATAAGGTTCAGTTAATGCATGTTGGTACCAACAGCAGATTGAGTCAGACACATACCACACTGTGCAATATTCTTATAGACACCTGAATAGAGAGCTAGGAGCAGAAAATATGGGAGCACCTAATTTTCTCTGTAAGCAATAATATTAGTTTCATAGCAGAGATAATGAATGAGCTGAGTCTTAAAGGCTAACGGGAATCTGGTCAGGGCGATCAAGTTGGTAATAAAGGTCCAAATCAAGGGACTGGCAGGCCAAGAAACCAAAGGTATACAAAAATCCAACATGCATTAGAGCTGCAGGTTATCAGGTTTGCTGCAGATGGCTCCTACAGGAGTGGGCCATGAACCGCAGGCAGAAAGACAGATATTTACTCTAACCAAAAGCAAAATTTGGAATGTTTCCCATTTAAAAAAAAAAAAAAATCTGAAGTAGAAAACCCTTCTAACAGCTAATTCTGAGAACAAGTTTTATCTCCAAACTAAATTGTACTATTTAATTTAAGCTCTAAGACTCCACAGTCTCTATCAGGATCCTTTATTACTAATTTAAAGTGGAATGTTGACCACAAATTTACATATACTATTCAAAGTGAGTTATTTAACCAGATGAAAAAGTCATAGTGCCTGACTGAGTCATTCTTAGAAAATATCTTTGCCCCAAACTGGTACAGATCCCCTCATAACTGGATTGATTTCTGAGTTCAGCCAAACCATTAATTAATCATTTCATTTAAGAGTTTAACCAAATCAGTATGCGTGCCGTCACTGGTCACCAAGTAGGGGAGGATGGAACAACTGGTCATCTGAAATTTTTACTTTATGTCACTGTTCTCTTTAGCACCAGGAAAGGAGCCACAGAAGAATCTTACAGAGGCACTTGAATACTTGATGACACGATGTTAGGGTCTGTAAACAAGTCAAGATGGTGCCTGGCATTTTGCCAGAGGGAGTGGTTTGTGAAGTAATGCCAGCGAGCCATTAAGTGTGGAGATTCCTTATTGGTTGACTGCTGTATCTAGTTTATGTTAATTAAGATAAACTGTGCGGAATGTATATATACCCCTCCTGTCCTACAATAAATGGCTCCCACTCCTGCTGTATCAATCTACACAAGTTGCTCGTCACCCCCCGGTTATTTTGCTGCAGCTGGACTGCGGCAACACATAATATGACACAGTATGGATTTTAATGCCCTGTATATAGTATGGAGAGGGAGGCTGGTTTAATGTTAGTGTTAATCAGGGCATTTTGAATGAAGGAAATTTTGGAATAATGAAGGAATAGTGAACTGAACAGAGCTTATGTAGTTCCTGGTTTGTGTAACTTGTCTTGTTGTATAACTTATGCTGCTGTGTAACTAAAGAAGATTCAATTTGTCTAGAACTCTTTTATTATATTCATGGACTTTTGAGTAGAGAAAGTATAGAGATCACAAGATAGAAAAGTGTATTCAGCATTCAACACACATTTATTGGACACCTACTATATGCCAACCCTCCCATGTTAGCACTTTTTACAGTTTCTATTTCTTAATAGATATAATGCTCAGAATTTGCAAAACTTAGTGGTAAAGCTTAAAAACTGAAAAACACAGTTTATAACTTTATTTCACATCAAAGAAAAAGATGTAAATCAAATATTTCTCTGATCTGTGTTTAAAAAAAAAATGAAGAAAGTCACATATATAGAGTTCCCCTCTGTGTGAACTGAGGATTTTTCCTTCACAGTGTACTGTTGTTGTTGTTGATGATGTTGTTGTTGTTGTTTGGTGTGGGGAATTGAACCTGGAGCACTTAACCACTGAGCCACATCCCCAGACTATTTTATGTTTTATTTTGACACAGGATCTAAGTTGCTTTGAATTTGCAATTGTCCTGCCTCAGCCTCCCAAGTTTCTGGGATTACAGATGTGCTCCACTGCACCCAGCACACGGTTCTTTTTACCATGGAAGAAAGAATGTTTTTGTGTTTTCAAACATGAAGGGGGCATGGCACTTCAAACAACCTTAATAAGAGAACATGCAAGAGATGAATAACATAATAGCCATTTAGCTATCCTAATAGGGAGTGCAGTTCTTCAAGGAACTTATTTACCTGTTACATTATTGGATTCATGAATATATCTGGTCTTTGAAAATGGAAATGTGGATTGCATCGACCTGAAAGAAAACTGATGACCTGGTCTGAAACAATGCAGAGGTAGCTCCTGCATTTGTGTACAATCCTGTGTCATGATAACTGTCAGTAACCACCAGGAATGAGAGAAGTTGTTTTCTTGGCTTTCTGCGAGAAGCATCAGATCATATTGATGGAACAGAAATCCAGGCTGTTTCCTAGGGGGAAATGGAATAACATAGTATTGTTACACAGACTCTGGAGCATATATAATAATCTTTACCTGCCACCTATTATACTTGTTGTAGAAACTTGAATAAGTGAATTGCCTTCTTCAAACACAATTTTCTACCTATGTAAACTTAGTTTTCAGATATGCAAAATGGGAATAATAACATCCACTTCATCAAGGTTCTTTTTTTTTCTTTTTGGTACCCAGGTTTGAACTCAGGGGCACTCAACTACTGAGCCACATTCCAAGCCCTATTTTGTATTTTATTTAGAGACAGGGGCTTACTGAGTTGCTTAGTACCTCCCCATTGCTGAAGCTGGCTTTGAACTCGCAATCCTCCTGCCTCAACCTCCCAAACCATGCACCACCATGAGGGGCTCATCAAGATTCTTGTCAGAATTAAATGAAATTTGAATGATTCGCTTGAACCTCCCATGGGAGATAAAGAAAATATCAGATGCTTTTAAAATCAGAATTTATACAAACAATATTAGTAATAAAATCAACAGTAACTCATAGTTTTTTCATAAATCTCATTCATTCCTCATTACATTTTATTGTTTCATTTTTATAATGTATCTGTCTCTATGTTAAGAGGCCAAAATGAATAAGTTACAAACAAAATAACAAGCAGAGTAGAGTTCAGGAATTCTAGACTTGCATTTTTCTTTAGTCTGGAAGAATAAAAGCTGTATTGAAGCAGCACATAAAAACCAAAAGAATAACAATTTGGCTTTTCCTCTCAGTTAATTTTTACAAGAATTACAAATTCATCGTGCCCTATCCTCTAACAGTCAAATCCAAACTTACAGCAGTTGTATAGAGCATACGAAATTCATGATGTTAAAACTAGGGGCACAAAAATCTGTCCCTACTATTAGAGGTAAACTGAGGTATAGACAAGGCAAGTGATAGGCTAAATAGTCTAAGAGGGGGCTACTACTCACCCTCCCTGATTCTTCATTCATGGTTTTTTGCTCTCATGTTGACAGCCCTGAGCTGCCATGTCCAGATGCAGCTCTGTGTCTGTCCCCTCCCATGAATGTCTCTGGGCCTAGCTGGTAATTTTGGTGGGTGTCGGGTGGAGTGAATGCTTCCTGTATTTTTAGCTGTAATGGGCTGGTTTCAGTTTTCTTTAAGTATAGCCCTTCATCCTATTCTAAGCCAACCAAAAAAACTCACACTTAAAACTTGCAAAATGCTTATGCTTTGGGCATCTGTTTTGTGGATCTAGTTATGATAGTTTCAGTGGGATGCCTGGATTGGGGGCGGGAGGTGGGGAATAATGCCATTACTGTATCAAATTTCCCAATAATATAAAATTTGCACTTGAGTATTAAGAAATGGGAAGTGACAGAAGTAGAACCACAAATAGAGTCATATTAAGCAGATTGTTGACAAAAGGAACACTCGATGAATAATGATGCATTTATATTTTTAATACACTGGTAGACCCATAAGGCATTAATTTTTCTAAATTTTTATTGATCTCTGAAGCAGCTAAATGATCCAAAAGGATGGCTTATATTTCTCAATCATCTCAAAGCCTGCAGCAGTTAAAAAATAGTGTTCATTCTTTCACTCAATTCAATTCTACATTTTAAAATAACATATTTCCTAAGGTGAGATTTTCTAGATGTTATTTCATTTCAGTACAGTGACTGAACTCTTATAAAATAGCTTCTCTGGAAATAAATGAAGATAATATGTATACATACTGTGGAAATTTAGCCATTCCACATTTTATTGCAGTAAAAAGTATCGGTTCTTTTTTCTTTCTTTTTTCTGTTGTTCACCTATTGAGACAAGCATAGCTGGAGAAGAATGAAAATAAATAAACTAGTTGTGCCAATTCATAATCAATAAAAAGCTAAACACTTAAGCAGAAAATATATCACAGATTTGTGCCCTAGCAAAGCAGCTATTTTTACCTTTCCATCATCATCAGAAGCCGCATTCTGACAGAAATCATTTGGTTGAAGCAGCCGTGATATATAAACCCTATGGGGTCTTGTGATTCAGATTTAGGAATATCAACCGCAGAGGGTCTAAAGGCATTGTGCATTAGTATGTATTGAGACCTCATTCCAGGTGGCAAGCAGCTGGATTTTTGAAAAATAAAACTTCCAAAATAAATGTGAAGGGCTTGTTCCCAGGTAATAAGTGTTATATTTAATGGAATCATCCTCAAAATGTTATAAACGAGGCAAAAAGGGAGTTGTGCATATTTAATATATTTGTTTTGTATTTCCACTGGTCAACAGAATAATGAAATTCCTTAACTACTTCTCTTTAACTTGCATGAAGAAAGCACGGTATGTTGCTAAATCTCTTTTCACCAGCTCTGCGGAGAAACAACTTTAATCCTTGTTAGAAAATTGCCGAGTCTGGGACTGACAAAGAGCTCATGCTTGTTCTATTGTTAGTGCTCCCGGGCCCCAAGAGCAGAGCCCTTTACAGCTGCGTGGATCCCGCCCGGCTCAGCTGCACTATTTAGGAGAGGAGGTTTGTCAATTTCTATTGACAATGGAGAGAGTTTTTCAGGGCCTGTAGCAGTGCTGACACAGTTGGGGATCAATGCCAGCCATTCAGACTGCACCCTCTTTCATTGCTTTGGTTTGTTAATTCAAGACTAAAGGTCCACTGAGGGGGTTCAGGGTGTTTAAGAAAGCTGATGAACTGTTTAAGAAAGCTGATGAACTGCAAGCGTTTATAGCCCTGGTGTGGCAATTTCCATAGTCAGTGGCAACTCCTGGCACTGAGGGAGCTGTGTCCTTGTTGACCCTCTTGTTATTAAAAATGCACAAGTGCTGCGCTTCTCAATATTTCAACACTCTTTCATCGTCAATACCACCTTCTGAGCCCTTCAGCTTGTTGCTTGCTCTAAAGATCTTCTTAGATTGGGTTTGAAAACTTCACCTTAAACACTAGATTAGACTGATGTTCTGTTTTCCGTGCTCCTGTTGATTTGTTGAACCTTCCCAGGGCTGGAAAGCAAGTAGCAGCTTGATGGGGAGACGGGCTGCTAATATGATTTACCAGTCTACAGTCATGCACAATAAGTGTGAATAAATACAAGGGTCTCACAGAGTCAACCCTAGCCTTTCCTTTTCTTTTATTTTCGCTTTAAAAGAGATATCTCAAGAAAATGAAGTGAGTAATGCATGCCCTTACAGGAGTTGAATGAACCACAAAAAGAAAAAAAAAATTTTTTTTGTTAAAGTGGTAGGCTGCTGTCATGGATTGATGTAGGAAAAAAATTGTAAAATATACAGTTACCGCTTTATTCCTGTGTAGACCAAAGCAAAGAATAAAACAGTAATGCCATGCCTTTGGCTTCAGTGTGGGTGTGGAGCCCCTTCCCTGTCATCCCCTGAAGGGAAGAGTGAATAGTCAACCAAGTTATTTGATAAAATTAACTTCTCCAAAATGAAAAGGCATTCCCTAATGTTTGGACTTTACTGCACATTCGCCCTTTTCAAGTTTTTTTTTTTTTTTTCTTTGTTTGATGCTGGAGGTTGGTTCGATTTGGTTCTGTGAAGAGAAATGAAGCTCACCTAATTTTGACTCTTTTCTCAAGATGAAAAAAATGGGACCGGCTATATTTTCAGCTCTCAAAAGAAGGACACATTAATTTCAGCACCAGAATTAGGAAAATGCTGGACCTTTCTATGTTGGTGGCTTTGTTTTTTTGTGGGGTGGAAGGTTGCCTCCAGTTTCACCATATACAAGAAAGCAGCAATGTAGTGGCAATTTTGTCCTTGGTCGCCTATTCTCAGTGGCAGCATAGGCTAAGCTCTGAGCTAAACTACTGCTTTCCCTTAATCATCTGCTCAGTTAAGCTGCAATTCTTAAAGAGACTGACCTGGGAGCCAAAAATATACAGTCTCATCAGATAGGATAATTATTCTTAGAGACTTTTCCTTGTAGAATAACATATTGCCTTCCAAGTAAGAGAATGCTTAAACATTTTACTGAGTTCTCTTTTTACTATCTTTATAGTTAACTGTAGGTCATTTTATTCCTAAATCCCTTCTATTAGTTAATATTTTGGTGTCGTATTTTTAAGGAAGGGTTATCAATAACTTTCTGTGTTGCATTAACAAATTTCAATTGTTATGTAATCATAAGTAACATTACATACAATGAGAAATGGAAACAGTTTTTTTAAGAACATAGAGATGCACATGGAGTAATTTTTAACTGTTTTCATTTCCCTCATACTTATGCAGCTTACCATGTAGCTGCACAATCTTGACAGATAAACTGATGTAGTTTTACAAGATTTCATATAATATGTAGTATTTTCTCTCCTCCAATAAAATCAAAAATTTTACTATCTACTCCAAAAAGACTCTAATTTTAAGAGTCTAATCCACTTTGACAACATTTTAGCTTTCAGATAATTTGGAGAGTGGTGTGGGGTAAGGATCTTAATTCGGCATACTCATTCAATATTGCAGTCCATACCTGTGTTTATCTGCATAAAAACAGAACTCAAGAAGTTGAAACTGTAAATAATTTGCAATAAGGAAGTATAGAAACTAAATAAAATCAGAAAGTAAAGTGAGTATGTGCCTATAAAATATTTTGAGATCTCACATATCACTAAGGTACTGAATTTACTAGCAGTTTATTTTTTTAAGAATTTAGAAGTATAGGTATCTCATGTTATAAAATTGTTTCTAATATTTTTACATGTCCTGAAAAATAAAGTATCCATTAGGAAGGAATGAAACTAGGTGTATTTATAACATTTAAAAAAAAAAAAAAACAATCTATCCTACAATTTAGAAACTTTGACATTTTTAGTTATCCCCTTGATTGATAGTATGTAGGAAGTCAGTTACTAGTTTTAATTTGCTTACCTCATTTTATGCATGTACGTTCAGCAAAATAACAAATTAGTAGAAATAAATGATAAAATATAAAACTAATTCATTTTTAATTTATGCATAAAATGCCATTTTCTATTATATTGAAATGTATCAGAACAGTGTTAATAAATACAAGTCTAGACGAACTTCACACATGTCTCCCTTAATATTTATCTTAGATGTTAAATGTACTATTGTATTATTGTGGATAAAAATATATTTAAGACTTTTTCCTGTGTTTGAGTACCTAAAACCATGTATCTGCTCACACATGATCTGTCCTGGCATTCTGTTTGTGTATACAAGCAAGGCACAAAATCACTTCTCTTTTAAAAGCTCTTTTGTCTTTTGCAAAGTGGTGAATGGACATTGATATTTCTGTTACCTGAATGAGTAGCATTATTATCTAAACTAGCTTTGTCACTTACTCCCTTAAATAGTCACCATCCATGCTGGACTTTTTTGAAAATAGGAAACAAAATTTCTTTCTTTTTTCTTCTCATATACATTAAATAGAAGCAAGATATTACATTTAGAGAAGAATTTCAGTTTTCCCCTCAAGGGAGTTGTAGTCAATAGAGAAAAAGTCCAAACCCCCTAAAAACACTTGCAAAATGAAACAGATTCTTTCATAATCTGGTCAATCATGTCTTTTTTGTAATTCTTTTAAGACACAAGAGTTCCATCTTGCTACTGTTCCTTTCTGTTATCTCAAAAAATCTTGGCAAATACCTAACTGATAGTAGGTAAAAGGTACGGTTGAGGATTGATGTTATTTTTGATGGGTATTTTTTTTTGCCACCCCTCATTCAAAATGTTATTTCTAGGTATTGACAACAAGGCTTATGCCAGAGCACATCTACCATTTGAGTTTTACATAACATGCAGGCTAATAGGAAATTTTCCTTTTGAAAATAATTTACCAGTTATTCTCTGCTGCTTGGCTCTCCATTCAGCTCCATAATATGTATTTTGTACCCATTGTTACTCACAAATTACAAAGCAGGCCACTAGGCTGCAAAGTGCAAAAACACTGTTTCCCATGAATATGTTACAGCTGAAAGACTGTAATGTTAATTCATGTAAAGCACAGCCTAGGTCAACTTAGCAGATTTCCTAGCAAAACATACAATTCTGTTAACAGGAAATTATAGCATTATTGACTTCAAGTGCTGATCTGTGGTCATTTCAGAGTGTTTCATTACCCCCTCATTACCAAATCTGTTAAATGAATACTGTAGAGGTTGTTTTCTTTTTTGTTCTCCTCCCCTCTGCCCCCATCCTTCTTTCCAGCAATGGTACAGCAATTCCATGAAAGTCATTTGCGTCTGGTTGGCTGATAGATTAGACCTGCAGCTTCATATTTACCAACTGAAGACGCTCATCAAGATTGTGAAGGTAAATGAAATGTGTGTAGATGTCAATTGCCCATGAAACTATAAAGAATAATGCATATATTGTCATACCAAACTAAGGTTTGATTTAACAGAGTAAATGTAAGTACTTAAAAAGCATAGCATTAACAGCAATGTGCTGCCATTTATTTCCATGTTTACCTAGATTACCAAATAACACTCTTTTTTTGAACTAATAAAAGAATATCAGTTAGTGAGTAATCACATTTTAAGATGATACACAAAAGTCCACTAGCATGTTTCTTAAGAATAAAAATGTTCTTCCATAATCCATTCATTTCATATTCATTGGGATCATGTATCATTATGAGAGCTTTGAACTGTATTTGTCAATAGAATAAGGAGAATCTAGGTTATTTTATTATATATTGGCATGAAAGTATTACATTGTCACTACCTAAATTCTTTTGTAAGCATGTCCCTTCTTAGACAGAAAAGGTGACCAGTTTGAGTGTTGGAGACCATCCAGAATTACTAATGCAGATGTCATGTAAGTTCAACAGGCCATTTCAACCTTGCATTTTCTCTTGCTCTTAAAGAGAAAAGGTAATAACTTACATGTTATATCAAGTGAGTAGAGGCTATAAAATATTTCTTCAACATGATTTTTTGCAATTTGTAAATTCTAGTAAAAGCAAAAGATTTATCCCAAGTTTAACTTTTCTTAAAGTTGAGACAGAATTCCACTTATGGCTAAAAATGTAACTCTATGCTACTGACCAAATGTTTCTTTAAATGGAAGGTCTTTACTTTCATTTTATTTATATTGATGGTACACAGGTGTGGGTGCTCATACACATAATGTAAACGTTTGCATATGTATGTGTATGTACACACATGCACACTGGTTCTCAAAGTGTTATTCCTGACACAGCATTAGCGGCATCACCTGGGAACTTGGAACTACAAGTTCTTGGGAGCTTCCACAGACCTTTGGAATCAAAACCCGAGGGTAAGCCTAGCAATCTATATATTAACAAACCCTTCAGAGGAGTCTAATAATTGCTAAGGTTTGTGAAGAATCACTCTTTTACATTATTTTTTGAAAGTTTCCAAATTTAAATGGTTTCTGTCACTGTGTTGGTTTTGCAATCTAATTCAAATATGAAATTTTTGTGCCATGAAGACATAGATTATCACAGGTTAGAAAGAATCACAAACAGGAAAATTCTGTTCCAAAATCAAACTGGCCAATCTACAGAGAGGTAGAAACAAACCTGAAAAACTACAATAATATTAATGGTGATCAATCATAAATAATTAGTAAAGTAACTGGCACTCGTAGCATATTAATATTCTGCCTACACACTACATGCAGTGGACAAAATATATTTGATCCAACACACCTCTTATCGGGCATTATAATTTATTTTTTTACAAAACTATAAGCACTTGATTCATTCGCATTCAGCTTAATTCTCCATTGTTTCTTCCTTGTTTCTGTAAATATGACTTGGAGAGCTTTTACATGAAGTTTGTTTTTCATAAAAGAGAATCACCATAATGTATTTACCTTCCAAAAATATCTATCTGTTCATGTTGTGATTCATACTAGGATTAGCTGGTTATCTTGGCCAGCAGCCATATTTTCAAATCAGTGTCTCCTGTGTTCAGGATGTCAGAAGTTACATATTCAGCCAACTGGTGTTAGCTCACAGATTGTTAAGATCTTTGTTTTGTTTTGAGGATTAAAATCTCCATTTTTTATTTGCCTATCATTCGTTTCTTCAAAGTTAATCCTTTTCTCACATTTACACGTCTAAATAAGTAATCATCAAGCAACAGTGAAATTATTTTCAGCTTTACTGAGGTATAATTGACAAATAAAAATTATTTATATTCAAGGGTACAATGTGACAACAGTTAATAACAGTGTATTATATATATATATAATTTGCTAAGAGTAGATTTTAAGTACTCTCACCAGTGAATATTTTGTCAGAAAAGGACAATTAGTAATTTTATAAATTATACAGTGATATTTTTATTATGCACTAGTTCATTAAATTCATCTTATTTTAATATATTCTTCATTATGGTTATCCATAGTCAAAATTGATAAATATAAAATTAGATTTCATATATAATGTTTGACTTTTCATGTTTTGCTTTTCATAAGCAATTCCCAAGGCTCAGCCACTGCTTTCTTGGGCTAATACATTTAAACAAGTCATAGAGTTCTTTTTAATAATTAAAAATGACTATATTCATAATTACAGTCAAGGTGAATTAATAAATTAGTGTCCTAATTATTTTTTCTTTACTTTGAATATAAACAATTTCATACATAGTTTCATTATTATTTAGAACCTGTATGGTTTTGTTTATAATGGTCATTCTCCTATGAATTTTTATGAAGCTATTCAATAACACTTGTATAGAATTGTGAAGGCCTCTAAGAGGGCTTCCACCCAAGTCACTTGGACTTGGCCTGCTTATTACAGAAGAGTTGTGCATTTAACCTAGGAGTCAAGCCCTTTCACTAGAAGTCTCTCTTAGTCCTCACAGGCCTTGCCATTCTTCTGTGCCCATAGAAACCCAGAGGTCATCAAAACTTATATGATAGCCAACTCTGTCCTGTCTACATAGTGGTTCACTCATATTGCTAAGAAAATGAAACAAAATATACCCCAGGAAGATTCCACAAAAGTCTGAAATTACTTCTGAAGTTTTGACATCAAAATGATTTATTGGGGAAGGAAAAAAGTAGAATTGCCAAATAATAAAAGTGGCTGTTGAATTTGTGTTCTTTCTAGTGGTCGAAGGGTATTTAAAAGTAGATAACATAAATCCATTGCCTTTTTTTGTTAGGAGAAAAGAAAACAAGTGAGCAGCACACTGAGGCAGGCACTTGTCTTAAATAAGAGCCACCAAGGCCATTGCAGCAGCCAGGGTAGATGTGCAAGTGCTGTAACATTTTGTGAGTCCTAGAGAAACAGAGATTGCAGGATGTCTACCTTGTACCTCGTCTAACTGCTTATTACTTGCTAATAAAATAAGGAAGTGGCCTTAATTGTATGTAAATCAGAAAGCCCTCGGGAGGAGAAAGCCACAATTCAAGTGTGTCCTGGCCAATTTGTTGATAATTAAGCTAAGTCTTAAGGAAAATTATTCCATTAAAATAAGAAAGACCCAAAAACTCAGTATACAATTGTCACTCAGTGTGACAATAGTAATTGTAATAGTAATTGATGTCAAATTCGTCATCTGTGAGTGAATATTTTATGTGCTCAGTGTGCATTTAGTCTGACTACAAAGTAATAATAGACTTGAACACAAATCTCTGGGGTACTCATGCCATGTATATTAAGTCACCAGATTCTCTAGACAAAAATTGGCATTTCAGAATTACTTTACTGTCTCTGATGAGTGTTACCATGAGTTTTAGTATAAGATCATACCACTTTATTCATAACAACTTATGATTTAGAATAAATTTGTAACTTTCTCACAATAAGCTCATTCAGGTGAGAAAGAGAAGGATGGTGAATTGTATGTCTTCAAAAACTTTCAAATTTCAGTGAAAAGAGAATTGATCTCTTAAGAAAATTATGAAATTTAAGAAAATTTTGTCTAAATTGTTTAGGCCAGGTGTGTTAATGGAGGAGCCTAAGATACACTTTCTAACTCATGTGCATGTACCATCAGTTCACCTGTCTGAATGTTCTGGTATTTTCTGGATGTCATAATAGAAGTATTCTGAATACATCTGTTAAGTAAAATCAAGCATCTCTCTTACTCCAGCTGCTGGAGTTATGATTTGTGACCATGAAAGACAGTGTCTCTCCTTCTTATTTAACTTTTTTCATCTATTAAGTATAAATAATGACCAAAAACAAAGTGACTGCCAACAATCATTTAGAACAGAACATGACATATTGATATATACTGATACTTTGACCAGTCCTTTGAAGTCTGGCTACTTAATACTAAAAATCTCACACAGGACAGTAAAAGAATTATAAAGGATATTTAGCATTCAAAATGGCCTTTGAAGTGACTCCACTGGATGAAGTATCTTCATTTTCTCTTTGTTTCTACATTCAAGAAAAAAATAATAATGATAATATACCACCCTGTTTAGTCATGAAAAATATGTGAAGATAATCATACTTTAAAAAGTGAACATAAAGGAGCTAGGGTTGTGGCTCAGTGGTAGAGCACTTGCCTACCACATGTGAGACACTGGGTTCCATCCTCAGCACCACATAAAAACAAATAAAGGCATTGTGTCCATCTACAACTTAAAAAAATGTTTTTAAAAATAAAAGTGAACATAAGGACTAGGAATATAGCTCAGCGGGTAGAGTGTTTGCCTTGCATACACAAGGCCCTAGGTTTGATCCTCAGCACCACCAAAAAAAAAAAAAAAGAACATAAGGAGAAATTTGCTTTTTTTTTTTTTTTTTTTTTTTTTTTT
>NW_026000142.1:16690276-16693700 GCF_001458135.2 Marmota marmota marmota | reverse complement strand
TTTTTTTTTTTTTTTTTTTTTTTTTTTGTGGTGCTGGGATCAAACCCAGGGCCTTGTGCATGCGAGACAAGCACTCTACCCACTGAGCTATATCCCTAGCCCATAAGGAGAGCTTTATAAGTCACATATTTTAAGTGCCACATAAGGAGTTTTAAGAATCAGTATAGAAATAATAACATAATTTCTGTTCTATTTTATGTAGAACATATAAGTTATAAATTATAATTTATTGTCTTACAAAAATGTAAATACTTGTTTTACATCCTATCTATGGCAACTTTTTGCCAGAAGGTAGCACTTCTTATTCTAAGGTTATTTCAAAGAGAAAAGACAAAATTCTTCAGCATTTAGGTATACACAAATTTTTATAAAGTATAAAGATACTGCATATAAATACATCTTATAATTCACAAATGCTAATACTGTGAGCTTCTTTTACTAATAATACACCTATCCTCCCAAACTTATGCATTTTATAAAATGAAATGTATCTTTCAGTATTAAAGGAAAGTCTTCTTAATTTAAAAACCAAGAAATTATCTTTATGAAAAAAATAAGTATGTACCATTTTATCTTTTTTATAGATTATTCAAATAGTAAATTCTGAGTCATTAGGAACATTTTGGGGAGGAGTTCTAATCTGTCATTTGATAATCACAACATTTTGAACTATTCATAGTGATTGTAGTTCGGGTAGCACTATTCAAAATCATTCGTTCCATCTTTCTTCCCAGAAATACACCAACAAGATGACTGACACAGGCAGTTACAATCTGAATTCATTAGTGAATTTTCCAACATGATTTTTGAAATGCCACCTGAGTGTATATACCTATACATACGGACATACATACAAATGTGTAATGTAACTTATCTAAGAAAATTCTCTCTTCTTCCTCCAGAAAACCTACAGGGACTTCCGACTACAGGGTGTGTTGGAAGGAACACTGAACAGTAAGACATATGAGACCCTGCACAGACGGCTAACAGTTGAGGAGGCCACCGCCTCTGTTTCAGAAGGCGGAGGACTTCAGGGCATTACCATGAAAGATAGTGATGAAGAAGAAGAGGGCTGAAGACATACAGCTTTGGAGAAAGGAAGACCTGGACTACTCGTTTTTGTTCTGGGGCTTATTTTGTTTGTTTGTTTGTTTGTTAGTGCTTTTTTTTTTAAACTTGTCCTTGTAATTACATTTAATGTCTTGACCAAATAAAACTTCTTGTATTTCTGTAAGAAGTAAACCTGGAGGTTGAGTTAAAGGGGAAAATGCCAAGTATATTTTTGAAGAAGATCCTTCTTGGTGGTATAGCTTGACCTAGAATTATTTGTTTGTGATTGGAACATGAACTTTGTTTTTTTTAATTAGCAAATTCGACCTCTTTTTTTTCCCATCAAAGTAATGTCCTGTGTGTAAAGAGATATGTATTTCCCATGATACAACATTGTGAGAAGCTACTTCTGATCACTGCACCAACCCTATTGTACCTTTGTTAAAATGATGTATACCTTACAATTTATAATTTATGCACAAAGATTGTTTTGTAGTTAATTTACCAGTGTTGTGGTGTGTATAAAAACTTTGACCTTGGTTTTCATTACTCTAAATTGGTCTGCAAGTGTTGTCCTGGGCTTAAAGGACTGCCAGCTCCAAACATAGACTAGATTATACAATGGCTTGTGTCTTGTTCCATTCTGAACAATTTCTTTCAAGTGTAAGAAATTTCAAGGTGTGCTTCTATCAACATACCATACTCCCCTACTTCTAAATATAACAGCTTGCAGGCAATAAAAATTCATTTGGTCATAACAACTTCTGTATTTATTAGACTTGTATAGATTAAATGCAGTAAAATATGTTTGCAGTATTTCAAACCTCCCAAATCTCTGGTTTTATGTCTTTGGTTTTTGTGGTATTTGTTTCGTTTTGTTTGTTTTCAATTAAATAAGCACTTTATTTTGTACCTAGTAGATGCACAGATTTGATAAAATGATTATTATGACAGTTTATAGCCATAGCAAAAGAGACATTACATATTCAAATAGTATATATTAGTAATTAATGTTAACTAATAATTAGTAATGCTTATAATGTTCACTAGCAATTGGCACTCTTAGTGATAATTCTCTCATAATATTTTCTTGTGAGGAATTGGAAAGGTAGTAGTAGTATGCTTGCCAATTTTTATGTGAATTTTTATTTTTGTAATTTTACCTAAAATATACTAGAATATTGTGCTGCTGCATTCATTCATAAGTAATTTTTTGAGAATGAGTATTAAAGCATTGTCCAAGCTTGCCTCTATTAACTGGGTTCAAGTAATCCTCCTGCCTTAGCCTCCTAAGAAGCCAAGACTATAGGAACATATCTCCCCCCAGCTATATTTGTAAGTAATTGTTTTTTGTAATACTAGCAACAACCCAGCTCTACCACTAAGTTAAAATACCAGCCCTTTTAATTATTATTATTTATTTATTTTATTTATTTGTTTATTTTTTTTGAGATAGGGTCTTGCTAAGTTACCCAGGCTGGCCTCAAACTTGGGATTTTCCCGCAATAGCCTCCTGAGTGTCTGGTATTACAGCTGGGTGCCATTAGCCCAGCTTATTAGTAATTTTTCAGTGAAGTCAGTTAACACAAAATGAGTGGAAATAGCCCTGAACCCATGCAAAGTTATGTTTTAAAACTTTAGAAATTAATTAACTTGAACCTCCAAATGTATTCTCTGAAGTGTTATAAATGGTGATTATGTAGCTAAACTAGTTGACAAAAATCTGTTGAAGGTTACTATATAGTATTGGTTGAGCTCAACTGTTAAGTCCTAGGGGTGAGATAAACATGAAGGAAGGCAGTGTCTTCCCCTTGGCTTAGTGAGAGACTAACTTTACCAAGGCAATGTTTTCAAAAGGCAGTTTGTCTTGGAATGCCCTCCCTCCATCTTTACATGGAGACCCTTTACTTCAAGTCCTCAAGTATCAAGTCATACTACCCTCAACTCCTTTGTGGTCTTCTCCTCAGGCTTTCTTCTCTGCAGCTCAAATTATTCTAGGCTTGGAAATTACCTATGTGCTGGAGATAGAACCCAAGTCCTCCAGCACACTCAGAACACACTGTACCGCTGAGCTACACCCCAGTTACACTTCTTTTTGTTTAAATAAAATGTCCATTTTCTTAATATTGCTCATCTCAATATATTTGACCCTACATTGTCCTAAAGTGTGAGCAATAACTGCTGACACCACTCCCCCGACTCTACTGGAATTTTTTTTTAATAAAGTACTCAAAGCAATGATCCAGTTGATAAGATTCAAAAATAAAAGGGGAGGACTGGGGTTGTGGCTCAGAGGCAGAGCGCTTGCCTCACACATGTGAGGCACTGGTTTTGATCCTCAGCACCACATAAAAATAAAGATGCTGTTATATAT
>NW_026000142.1:16656644-16690251 GCF_001458135.2 Marmota marmota marmota | reverse complement strand
TTATATATATATATATATATATATATATATATATATATATATATATATATTCTTTAAAAAGTGGGGGCCAGGGGTAGGTAGTACATAGGAAAGTGTTTAGGGCTCAGAGGGTCTTTCTGCTAACTTCCCTAGGCTGTTAAGACTTTGGAAGTTCTGTCCAGATTGTGATCATCTTTGCTCCTTTATTTTTCAACACAGGATTTCTAAAAACTCCATTCCTGCCTTCCACCTGTTTTCCTAACAAGGTCAATTGCAATCCAAGGTAGGTCAAGGAACTGCCCACATTTTTCTGGTGACTACCAAGTCACAAAACGGAGTGAAGAAAAATTTATAAGGTAACTCAGAAAAAAAGTAAAAGTGTTTTTTGGGTTTTTGCCCAGAAATTCTCTTCAACCTAACTGCAAATTGCTTGAAATGACTTTAATAATTGTTCATTGGTGTGTATAATGATTAGGATGAACGCCCAAGCATCTGTCTATTAAAGGAAGCCAAGTTTTATATGATGTTATTCTTTTAAAAATGCTTTTTTATGAAAAAGAAGTTTAATTGACAACCTATCAAGCCTTGCAGAATTTTTAAGTGAACTAATGTTTAGTTCAAAAATAAATCGCTCTATCCTCCTAAATAATTTTGGAAAAGGGCAAAAAGTGTACATTCTTTGGACAGTCTGGTGATTGTTGCAGGAGAATATAATACCGCCAATAATGTCCAATTCGAGTAGACTTATTAAATAACCCATCTAGAATGAAAGTTTCCCCAAACATTTGTTGAAAAAAATAATAATAATAATGCCTTTTCCCGGAAAGAAAAAGCAGCGCACAGCTCAGTGTAAACCTCTCTGCGCCAGCTGTAGCTCGTTCTTGCATTCATGTATTTTTCCACTTGAATTCCCTTGAGTCCTTGCTCATTGTCCCTCGCTCAGGAGAAGGGATTTCCTGCTACTTTTGCAAGAAACGTCCGTGCAAAGTGTCTTGGGGCTCCCACCCCGCCCCCAGGGTCACGGCATGGCCTGGCACCGCCCTCTGTTGCCTGGGGGCGACTGGCAGTCAGAGGGTCCGAAACCTTCTTACTGGTGTGCTCGAATGGGAAAGAGGTCACCCCCGCTGCCGCTTCTCACAGAGCCGGGAAGCTCTTTTCCGGTGCCAAAGTTTGCCTCCCGAGAGCGACGCGGCTGCAAAACCCTGCGGGGATCGCAGGCAGGGGCCACTGGCCGCAGGGAGCCCAGCGCGCCAAAGGTTCACCCTACTCTGGCGCCCCAGAGCGCGACCCTGGTCTTCTGAGCCCCGCCAGTCCGGCATTTGGTAGAAAGGAGGGGGAGATTAGAGCAAGAGCTCGATCTCTTTTTATTTCTAATTCCCAAAACAGAAAATGGAAATTTCCCTGTCTGGGTCCCTAAAGGGAGGTGATAGATCGATGTTCCTGAGAGATGTTCACGCGCCGCTGGCGGCGGTGCCTCTATGAGCCGGGATAGCAGCCAAGCTGGCCTCCTCGCGCTCTCGACTGTTTGCAGCAACCCCAGTCTCCCCTTGACAGCCTGCAGCCCGCCCCACTCCTCTGTGGAATTTCAGTGCTCACCAAGTCTTTAGACTGAGTTCCCACCATAATGCCTATAAAGGAGAACCCGGTGGTAGTGGCCTTCTTTTGCTTCCAAGTCCCGCGGGAGGGAACCCTCAGGGAAGACATTGGCTAGTTGTTGTTGGTACTTTGCTGCAAATCGAGTTGTGTCCACGGGCCTGGGCAGCAAAGACGGACTGGGAGTAGTGACACCCACACCCAAGAAACATGAAGCTGGGGCAGCCCCAAACCCACCATTACCACACCATCACCACCACCAAAGGGAACTCTGGAAGTAACTTTCCCTGGACTATCAATCTATCAGATGAATATGGGGTGTAGAGGTGCCTGGAAGCTGTTCTCCCCTGTGACATTAATTACCATATTTATCAGAGCAGAGCAAGGTGAGTGCAAAACCCCAAGCCTTGGTTTCGGAAGTCACTAGAGACACTCAAGCATGGACTTTATCCATGAAGAATAGGAGCAGTAGGCATGGGAGTGTGCTCTCGTACCAACCAGAAGAGGAGGTGAGACAACATGATCTGTTCCTAAATGAAGATCACAGATTAATGGACAGAAGTGGAGGGGTGGGGGGTGCCTCTGACAGCAGTATGGGGTGCAGCAAAGAGGCTAGGACTTAGAGATGGAACAGTTTGGGTTTAAATAACAACAGCCACACTTCCACCTGTTTGAGCAATGGGGCCTTGAACAAGTTACTTAACCTCTCTTTAAAATGGACACTCAATAAGAAAGATTCCTATAAGGTTTAAGGGCAAGAAATAAGTTGTGGCCATCATTAACTATTTCTTAGTATAGTGATAGATTCCAAAGAAAAATTGGGAGGCCTGCCTGGACCAACACACACCAACAGTCTCACCAGCGATTCTTCCTGGGTATGACACAAAGTTCTTTTGGATCACTCGGCTCCTTGAATCCTGGCGTGTGTGTGAACTGGATAGAATTGTCCAGTTCCTGGCTTTTATAGACTGCCAGCTTGCTGGGAGAAGAGGAGGCGAAGGGGAGGGGCAAGTCTAAGCTGGTCCCCTGAATAGATGGCACTGCCCTTTCTGACAGCAGCTCCTGAAGCTGCAGTTGGGCAGGGAGGCAACTGGAGATGAGTTAGCTTGGGGGTGATGGTAGTCAAGACTCTGAAATGGGACAAGAATGATCTGGAAGGTGCCAGACCACAAATGAGGAAACCCAGACTTCGACCTGTGGCCAGTGCGTAGAGTTTAAAGGAATATCAGGGAAGATGGTATTCATTAATGTTTTCTGAGCAGTAGCGGGGAATAGAGCAGGTGAGCTCTGTCCCAGAACAGAGATGCAACATAAGGAGGCACTTGCAAATTGTGAAACAGATCTGAGACAGAGACAGAGGGTTGCAGCTACCTGAGTGCAACCCAGGGTGGTACCAGTCATAGCAGAAAAGCATAAAAAGGACTTAGGTAGCTTTGAGTGACAACTGACCCTGTCCAAGTTGCTAAACTGGCAGAACTCCCTGGAGGCCAGGAAGACTGGATCACTGCAGAGGATCAACATGGGACAGAGGCCCTGCCCCTGGGTCACCACTCAGCACATCTGTGGCTGGAAGTTGCATGCTCTGACAGTGCTGGGGCAAGGCAGGTGGTGGTCTTGGGGAGGCAGAAACTGAACACTCTCTAAAGAGGAAGATAGGGTCCCCGAGGTTTGGCTGGGAATGGGGCTAAATTTTTAACCTGAAGGCTATTCCCCATTCCAGTTTCCTTTAAAGTAGCCGATCTGCGGCTTCTGAATCCCAAACCCAGGGATTCAGCACTAAAATATTTTCCATCTCTCTGTACTTTTCAACTTTACATTGAGGGTAGGTTATATTTGTGTGCTTATTTGTGAGTGACGGTGGGGGAGTTAGGACAACAAATAAACATTCTACACTTGTCCTCAATCTTCATCCACATTGTCTCCCCCTGGCTAGGTGATTCTCACTTCCAAGAGGAAGTGAAGAGTTGATTTCAAATGAGAAGCTAATTAAAAAAAAAAAAATCATTGGATACCGTAGTAAATAGTTAATCTTCCCAACCTGGCCTGGGTTTGTTTATAGTGCACTTATACATAGTAACATCAATAGACCCTGCAAAAATTAAAAATGATGTATCAAATTACTTTATTTTCTGCCTCAAGTCAATTCTGGTTTGCTTTTTAGCACTGCCTCCCTCCCCTTCCCATACAAGTAACACCCCTGTAGAGTACAAACTGGATGAAAGAAAACTTGATTAAATGATAAAGGTAATTCTTTAGAGTATTTCCTTAACATGCCAAGCAAGCGAAGCTAATTGTATCTTTGGAAGGAGATTTTGGTAGGGAAGTAGAAAAATTTCATTAAAGAGCGTCTTATAGTAAAAGGTCAGAACTCAGCAGGATCAGGTCTCAAAAAAGTGGAAAGTGAAACAGAAAAAGACCAGGTGAGGGAGCCCACAGTAAGGAAGGTAGGGCTTTTGTTAGGTCCTCCTGGCTGTATAGCCTGGTAATAATTTAAAAAAAAATACACTTTGAAGTTATGAATTGAAGAAGCTCATTCATTGTCATTCATTCAAATGCTATAGGTTTTTGTTACATTGTGTGATTACTAGGAATATTCTTTCATAAAATTAGAATAGTCTATGGAAAGTTGATTAATTTTAGAAATAATTGCTTCTTAAGAAATAAAATCAATCAAATTGGGTTAAAAAAAAAAAAAAAAAGCTTTTTGTGACAGGTAATTCCTGCATCTACAGAAGAAAGTGTTCCCTGGGGAAAACAGGACTGAATGTGGGTGAACAGGCCTTCCAAGGACAAGGGAAGTCCTTGAGGCTAAGGGAAAAAAAAATACTTTAGCAAATCTGACTCCTGTGTGTACTTTAACATTTCTACATATTTGACCTAAAATCTATCATTGAACAGAGAGGTTGTTTTTAAATCCAGTTGTCTAAAAATTTTGGAAAAGTTTGTCAAACTTTTTAACAAGGTGATAGTTTTTCATATGTTAAGTGGTTTATTTTAAAATCTCTTTTCAATGTCAATGTAATCAAGGAATTAGGAGGTTTTGATTTAGTCCCATTTTACAGAAAAACAATTCAAAGCAAAAGGGAACCGTCAGTAATGGTTCCTGAACAAGGAGTCCACTAGCTGTGTGGCCTTCCTGGAGCTGGGCAGACCTGGGCTAGGAGGCCAACTCAGGGCAGGGAACTGGCATCATTTATTCTAATGCTCAAACTGTCCAGGACAAATTGGTCATGTGAGTACTTGTGAAGATCTTTCTTCAAAAAGAAAGGTCATTCTCAATTTCAAGGGATAATTGAAGGATCCAGCATTTAAAGGATAGTGAGAAACAGGGAGGAGAAAGAGGGACTATTTTACCCTTTAAGGAAGCGGCAGTTGGGGGTGAAGTGAAGGCAGAAGAGATAGCCCTCATTTGAAAAAGTGGGTGTTTTCTTAAATTCCTGCTAACAGAGTTTTAAACTAAAACCTCTAGATATTAATAAGAAATAACAACTGCAAGCTAATTGTTAGAGATATGGGCAATTTTGCGCACGGATTTTGCAGAGAGAGAAAAAGAAACAAAAATAGAAAAAAATTAAAAACAAAAAAACAGTAACATGCAGAAGACAGAGAAAGAAGAAGAAAAGCCTTTCCCATTTCCTTTCCCATTTCCGAAGTCGAACGACCACGACTCCGGAGACTGAACAAAAAAGAGAGGAAGGCTCAACTGCTTATCCACCACGGTGCCCGTGAGTTTCTAAGTGACTGCAGGCGCCACTAGACGCACTTGGCGAAGGCACTGTACAGGACCCTCTTGCTAAAATAAGGAAATAGGGGTTACTGGAATCCCACAATCCCTGCCCCTAGTTTCCTCCCATACCTGGCATTCCCACAGGGAATCTTTAAGAAAAAGCTGTAGGTAGGGCTCTGGAATTCGAATTACTGGTGGCATCTAAGCCAAAGGGGGGGGGGGGGAGTATTCAAAAGGCATCACAGCAATCACGTGTATTTGGTACATTTCATTTTTCCATCCTATATCTTAATTTTCAAGAGACCTGTTGACAGTGGTGTCTCCTCTCAGTAGATGTTGAGACTTCACTTTTTAAGGAAAATAATAAATTGGATTTCCCATTAATATTGAAAGGTAATGATTTTGCTTAGAATAAAATATGGCCAAACAAATAAAAGGGGAATGGATCCTTTGGAAATCGAGGTACCCCGTTTATTACCATGCCAGCCGCCTTTCATACACAGCGTATGCACTTACTTAAAAGTTTTGCCATTACTCAGAAATCTTAATCGGCGTCATTAAAGCCAACTTCACTTTCTCTTTTTTCTCCCTCGTTTCCTCTCTTTTCAACAGTGGTGTGAAAGTTCAGATATTCTCCATAGTGAGTAAAAAGCTCTGAAAAGCAGCTAATGTGCCAACACCGGGAACATATCCAGGTTCATGGTGCGAAAATGGAATATGTGCTGTTGAATTATTATTTTTGTCCTTTAGGTTTACATCTACGCCCTTGTATTATGTAAATTTATGAGAAGCTGTGAATCACAGGGTTAGGTAGAGGAGTCCCCCCTCTCCCCGCCCGCCTTCACACGCAACAGGAGCCGACCCCATTCAGTCTTTGAATGATTCACAGCCCGTGTTCCTTTCTTCTTCCAGCTTTTTACCCTAGACTCAACTTCCCTTCCCATCCTCGACCCTTCGAGCCTTCCACGACTAGAGGCGGCTGCCCAAGCCTGGGCGCCGCGGTAGGCCAGGTTCGTGACGTCAGCCTGGGGCCCCTCGAGGTCACCGCTGGCCGTTGATGCTATTCTCTGGTTGCCAGCGTCAACGCCGACGCGGGGCGCTCCATGCTTCTCGGCGTTTACCAGGCTCTCTTCCTCTAGAAGACTAATTGTGAGGACAGACCTAGTGTTAGTAAATTCAAAGAATCAACTGAACTTGAATAAAAAGGAGATGGTGGGAAGAGAAAAGAAAAAATAACTTCCAAAGTGATTCAAACTAAGCAGGCAAAAACAGTATTTAAAACATTAGTAAGATTTCTTAATGATGGACCAAGCCTCTGTCTTATTGGGATTTTCTTAGCGTGGATGTTGAACCCTTGAAGCCTACACACCGCGAGTATAGGATGGGGTCTGGGAGAGGCCTAAATGCCCCAAGGGGGTACATCAGAAGGACATTCACCCAAAGGGCGCAGGCCAGTGCCCGGTTGCTTCCTTCGCCTCAGGGGCTGCTGGAAGTAGGTTGGATGTGGCCTCGGGTTGTTGCCCTCAGTCTCATCTCCTCTTCTGGAGAGGGCAGGAATTGACCCACAGAACTCGGGAATGGGAACGCCAGGACAAATTGGAGGGTGGGACCAAGACCCTAAGGTTTCCTTATGGAGACGGGTCTTCTACGGGATAATCTAATTAGGAAATTCTCTCCCGAGGACCATAGGGGACACCAACTACTAAGCCATGGTCAAAGGGTTTCTGAGAAAAGATTTGCAGGGAACCTAGGTGGGCGGGACACAAGACACATAACAGGACAATGGACGTGAAATGTTTTTGGAGGGCATACTCAGTTCAACCCCTTCTTTGAAATTAGTTTAGAATATGGCAAACCGATACGATAAAAAGATGTTCTCATTCCTTTTAAGGTGAGCCACACTGCCAGGCCTTGCTTTCACCTGACATCCAGATTAAATGACCCTTCGGTTACATCCGGAGTCGTCCAATCGAGCGAAAGTTCTGTTCAAAAACTTTTCAAACACGAGTTCTCCTCCATCTGTTACTTGGTCTCTTAAACCAGATCGGCGCCCCCTCCCGAAACTTTGGAGTGCCGGGCCTTTTCCCAGACCGGGGATATGGAGCGGCCCCAGGACCCGCGGGGTTGCAGAGGGAGGAGGGAAGAGCGCAATCACGCCGGGGAAAGGCCGTAGGGCAGTGACGGCCCGGAAGGCTTGGGGCTTCCAGACCTGATGCGCCCCAGTGCCACGGTGTCTGACCTCGACTGCCGGGCAACTGGAAGTCTCCGCCAGGCTGACTAGCTGGACCTGAAGCGCGCAGTGCAACAGGCGGGCGGAGAAGTCCAGCAGGCGACTACCCAGGAGTTGCGTCCTAGCTTCCCAGTCCCTTCCAAGCCTCTCTCCAGCCACTCCACCCAGCAGTCGCACAGAGCTTGATCGCCCTCAGCCTGGCCAACATCGTTTTAACGGTTCGGGACCGGCAAGCCAGAACCAAGAGATGAAGAGCTCGACCTGAGAGATTTTTCGACTTTTTTGTTTCACGGCAGGCTTCTATTAAATGGCTCGGCTCTGGCAACCAAATCCTGAATGAGGCGGGCGCCTCTGCTCCTCCGCCGGCAGCACGGAAGCAGTCCCCCGGGCAGCCAGGACTTGGGGCCGCCAAGGCCGAGCGATGATGGAAGCGGAGGCGGCGGAGGACAACCGGTACGCGCGGGGCGCTCCAGAGCCGAAGAGACTATTGGCTGGAGTTCAGGAGGTAACTGAATTTACAAATAGCTCTTTAGAGATTTCTGGCTCAAGGATTTTCGATTTACCTCTATTTGCTTCTTTCTTCCTGTAAGTTCATTCTTTGCTCCGTATTGTTTGAATTTCTATTATCGACTTTTATTTCATGGGATCATTTAAGAAAGTTTGAAAATAACACCAAACTTTTAAACCTCGTGCGTAGAATCAAGGAAAGAATCGCACTGTGTTGAATATGGTTTTTATTTGTGACCACTAGATACGTTTTTAAAATTGTCCCGGACTGCTGCGAAACCTTAATCTGCCAATCGCACTGACCAGCTTTTCCTATCGTTGTAGGAAAGTTATCAGTGTGGAGTAAACTGCACAATTGGGGGTAGGTGGGTTATCTTCTAATTGTTCACCTCCCAGTTTCCAATAACGCCGTTGTAAATTACAATCAAAACTTTGCTGGTTTTTGTTGCTTGACTTTTAAGCAGCTCCTACGAAAATGTTGCAGAGATTGGATTCCTTGTTTATAAAGTTCTTTTTTCCATCAAGTCCGGCCCTGACTTGTAGCCTCCCAGTCCGGAGGGACGCGACTCATAGGCCTGTGGGAACGGGCGAGAAAAATCCCAGCATTAGTGTAGGGATAAAAACCAAGCAGCCCAGGTGATCGCTGTTTGTAATGTGTGTCGCCTCATTAACAGCTCTCACTTTGGGGCTCTATGCTTTCTTTTACAAACTGATTTAATATGTAAATATTGTTTTGAGAGGAATAATTTCACTGGGTTTAACCAAAATCCTAATATAAAAGAAATAGTAACAACAGAGATCTAGAGACAACAACAGACCGCCCTCCCACTCCTCCTCCCCCAAGAGAGAACAAGACTCATATTCCTTATCTGTGATATTGTCCCTCACAGGTTATATGAAATTAGCAAGATTTTTCAAAATTTACTATCAAACTAAGTAAACGCACACTAGTAGCCTCAAATTTGAACTTCTTGTCCATGTTTCATAATGAAATATACGAAAGATAGATAGATACCATTGTGTACTCTGAGATACCCAAAAAGAAAAAATGAAACAAAACAAAACAAAAAACTTTCCTTGAACTATGCAAACCCTTTCGATTTGTGTCTTATTCCATCACCCTGCCTCCATTATACACCAGAAGAAATAACAAAAGATCAGTCAGCGATAAAGGCTGTGGAGGAATTTAGGTAATGTTTTTCTCTTCTAGAAGTAAAGTGTTGTCTTTGGTGCTATATATTAAACAGGAAAAAGTGTGGATGCTCCTGAATGCCTGGGGTTATCATCATCATCATCATCATAACAATAACACACACCCCTTTCAGCTTAAAGCAGCTAATAAGAGGCAAAGAGAAAGCTAACTGTTGTTTCTGGTAAAGGGGTGGGGGTCATGAATGTTTGACAGGCCTGAAAACCCCTAAAAATAAAAACAGGGACAAATCAATGCATTGGGCAAAATGTTGGCTGTGTGACAATGTTTTCCAATGCATTTTTAAAAATACAACAGTATTTTGTGACTTATTAAGGAAGATGTAAAGATTATAGATTATTTGATAATTTATGGTTCTATTATTTCACTTTTTATCTCCGATCACAGTAACATTGATCAAAAACTACATTTGCTTGTGACAGGGACTTAAGTAGAAAGCCTGGGAAAATTGTGCAAGTTCTTGAGTAATATCAAGAACACAGTTTAAAGCATTGAAATCAAAGCTAGATTCCTAGGAAGAGATAAGTTTTAGTCATTTTGGAGGAGAAGAACTTTTTTTTTTCCCCCAGAAGTTTCCAATACAAGTTTGTTATATGGCCTCTTATAACAAGGATTGTTCTGGCTCCCTCAGGGTATTTATTTCATTCAGGACAAACCAAACACTTAAAATTCGACTTGCATTGGGATTTAGGTAGATGGGTAGGGCAAATAAATATTGCCTTTTCGTGTTTGGAAAGGGGAGGAACAACTTAATCATAAGCTTGGAACCAAAAAAAAAAAAAAAAAAGGAGGATTTAGGATTCTGCAAGAAAACCCAAAGAATCTATAACAGAGTTTCTATTTTGCCATTAACAAAACAAACAAGGCTCCCTCATTGTCTTCTTAGTAAACTAAACAATTTAAAAGTGTTTAATTTTAATTTAAATTAAACTAGTTTAGAAGCTTCAAAATTTGCCAAATACGTGGTACATTTACTGTTTTGTCCTTTTCAAACATTTGGAAATAAAACAAAAAAACTAAATAAATTGGACAATAAGACAGAAATACTTCTTAAATTCATTTTGAACTTAAAGGCAATCCTGACTTTATAGAGATATTATTATTAGTTAACACGTTTGGTGAAGTTTTGATAGAAAATATTAACAAATGTCATAATATCTGTCAGTACTTGGATTTGTAAAGTCCTTCTCCAGTCTTTAGGATCAAAAAAGCAGGGTTATCTTTTTTAAAAGAATATAATTGATGCTTTGGCATATTTGTTACTCAAATGACACTTTCAAACACTTGTCAAATAGGCAAATCCCAAAAAGACCAGTGAAAAGCAAACTGTTAAAATATTAACTATACAAAACATGTGTACTCCTTAGCCAATATTTTTCCTTTTTTAATTTAGTGTCCACTGAAGAAGAAATTAACCCAGGTCAAATGAAAGCTTTTTTGCCGTTAAGGAAAGGGGAGGGGGAGGAGGAGAAAGGAAGAGGGAGGGACACGCGACAAACGTAAAACAAACTGGTGGCATTCAGTCAAGAAGGCCGGTAAGGCTCCGGGGGCCGGTGAGTTGTGCAAATCAGCTGGGCGCTTCAAAGCTTCCCATAGCCGGGCTGTTTCGTGTTTCTTTGCCTTTTTCTTTAAACCTGGCCCTGTGACGAAGGAGTGCAGCAGGAGGGGGATTCTTTGCTGTTGGAAAGCGGCAGGTAGGAAAGGGAATCTGATCCGCCCCAAAAGGCAGCAATTAAAGTCTTAACCGCGACCCATCTGTCGTGGGACAGGGACCTCCGCCCACCCCATCCCCCTTCCCCAAGCAAAGCCTGTCCTTTTGTCTGAGCAGGGGAAAGGAAGAGAGATTCTATTGCCCCAAGAGCAAAGGAAAGAAAACTTCCATTTTGGCAGAACCCTAAGTGGTTGTGCCCCAGCGAAAGAGAGCTCCGAAGCTCCTCCTAGTTTGTATGGAGTCTCTGTCCCAGCTCTGCCCAGGTGTCCCACGATTGCATCCTTCTACCCTTATACCCTTCTTCACCCCTGCATCAGTCTTCCCAACTAGAAGCTATCCTGAGACTGGAAAGAGCCCAGACCTAGTGCTAAGGCGGGTCGATGGCGTCAGACCTTTCCCCCGTCTGGCCTCTTGGCCGCCTGCAACTACAAATAGGACTAACTCCCCTCCCCCATTTCTTGAGTAACTGTTCCCCCACCACAAACCCAAGTGCCCTGCCTTGCAGTTGGGCCTCAGGTGGATTCCCAGTTCAATCTCTCTTCCTTTTTCACATTTCTCGGTTCCCAGAGTAGGGATGAGGGGCCCGGGTTCCTGACCTGGCCCGTGCTGGGAATGGGGTACGGAGGAGGGAATAATTGGAGGCCATTTTCCTCCGTTTGAGGTCCAGCTGAGCATCTTTGGGTGAAACTGGTTAAGGGCTTAACAATGCAATGGTTTGTAGTCTGCCTTCATCCAACTCCCACTGCTGACCCTTTCCAGGGTTCTTCCAGTAGGCCAACACACCACGCTTGGTCAGGTACCCGTCACCCACTCCACACCCACCCAGTCACAGTTAACAGGCAGATGGCACCTTGAAGTACTGCAGGAGGCTACTTACCTCGGCTTCCAAGCAGTACCTTCCCGTGCTTGCAGTTTAGTGCTTTCTGGCTCTGACTCAAAGCGGTCGGGTCTTCCAGCTCCCTGCAGCCCGGGTTGCGCGCCTTACCTCGGGGCTCAGCTACACACAATCGCTGACTCTCAACCGGTTGCACCGAGGAGTGTGCGCGCAGTTGCTCTCCGCGCGCTCCGCCTGAGCCGCGGGAACCCGCACAGTCCGAGCCTCTACTACTAGAATCTTCCCGAAACCCTCCAAACGCTCTACCGCTCAGTCCTAGGAATTTGAGCCCAAGCGCCACAACAGGCAGACGCCTGGTTTGGGGACGTTGCTGGGGCATGGTGCTCTACAGGCTCTCTTAGGGAGGTACAGGCGTGGCCGCGACTCCTGGCTACAGCAGTTCGCCCTGCTCGCTGCACAGCTGAGCACAGACACCCTGGCTGCCGCTGGCACTGCTTGGGGGGAGCCATGTAGACACTGGTAGCCGGGATGGGGATCAATAAGTTCTGTTCCCCTTCTCCGTTCGACATTGAGTGCTTAAAAATGCTCTGCTGGGAGAGAGCTCTAGCTGAGCGCAGGTTCTTTAAAGAAATGCTCTTTCCGGATTCCCAACTGAAACTCATGGAAGCGCGCGCTCGCGTGTATTTGTATGTATCCGGGGTGGGGTCCGATCCAAGTCAGAGTTTCCTGCGGTGTGATACCCGCTTATTCCTTGCAACTCCTCTACTTTGTGGACAGGAGTGCATCTTTCCCAGGCTATTGCCACCGGCATCGCCTTTACAAAACCACAAACACATAACAAGCCTCCCCAAGGCCTTTCATTCTCAGGGGCATTTGGGGAGGCCAGTTACCCGCTGGCTTCTTCCAAATGGTCCAGACTCGGATCGGGCCTTGGAGACTCTGGGATGCCAAGAGAGTGCCACCCCCAGACCTGGAGGAAGAAAGAGGACTGTGGAAGAGGCGACACGGCCCCGATCACGGTCCAGCGGAACCAAGCAAGGAAACGTCAGATTTCTCTGCCAAAGGCTTCCTGGCCAAGGCTTTCTGAAGCCTGGCGTTTGATAAATATAGCCTGGCATTTGCCCCTGAAATTAGACTGTTTCCTTATTTAGCCCTTGCACAATGATTTTAGATGATGTCACTTAGAGCTAAACGAGAAAATTGATCTCAGATTTGCTTGGCCTCTAAAGCCTGGTTAAGCAGATTGAGAATTAAAAAGACGGAGGAAGTAGGGGGGAGGGGGTGGCTGGAGGGTAGCAAAGTGTGCACCGGCAAGTGCGCGAGCGAAGGGGAGGGCGCGGCGCGTTGCAGAGAGCGCCCCCGCCTCTTCTGGGCGGAGGAACTTCGCTCACCAATGAAAAGTAGTCAATGACTGCAGAGGAAAAAAAAAAGTTTTCCTGTTGACTGTTGGAAGCGAATTGAGCAATTATCTAGTTTACCTTCTCCTCTTGGAAGTTAACGATTGGCGAGATCTTGGCTGCGTTATTGACACAACACTTTCTATTGATAGAAATATGTAGTGATTGTCCCCGAGTCATTGGTGCGCCAAGAACTCTGCGATGGGCTGGCAGGAGTCCATTGGGCTGGGCAGGCAGGTTCGGCTGGTGATGCTGGGGAGGAGGAGGAGGCTGCTGGTGGTGATGGTGCCCGTCCTCCTCTCCGCAGGTCTGTGACAAGCAGGGAACAAGGCAACGACCGCGCAGCCCAGCCCTGGCTGACGGACGCTGGCGACTCAGACATGGACAGTAGCTGCCACAACGCGACCACCAAAATGTTAGCGACTGCTTCAGCCCGGGGCAACGTGATGAGCACACCCAAACCCTTGGCTTTCTCCATCGAACGAATTATGGCGCGCACCCCAGAGCCCAAGGCCCTGCCTGTCCCTCACTTCCTGCAGGGAACCGTGCCCAAAGGGGACCCTAAGCACTCTCTGCATCTCAACTCGTCGATTCCCTGCATGATCCCCTTTGTGCCTGTGGCATACGACACGAGCTCCAAGGCAGGAGTGACCAGCTCAGAGCCGAGAAAGGCGAGTCTGGAGGCCCCGGCGGCGCCCGCAGTAGCGCCCTCCGCGCCAGCGTTCAGCTGCAGCGACCTGCTCAACTGCGCTCTGAGTCTGAAGGGCGACTTGGCCCGTGATGCACTGCCGCTGCAGCAGTACAAGCTGGTAAGGCCGCGTGTGGTCAACCACTCTTCCTTCCACGCCATGGGCGCCCTGTGCTACCTGAACAGAGGTGATGGCCCGTGCCACCCGGCAGCCGGCGTGAACATCCACCCGGTGGCCTCCTACTTTCTCAGTTCCCCTTTGCACCCGCAGCCAAAAACATATTTAGCCGAAAGGAATAAACTGGTGGTCCCGGCGGTGGAGAAGTATCCTTCCGGAGTAGCTTTCAAGGACCTGTCTCAGGCTCAGCTGCAGCATTACATGAAAGAAAGCGCCCAGCTTCTGTCAGAAAAAATTGCGTTCAAAACCTCGGATTTCAGCCGAGGATCTCCTAATGCCAAGCCCAAAGTTTTCACTTGCGAAGTATGCGGAAAGGCAAGTACTCTGAAGAAGTCTCAGTCTCTCTATCTCTATCTCTTCTTTCCCTTCCTTTCTTCCTTATTTTTTGGGGGGTAATTATTTGTATACACTTGTTATACTTCCTCCCCTCCTCCTCCCTAGTTTCAGAGTGCTTAATTTCAGTGTGCTTGTTTGGCTAACTTGTTCTACGTGTCTTTAATCTTAAGGTCTTTAACGCGCACTACAACTTAACCCGTCACATGCCAGTGCACACAGGAGCCAGACCCTTCGTATGCAAAGTGTGTGGAAAGGGCTTCCGACAAGCCAGCACCTTGTGCAGGCACAAGATCATTCACACGCAGGTGTGTTCCTCTGTCTCAGATTCACCTGGTAAACTTAGGAACGCTGAAATGACTGATAAAACCTTATTCTTTAGCATAAGATTTGTTTAAATGTGCTATCTGGGGCGTTGCAACATATCATTTGCCTTTGTTCTGCTTATAAGTGTTAGAGCATCACTGTTTTGCTTGCAGGACTGCACGTAATAATAACAAAACACCTTAATTCCTCTGTTTTTCCTCCCTCCTGCCTAGGAAAAACCTCACAAATGCAACCAGTGTGGTAAAGCATTTAATAGAAGTTCCACTTTAAACACACATACGCGAATACATGCAGGCTACAAACCGTTTGTGTGTGAATTCTGTGGCAAAGGATTTCATCAAAAAGGTATTGAACCCAGGAGATGTTGTCTCTCATGGCTGTTTTGGCCAAAGCCATATTAATCGTTGGGATATTTCAGAAAACGATATTTAAAATGCAAATAGTTATGTGAGGCTTAGGTTGCCAATTCTAAGACCCTACCCCTGAGTCTGATTAGTGTTAGAGAAAGGCATGGTTCATATACCAAGGGGATATATGAACCGCTGGTTCTCGCTTTATATAACTGAATTAATGAGTGTATATTAGAATGACGAGGAAAGGCCCTCCCCGTTGATGTTTAAAAATAAACTGAGGGAATCCAGTACCATGAACTGGCGGTTACAGCCCAGGCAGCTCTGGAGCTTGCTCACTAATCTTTGATGTGTCTTCTCCCTCCCCTGCATTTCAAGCTCCTTTCAGAATCACCTCCCTGTCATTTGTCTGTTTCAGGGAATTACAAAAACCACAAGTTGACCCACAGCGGGGAGAAGCAGTTCAAGTGCAATATCTGTAACAAGGCTTTCCACCAGGTTTACAACCTCACCTTCCATATGCACACCCACAACGATAAGAAACCTTTCACCTGCCCCACGTGTGGCAAGGGCTTTTGCAGGAACTTTGACCTCAAGAAGCACGTCCGCAAGTTGCACGACGGCAGTCTGGGGTTGGCCCGCACGCCGGCTGGGGAGCCAGGCAGCGACGCGCCGCCTCCGCTACAGCAGCAGCCCCCTACCACTCTGCCACCTCTGCAGCCTCCTCTGCAGCCCCCAGGGCCTCTGCAGCCTGGGCTCCACCAGGGCCACCAGTGATTGAGGCCAAGTTTCTTCTCACCCCCAGCTGGGGCCCCTACTGCAGGGGCAGAGGCAGACTAGAGCCAACCTCCAGGTCTGCAGAACCCGGGGCATGTTGGGCCCCACACTTTGAGGCGCACCAGAAACCTCTGCATTTCTTGGCCTTTGGCCTCTTGCATGCACCTGCTAAATGGTTTTGTGTATTATATTCTATATAGGCACTAACAATTATGAGAAATTTGGAGGGTTTTATGATTTTCTTTTTAATTTGGAAAGACTTCATCTCGGGTGGAGAGATGGTGTTTGTTTTGTTTTTAAACAAATTTCTGCTGTATTTATTGAGATCTGTATTATCTACCCGGGAATGCTGCATCATTTTAATTTTATTATTGTATATATTTCCATTGTGTCAATTTGGCTGTCTCAAGATGCCTGCTGATCGTTTATCACTATATCCTCCTTGGAAGTAACAACACTGTGTGTATGTTACACACACACACACACACACACACGTGTGTGCCTGAAAAGGTGCACTATGCATTCGTGAGCACATAGGTACACACACACCCATACACAATAGATAAGGGTGGTTCATTATGAATGAATTTGAATTTCGGTTTTGATTTTTGCACGTGAAAGTTGATTCATTGACTGTTGGAAATAAATACTTGGAACATGATTATTTAATCAACAAACTTTAGGGCTCTGTTTGTATTATTCAACTAAAGATCTCTGGTTCTGACCCTCTCTCCTCCTTTTTAAAAAGTTCAACTTTTGATTACTATCAAATGCTAAGATCTGAATATTCACCAAATGCAAATCGTCTCTGCAAGTGGTTACAGCTTTGGGTAAGGTTATGCAATTCAGTAAAGTTCAGAGAAAGAAAATGTGTATTTTTCTATCAGAAACATGACTTTGGTTTGGGTCTTCTGACACTGGTGGTGCACAGTAAGGTGAGAACAATATATCTAGGAGTCGTGTGTCACATTTCCACCAAAGCACCATAATATCATTTTGAAAGGTATCTATTGTTTGCTTCCTGAAGCATATACTGATTTGTACACTGCTGGCGAAGAGAGCTCCATGTTTTTCATGTGTATATGTTTATAGACGAATATATGCCCCTTCAAGGAGGAAACATGGATGAAAACCAAACTGTGGCGGGTGCCAGGTCCTTGAAACGCTTCAAGTGTTAATCAGCAGCTCCGCTGTGAGCTCGGGCTCTGGTGTTTTCTAACTGCAAGTCTCTCCTGTTTTCTTGCCAAAACAGTGAAACAACTGCTAAAGACTTTAATTAAGAGGGGTAATTAGTTCAGATTTATCAAAGCCCGGTTGTTATACTATTAGCTGCTCAGTAGAAGCTGCCAGACAAACTCACAGCTCAGCACAGTAGCCCGCTGCAGCGGGGCCACATCCTGGGAGTGAGGCGGAGAGGAGCGGGCATAGGGGGTTCCCGCCTTGCCTCTGCGGTCCCCGCCGCCCCTCCCAGCCCCGGGTCGCCAAGGTCAGACCCGGGGTGTGTTTGGGCCCCTCCCTCTGCTCACGCGCTCCTGCCTGGGCTTTGGGCAGCGGTAATTCACCGCGTATCCTGCGCAGGCTTCATAGCGCCCAAGAAGTTTCTTTTCTTGCCTGAATCCAGGCAGCTTTGCCAGCTCTAGGACCTCTCGACCATTGCAAAGGGAGTGCGGTGTGGGGTTGCAGCGGTGCCTCTCTTTTGTGCGTCATAAGGTGCCCAGGGAAAGGTGGCGCGTGGGGCAAAAGGCCAGACCAAAAGCGGGAGATGGGCCGAAGGCAGTGCCAGGGCGGGGAAATAGTTTCCTTGGCAATCCGGACTCACATTTCAAGGCCGGGAAGGATTGACAGCTCTGGACGGCAACAGTGGCCTACTAGGCTGGAAAGTGACAAAGACCCCCCGCTGGGTGATCAAGGACGTGGGGGTGAGCCAGTCCCTTGGGGGCGTCCAAGCCGCTTTCGGCCCCTGCACCTTCCGGATTGGGAAGAGAAGGTCTGGGGAGCTGGAGAGTACTGGCGAGAGGTGAACCGTCAAGATTCTGGAGAACAGCGAGGTTTTGACGCCCAGTGCTGGCCCCGGAGCGCAAGTTCTGTGTGTATGGTGACAGGTCCCAGCCCAGGATTCACTAGCTCTAATCCCGACATTTGTCTTTTCCTGATCTCCTCACAGCCCGACTTTGTCCTCTCTTGAGGCCAAGTCCATGTCCAATTTGACTTCTGAAAGCGATGGAGAGTTTGGGAATCCCATAGTTGGATAAATTCGGATCCCCACGTCCGTCCGTCATAAGCACCTTTTCTCTCTTAAAAGGCAGCCAACTTGATTATCTTGTCCCAAGCCCTGGCCAACATTCCCTCACAAATGCCAGAGCAGCAAAGGGAGTTTAGGCAACTGCCTCAGAGGTTAACCACCTTTTCCAGGTGGCTTAGTTGGATCTTGGAAGCACTTTTCTCTGAGTAAGAAGAATGAGATCAGGGATCATTATAATTTGTAATGTATAAATTCAAGTTAAATAGCAGAAAATGGCTTTTGGTTCTTGAACTTATTCCCAATAAGCATTTGAACTTATTCTCAAAACCCAGCATGTAATTCCTCTGAACATTCAAGGTGTCATGATTGTATTGGTGGAAAACAAAATAAGCATTGTTAAGAAATGTTTATTAAAGAAAAAAAAATTCCTCCAGTTAGGGAATAGTTCTGTGTGGAGTTTGTTAATCCATGCTAGTGTGCTTTGACAATGAAAAAAAAAGTTTTTCACAGAAGAATATGGCTGCGACAATGTAGGAAGAAGAATGAAGAAAGAGATGGGCAAGGGGTAGGAGAGAAAAAAGCTAGAGAAGGAAAGAAAAGCTAAAAAAATAACGGTTCTGTTGTAAAATGGAATAGCTAGGTGGAAGGTCTGACTTGGGATAGTTCAATAGTCCCACGGAATGTAGGCAAAAGGAAGTTGTTGTCTGTGGGCTCATAGGTTGGAGCAGCCTGAAGTGTTGTGATCAGATAGAGGAAGCCAGAGGAAATTCTCTAAAACTAAGCACTCAGGAGAACTACTTGTCAAGAGAAGAATTCTTAGTGAACTCTGATTTGACACAGCTCTCAGAGCTTACTAAACATCAAGGAGGATCTCCTTAAAGAGAGTGTGAGTTTAGAGATTAAGTTTATGGGGGCGGGATTGATAAGGTGGGACACTTAGCTGTTAGTCCACAGAAGTCCTTAAAATTCTCTCCACTCTGGCAAACACTGAAAGGTGATGTTTTTTCCTCAACTCCTAACCTATGTGTGTATGTATGCCTGTGTGTGCATGTCTTTGTGAGGTTGCATAGATATTTTTTGAAATTTAATATCTTTTATTTCATGTAAGAATATAAGAAGTATTTAGAAAGTAACATCTTTTATTTAAAAAGAAAACATTTAAAAAAGGTACATTGACATAAAAATACTCGATTTTTTCTTTTAAAATTTGATGTGCCGATTCTTAATATTTGAACTATATAAATTAACTTGTTAATTTAAAACTAAGTTTGTTTCCCTCCCTTAATTATCTAATAGGAGAGAAAGTCTCGGGCTGTTATTTATAAGCATGTCTGAAAATTACATTTAGATATGAAAGGTCCTTATTTCCATCTAATTAAAAGCCAAGTTGGCTTTTAATACTTGGCTGCATTTTATTTTTTAACATTGATTTTTTAAAAAAAAATTTATTCTAATTTGTTATATATGATAACAGAGTGCATTACAATTCATATTACACATATAAAGCACAATTTTTCATATCTCTGGTTGTATACAAAGTATATTCACACCATTCGTGTCTTCATACATGTTCTTAGGGTAATCATGTCCATCTCATTCCACCCTCATTTCTACCCCCATGCCCCCTCCCTTTGCCCTTCCCCTTCCACCTCTTTGTCCCATCTAGAGTTTGTCTAATCTTCCCATGCTCCCCCTCCCAAACCCTCTATGAATCAACATCCTTATGTCAGAGAAAACATTTGGCATTTGGTTTTGGGGGATTGGCTAACATCACTTAGCATTATCTTCTCCAATTCCATCCATTTACCTGCAAATGTCATGATTTTATTCTCTTTTATTGCTGAGTAATATTCCATTATGTATAATAACACATTTTATTTATCCATTCATCTACTGAAGGGCAACTAGTTTGGTTCCACAGTTTAGCTATTGTGAATTATGCTGCTATAAACATTGATGTGGCTGTGACCCTGTAGTATACTGTTTTTAAGTACTTTGGGTATAGACTGAAGAGTGGGATAGCTGGGTCGAATGGTGGTTCCATTCCCAGTTTTCCAAGGAATTGCCATACTGCTTTTTATATTAGCTGCACCAATTTGCAGTCCTACCACCAGTGTATAAGTGGGCCTTTTCTCCCACATCCTTGACAACACTTATTGTTGTTTGTATTCTTAATAGCTGTCATTCTAACTGGAGTGAGGTAAAATCTTAGAATAGTTTTGATTTGCTTTTCTCTAATTGCCAGAGACAATGAACATTTTTTCACATATTTGTTGTTGATTGACTGTATATCATCTTTTGAGAAGTATCTGTTCAGGTCCTTGGCCCATTTATTTTTGATTGGGTTATTTTTTTTATTTTTTATTTTTTTATTTTTTGGTGTTTAGCTTTTTGAGTTTTTTTAATATACCCTAAATATTAGTGTTCTATCTGATGTAAAAACTTGCTCCCAAGACATAGGCTCTCTGTTCACCTCACTGATATTTTCTTTTGCTGAGAAGAAACTTTTTAGTTTGAATCCATCCCATTTATTGATCCTTGATTTTAATTCTTGAACTATAGGAATTTTCTTAAGGAAGTTAAGGGCCTAATCTAACATAATGGAGATTAGGGCCTACTTTTTCTTCTATTAGACACAGGGTTTCTGGTTTAATTCATAGGTCCCTGATCCACGTTAAGTTGAGTTTTGTGCATGGTGAGAGATAGGGGTTTAATTTCATTTTGTTGCATATGGATTTCCAGTTTTCCCAGCATCATTAGGAGATTCATCTGATAGGAAAAAGACATACACAGACTGAAAGTGAAAGGTTGCATAGATTTTTATGCTTATTCATAAAGCAGGTGCTGTATAAGTAGCAATGGCAACTTGTCTGTGTCCTAGTTCCTCTTCTTTTGGCCAGACATCTGGCAGCAAATTCTTATATGTTTTGTTAGAATGAGAGGACAGTATTTCTATTATCTACTCAAAGAAATGCTTTATCTTCAACTTCCTCCATTGGGGCTAACTTTTAGTGTAGAAGAAGATAGCTCCTAGGGCTATGAGAACCAATTTTATAAACAGCAGCATCCTAATGGTGATTTACATTTTGTTCAGTTTGGGGAAATCAGAATATTATAGAATGAAATTAACAATGTAAGTAGTTAATTCCTATTTAACACAGAACCAAATCCAAACCCTGATTTCTAATAATCTCTTCACGAAAATTACAATTTGTTCAAACTTCTCAAATTTTAGTTTAAGACCAAGTTATGATTTAAGATTAGAACTAAGTTGTCAAATTTCAGTAGCAAATAAAAACCTGTCTTAGGGGTCTCATCAGAGCAATTACGTATTAGAGAGGTTAGAAGCTTAGTGAGTTTCTTACGGAACTTTGTTTCTTTCCAAACATGGAAGAAATTAATCTACATGATGCAATGGAGTCATAATTCCCAGAATCTGTGCATCCTGTTTAATAGACTTACTCCTTATTTTGCTGGGAGCTATTAATGTCAGAAAATTATTTTGCTAGAACTAGTGACAAAGAATTTACTAGCAGATAACTGCAATGAGTGTCTTATCTTTGTTAAAGTATTTATCCCAAAACATGCAATTATAAAATATCAATGATATCAGTTTCAAAATCAGGACAAACCAAAAATGTTTTCCTCATAGCTTTGTAAACAGTGCATTGGGTTAATTTATGTTATTCATGAAGTTTACATTAAAGGATCACAAGTTACTCTATTACCAAACACAGCATATTTTTTTTTAATTTATTTTTTTTAAATACATGACAGCAGTGAAAAGCATTACAATTCTTATTACACATATAGGGCACAATTTTTCATATCTCTGTATGTAAAGTATGTTCATGCCAATTTATGTCTTTATACATGCACTTTATTGTTGTTGTTGTTACTTTGTATTACAATTCTTAATACACATATATACCACAATTTTTTGTATCTCTGTTTATATATAAAGTATGTTGACACCCAATTCAGGTCTTCATACATGTACTTTGTATAATGATGTCCATCACATTCCACCATCCTTGCTAATCCCCTGCTCCCTCCCTTTCACCAAACATAGCATATTTTAAAGAGCATGAAAATTAAAACCAACTAAATTCCAACCTATGAGAATATGAAGTTGCTGGCTCCTAAGCAAAAAAGAAATTTTGAATCAAATTAAACATTGCCTTTTTGCTATGTTTTGCTGAAACTCAATGATTTTCACATGAAAACTTATGTTTCCATTAGTTTCATTAAAAAACTAAAAATTGTACTTCATTTATAAGTAGAAGATAAGTTATTTTGAATTCATTGCTTCTGAGGATTAATGTGTATGTCATTCCAGCTCCTGGGCAAAGTACAAACAAATAAGAACACACTAATCAACACACTGGTCATTTGTGTGCTCTTGGTTTAAAGCAATTAATTTCCAGTTTACATACCAGCCTAGGAAGCTCACCCCATGCAATAGAGAAGGGGACATCTAAATGGCCTTAATAGAAAAATATCTCTTTGTTGCTATATTTTTTTTGTGTGTGTATTGTGACATGTTACCCATAATGAGCTTTGAGGAAAAGTTAAAATTCATCACACAGTAAAATAGGAACAAAATTATCAAAAAGAACCAAGTACATTTTCTGTTCAAGACTGCTGTTTTATTGGTGTCTCATGAAATCATGTTGTTATTGGTCTTAGGGAGCTTAAGTTACTAAGTAAAGATAGAAGAAAATCCTGCCAATATAAATCTCCAGGGTTAATATTTTGCTGTCAAACAAATGTTGCTCATGGGTATAAAAATGTGGGAGTGGGCAGGGAAAGGATCAAGTATCAGTTCCTATCTAGAGCTAGAAATCTAACACAAAATGATAAAGAACTCTCCAACTTGATTCAACTCTGTTCTTCTTGATGCAGATCTTAAAGTCTTTAGTGTGGAGAAATCTTGAATTTCAGCCCAAATTCATGGCTCTCTAGTCACAGTAACAAAGAAGGTGATATCTTTTGATAACCTGCAATAGAAATGTAATTTATCAATTAAATGTGAACCAAATCTGTAGTATGTGGCTTTGTCAGAGTGAGCAACCATAACAAAACATGACAGATTTTTGGCTTAAATAGCTGAAATTTATTTTCTTACAGTTCTGGAAGCTGAAAGTTCCTGATCAGGGTGATAGCATGACCTTGACCTGATGAAGTCTCTCTTTCTGGCTTACACAGGACTGCCTTCTTGCAGCACTTTTTTTGTGTCTGCTGGATGTATGAGTGGGGTGGGAAAAAGAAAGCAAGCTCTATGTATCTCTTCTCATAAGTGCACTAATCCAATCAAATCAGGGCTCCATCCTCATGATCTCATGTAATCCTGCTTACCTCCAAAGGCCCCAAAGACCATCAAATTCTTGGTCAGGACTTCAACATATGAATTTTTAGGGGACACAATCACAAGTAGTGAGTGAAACATTCTAAAGGTATATTTGTTAACACAGAGTTCTGAATTAAGATGCACTTAAATTTTTAAAAAATCAAAAACAAAAATTGGGGAGAATTTCTACAGGATAAACAACTCAACAACCCATTTTGTTCAACAAATAAGGGAAAGGGAGAAGGAGAGAGATAGAGATAGAGATAGAGAGAGAGAGAGAGAGAGAGAGAGAGAGAAAGGGAGAGAAAGAAAACATTAGTTCAAAGAATATTTTAAAACAGAATAACAGATTGCTATGTGTGAATCTTATTGCAAGGGTAATTCTTATTATGATAATTCTTATTTCAAGTTTAAATTGTAAAAATTTTAAGTGACCTATGATATCTGAGACTACTGGAAATTTAAACATTGAACGTTTACTCTTCAGATATGAAAAAACATAATTTTGTTAAAAATAGGATTTTCAGAGTTATGTAGTCAATTATTTAAGGATGAAATGATATATGTATTAGATTTGCTTAAAAGTTACATGGGAGAGGGAAAATGAATATTGAGCAGGTGACATAATATTGGCTATGAATTGGTAAGTGCTGAAGTTGGATGGTGGAAAGAAAGATATATTAGTCACACTGAATACTTTTAAATTTAAAATTTCACATAACAAAAAATTTTAAAGATCTCTTATGGTGAGTTTCTATGCCACAAAACATTTTTACATTCAGAATGCTATTGCAATGAGTATTAATTGCATTTTTTACATTATCCTTTTTGATCTGATTGCAGGATTATTAGCATTACAATGTAGAACTTTAAACATCTGTGGACATGTTTGAAAATTAAGGTGAAATAAAGTATGTAGAAGGATTTGAAATAGGAAGGGAGATGTTTTTTTTTAATGTCTTTCAATAATTATCAGTAAATAATACAAAGGAAGGGAACCTACAGATCTGTTTCTCTATTGAGAGGAAACAAAAGTTAAGAATATACAGCATTAGAAAAATTTATATTGGTTAGAATATACATGGAAGAAATATAGGTGGGAGTTATTGAAAGGCAGTTCTGCACATAAAAGAGAAACTCTCCCAGCATTTGTGAAATCCCTTTGAGTCCCAGGTCTGGGATGGACAGGAGGTGATCCAGAAAATAAGAGCTAAAACTCAGTGATCATTCGTTGATTTATTGACTTGAAGTGCAAGTGCCTACTTAATTGTCAGTTATGTGTGTTAGTTAGTGTTCTGTCACTGTAACAAAATAAACAACCTATAAGGAGGAAGAGTTTATTTTGGGTCATGGTTTCAAAGGTTTCAGTCCATGGTCAACTGGGCCCACTACTTTTGGGTCCGTGATGAAGCAGCACATTATGGTGAAGAGCATGACATGCAGAAAAGCTGCTCACTTCATGGGGGCCTGGAAGCAAGAGAGGATCAGGTTCAGATCCTAATACCTCCTAGTACCCCCAACTCCCTTCAAGTGGATCCCACTGACTAATGGATTTACCCACTTCCATGACACCACCTGTGAAGGACATTTAAGATCTTAACCATAACAGTATTCAATAAAGACTGGGATCCAGGGTGGGGGTACAGCTCAGTGACTAGAAGTTTGCCCAGCATGTAGGAAGCTCTGTGTTCAATCTACAAGACCACAAAACAAACAAACAAAGACCCGTATTGCTTTTAATGTTCATATAATTTATATTACAGAATGCAAAATGAAAAATAAAAAAGGTCATTACAAACTCTGTAAGTGTGAGGAGAGTGGCAAATGTCTATATAATGACAGTATCTTCAGGTTAGCTTTTCCCTTTACTCACTTATACCAGTGGTTTTCAATTAAGGGTGCTCTTCCTCTCAGGGGACATTTAGCAAGGACTACAGATTTTTGGTTGTCACACTGTAAAGGGGATGCAACTTATGTAATTTATTGAAAAGAGACAAGGGATACTGCTAAATTCCTAAAATGCATAGGACAGTACCTCATGGCAAAGGCAAATGTTCCAAGATGTCAGCAGGACCCAGATAAGAATCTTGATTTAGAGGTCCTGGTTCCTGAGAAAGATTTAGATAGGATCAGTTGGCCCTTTCATCTGACCTATTTATCTGGGTACTAATTTGTGGTCTATTCAAGCATGGTTAGAACATCAATTTTGATTTCAATTGACCTATCTTACAAGTTCACTGAATTTTTTCTTTGCAATGTCAAATAGTCTATCAAACTCATGTGGTGAAATTTTATTTCAAAGATATTTTTTCAGCTCTACAATATCTATTTATTATTTTTTTAATCATTTCCTATTTCTTGTAAGGATTCTCCATCTATTTACTTATTATGTTTCATGTCTTCTTTGGAATTATTGAAGATTTTTATCATAGTTTTTTAAAGTCCTTGATTGTTAATTCTAACATCTTTGTCATCATGGGATCTGTTGGTGTTACTTATTTTTTCTCCAAATTGTGTGCCACATTTTCTTTCTTCCTTGCGTGTTTATTAACTTTTTATTGTATGTTAGATGTCACAGATTCTAATTTTTTTTAGAGAGAGAGAGAGAGAGAGAGAGAGAGAGAGAGAGAGAGAGATGCCAGGTGAGCACGCTACCGCTTAAACCACATCCCCAGCCACAGATTCTAAATTTTTATGACAATTCTGCACAGTCTGTTGTTCAAAGAGTTGCTTCATATATTTTGCTTCATTTTATCATTTTTTATAGTAGGAAAGTATCTCTGATGCTCATTAATCCGTTATTGCAGGCACTAAAAGTTTAGCAGGTTTCTTCTAGTTTACTTGTTTCAAGCCACAAGAAGCAGATGCTGAAAGCACCATGAGGATTATTCTCCTCAGAAGGTCTGTGACAAGGCAGGTGACTAGATGGCTGGGACGTATGTACCTGTGAAAAAGTAAACCACTTTTAATGTGTGCTTTAAATCTTCATTTTTGACCTTGTCTATCTTGACAGATGACTGATCAATGTTTGGAGCAGTATTCACCATATAGCAGGTGATTAAGTCTTGCTGAACTTTTACCAGATCATTGATATGATTACAGCTGTTGATGGGAGGGTATAAAACCAAGTAAATCTGGGAAGGAAAACATTTTAATACATTTAATGAGGGCTGGGTATATGGCTTAGTGGTAAAGAACTTGTCTGGGATGTACAAGTAGGATCTGGGTTCCATCCCAGCACCCAAACAAAACAAATTTAATGATAATATGATGTTAATATGTTGTTTTATGAAGTTTTCATGTGTATGATACCATTTGAATTTTTTTTTGTATTGGGGATGGACCCCAGAGGTGCTTTACCACTGAGCTGAGCTACATCCCCAGCTCTTTATATTTTTTCAGCAATAATAATAATAATTTATTATTATTATTATTATTATTATTATTATTATTATTATTATTATTTTGGTACCAGGGGTTGAATCCAGGGGTGCTTAACCACTGAGCCACATTCCCAGCCCTTTTTATTTTATTTTTTAAAATTAATTAATTTATTTTAATTAGGTATATGTGACAGCAGAATCTCTAGTAATTAGAGAAATGCAAATCAAAACTACTCTAAGATTTCATCTCACGCCAGTCAGAATAATAGTTACTAAGAATACAGACAACAATAAATGTTGGCAAGGATGTTGGGGGGAAAGCACACTCCTACATTGCTGGTGGGACTACAAGTTGAGGCAACCAATCTGGAAAGCAGTATGGATATTCCTTAGAAAACTTGGAATGGAACCACTATTTGACCCAGCTATCTGACTCCTCGGTATATACCCAAAGGATTTAAAATCAGCATACTATAGTAATACAGCCATATCAATGTTTATAGCATCTCGGTTCACAACAGCTAAACTGTAGAAGCAACCTAGATGCCCTTCAATAGATGAATGGATAAAGAAACTGTGGTTGGGATTGTGGCTCAGTGGTAAAGCCATTGTCTAGCACTTGTGAGGCCTTGGGTTTTTATATATATGCACACACACACACATACATACATACATGCATATTGTGGCATATATACACAATGGGATATAACTCAGCATTAAAGGAGAATAAAATCACGGCATTTGCAGGTAAATGGATGGAGTTGGAGAATATCATGCTAAGCAAAGTAAGCCAATTCCCAAAAAACAAAGGCTGAATGTTCTCTCTGATAAGTGGATGCTGTTGCATAATGGGAGGGTCATGGGAAAAATGAAAGAGTTTGATGGGGCAAAGGGGAGGGCGGGGTGGGGAGAGTGCATGGGGGCAAGAAAGATGGTGGAATGAGATGGACATAATTATCCTAGGTACATGTATGACTGCTCATATGGTATGATGTTACATCACATACAACCAGAGAAATGAAAAGTTGTGCTGTAATTCTTTATATATTTTTGTATTTTGAGACAATCTCACTAATTTGCCTCAAAAAAAAATTTTTTTTTTGGTACCAGGGATTGAACCCCAGGGGCACTTCACCACTGAACCAATTCCTAGTCTTTTTGTATTTTTGTTTAGACACAGGTTCTCACTGAGTTGCTTAGAGCCTCGCTAAGTTGCCAAGGCTGGCTTTGAACTCACGATCCTCTTGCATCAGCCTCCTTAGTCACTGTGGGATTACAGTCATGTGCAACCAAGACCAACTCATTTGATTCTTTATTTAAAAAATTTTAAGAAGGAAAAACCAAGTTTAATGGCACCATCTTACAGATGAGCAATGTGAGGACTTCAGAGGTGAAGACTGACTTAATTGCTCAAGGTCACTCTTGTAGCAAAATGCAGAGCCTACAGAAGATTTGAGCCTGACTCTTGTCCTCTGACCAAAGAACAGGTAACTTTAAGCTATCCTAATAAATATGTTGAAATTAGCAGTATTGATAATGAATGTCATGGAATAGTTAGAGACAGAATTAGAACCACTATCAGAAATAACTCAACTTTATAATAACCATTAACTGACCCTTTTTTCAATGACCCCATAATTAGAGATAAAAGTACACTCTTAAATCCAAAATTTAATTAAACATGTAAAGTAACTTCCATATTGTAAAAACATGATTCTATATCATTAACACAATCAGGAAAGTTACAGAGTCTCTACTACTTATGGTAGAAGATGGAATAGTATATAATTTAGTTGGTTGGACACTCTTCACTTTTGAAATAATTTAATATTGTCATTTATGTATATTAGTCCTCCTTATCTGTAGTTTTACTTTCTACAGTGATAAATGTGCGTGGCCAACCATAGTCCATGAACATTAAAAGGACAATTCCAAGAACCAGGTAATTCGTAAGTTTTAAATTGCACAGCATTTTGAGTGGCATGATGAAATATTTCACCATCCCATTCCATTCCACCTGGGACATGTATCATCCTTTTGCCCTGAGCACACACTACCCACCCATTAGCAGCTTAGTAACCCACTCAGTTAGCAGACTGAATGAAGTATTGTATTCAAATATCTCTTATTTTACTTGATTCTGGTTGGAATGAAGTGGACATCTCTGATGTAGCAAGCTACAGAGTTGAGTGTATGAAGCAAGATCCCATTCTCAAAAGAAAGGTGGACTTGAAATTGGGCATGATTAAATTCTAGAGCACATGTGAAAGAGTATATGTCCCAAGCTTCATGCCACCTGTATTTTAGTACACATTTTTTTTAAACTTCTGGTAGGTATTATTCATAACAAGTGATGGAGGGAAGGAAAAAAAATGACCCTAATTTAAAAATCCTTCTTCACTATATCCTGACAGTTTTCAGGGTGGCCCTGGACAATCAACCCAGTTTCTCTTTCTTGCTTGCTTGCAGTTTTCAAGAATAACTATAGAATGTACCAGGAATAATACACCCTGAGATAAGGAGGAATTGGCTGGAAAAATCTCATTCTGTTCTTTTCCTTCCTGGGAAAGGAGATCTACAGTGCTTTCATCTAGTGATTCCTAGGAGGTAAATCCAAGACAGACAGCTTTCTGAGGCTCCCCAACTATATTGTGATGTGGGGCACATCTGCCCTAGGTGGCTTTCCTGAGTCTTGTGGGGCTGTCTTACCATGAGTCCTAGGCTTCTACCGTCCTTCCTGCCTATTTGTGAGGAATGAAGCTTTTTTTTTCACTCAATCTGTATGAGTGTCCTGCCTCCCTGAACTCTTGCAAGTAGTAGAAATTGCAGTGTAAGATGCAGTGTACTGAAGTAGTCATTGCTCGGTGGACCCATTTTACACTGATACCAGTCAGAAGTGAACTACCAAAGCATTAGAATCCCAAATGGGAAACCTTCAAAGTCAGTGATTAAAAAAAAATCCTCTCTTTAGAAAGAATTTTTGAGAAATATATCTGATTGTTCACTTGAAGGAGCAATGAAGAAGCAATGACATATATTTACTTTTAAACAACAGCTAATCATTCGCCTATGTGGCTAAGGATGGAGAAAGAACATGATTGGAAAATTTGTGAAGAGAAGATAAAGAAAGTAAATAGGTATACACACTTTGCTGAATGGACCCAGCAAATGAGAACATCATGTTCCTTATCATTGGCTACTAATGGAAATTTCCATGATGAAATATCCTGATTACCATATAGACAAGATAACCTGTGTTGGGAATATCAATCAATCCCTCTCCCAAGTCATCCCAATACTTGCCCAGTGGATGTATCGATAAACAAAGTGATCTTGGTGCTAAAAGTGACACACAGGCTCAGTGGACTTCACTTACACTGAGACTGATCTGGATTTCAAGGCTAAATACCTTTCATGCCAATACTAGAATCTAGTGCAGAGCCTCTGGTATTATGCTGTAGGACCAGACAGCTAACTGGCAATACACTGATTACATTGGATTCTTTTCTCATGGAGGACAGCATGCTATTTTGGTGCAATGAACTTCTATTCTGAACACAGATTTGTCTTTCCTGTACTCAGTATTTTTGTTGGCATTTTCATTCATGATTTTTCTAAGTTCCTCATTCACTATCATAACACATGACTTTCTTTCACCAATAAATTTTATTTTACAGCAAGAAAAGGGAACCAGGACATACAAATCTGTGGGGTTTGGTGGCTTCCTGTAACTATTATTTGAAAGATACCAATCAATGAAAGATGTTCTGGTTGTAGACTCAATTACATGCCAACTGAGAGACAACCCTGCTTTTTAAAAATGGCGTAGAAGTCCTACAAAAGACATTGTATATTCCAACCAAACAAGCAATAATTGATGCTGCTTCCCCATGCTATGTTCCATGTAACTGTTAAAGAGTTTTGAGTGGTTCTTCTCATTATTACTCCCAGAATTTCACTTGCAAGATTTTTTTTCTATTTCTGAAATGAATTTTAAAGTTGAGAGTACTTAATTTCAAAGGCAGTAATGCTGTCATCAATGGTCACTGTCATGATTCCACTGAAATGGAAGATGATTGACTTTGCAGTTTAGGGCTTATGCTATTCAATCATCAGACAAAGAATTGGCTATTTAACTGGGCAGGAAGGCTGGGTTTTTTTAAAATTATTATTATCAAGAGGAAATAGGCTGCTGTTAAGTAATACAGATTGGAGAATAATATATAAAACCCAAGAGATTCGCTGAAGCCTCTTCTAATACTTTTATGTTCAGTGATAGAATTTAATGAAAAATTAGAGCAAATATAAGTGGTAGTATCAATAAAACTCACATTCTTAAGGAATAGTGATTGCTTCACAATAACAAGTGCAATGGACCAACTGAGGTACTTACTGAAAATAAATGAGAATGGAATCCACAATGGAAGAGGAGGTTTAGAAATACCAACTATGACCACAAGACCATTTGGAGAAATTAGGACAATAGCAGCTATGCATTTTCATCCTTGTTTTGTTACATACATAATTCCATATTTAATCGATTCCATCATTTCTTTTTCTCACATACTCCTTTAAATGTGCTGTTGTTGATTAAGTTTGTATTTGTGCCACGACATGAAGGTAACTGAATTAGAAGACACAGGTTTAGGGAATGATGGTATTTGGGCTATTGTATTTTCAAGAAGATAAATTTATTTAGTTTATCTGAGTGTTAGTTGTCTTGTGTTAGTCAGGAGAATGTTGCAGTCGCTTGGACCTAACATAGATTGTGTTAGAATATTGTGTGTGGATGCTCACAGCATGAGGTGGACAATGCAGGATGTTGCCTACAGCTATCTTGCATCTTTTTTCCACCCTCCTTCTCACTGTAGTGCAGGAGATGGAAGATGAAGACATTTCTGAGAATTGCTTACCACTAGAGTACATATGAGATTTAGATTCTGCCAAAGAGGCATGTTTCAGTGAGATTTGGAAGACAGAGAAGAGTGGGAAGTCATTCTTCATGAGGTGACCGTGGCTGACAGGCAGGCTCTGTAGATGTGAATCTTTGTATCAGCTTGACTTCACACATCATTGGCTAGTCCCTATCAATGTGAGTAAGGGTGGTTTAAAGCTGGCTGCAGTTCTGACCTCATAGAACTGACTGTATTGTGACTCTAAGCCTAGTGCTGTCCCAGGTCTTCTGCTCTGCCTGTTCTTTTCAGAGCATGAAAAGCATCTTTCTGCTTTAATCGCTGCCAACTAGAAATAATGAAAGTGTTTTCTCCACATTGAATGCAGGATAATGCTGGAGTTGTGAAAGACAAATAAAAAAACTGAAACAGAAAAGAGGTTCTGGAAACAGTATCTCAGATATAAAAAGACTTATTGGCACTGCAGCACACTAATGAAGAAAGGAAAGACCATTCAATAATAGTGTTAGATCAAAGGGTTAACAAGTGGAAAAAATAAAATTAGATCCCTACATTATACCATATATTGGAATCATTTCCTGATGAACCAAAGAGCAAAGTGTGAAAGCAACATTAATATTTTTGATGTATCTTTCACTTTTTTTCTTTAAGAAATTGGAAAAAAAAGAATTCATGGAAATTCCACCATATTGAAGTTAGAAGACACTATAGACAGCAAAAATATTATAAACTAGCAAAAGGCATTTATAGCACATATAATAACTAAAACATTAAACACATACAATTGGCTAATAGTAACCAAAATATAATAAGAAAAATAAATAAAAAAGAAATGACAAAATGTGGATAAAATCTTGAAAAGGAATTACCCAGAGTAGGAAATAAAAAATATCCACATATATGTGAAAATATGTTTGACCTTAGCAAATATTGATATCCAAATGCTCACTATAAAGCAACCCATTTTCATACCTAATCAGCTGAAAAAATTCAAAGTTTTGCAATATCAAGGGTGCTGAGATTATCCACATCACTATAACCTCCTGATGGGAAAGTAAATTTTTGTTTGTTTGTTTGCTTTTAATACATTTTGGCATTCATCTAGTAATTTTTTCTGCACACTTTCCTTTTCATCCAGACATTTTCCCTATTAACTGGGAAAGTAAGTTCCTAGAAATTTATATAACCATTCATAGCAGCATAGTTATAATCACAAAAAAACTAGGAACAACACAAACTTCTATTTACAGGAAAATAATAAATAAGCCTCAGTGTGCTTATACAGTCTAATAGTAGTCAATAGTGAAAATAAATAGATTATTGCCACATGCAAAAAATTTACAAAACTTAGGAACACAATTTAAATAAAATGAAGGTCTTTGAAGAATTCACACTGTATTAATCTTGATTTAAAAAAATTAAAAATACATACAGCAAAACTATTAAAAAACCCAAGAAATAAAGAAGAAAAAAATTAAATGGAAAATGGTGTTGATTCTTGGCAAATAATTTTAATAAGCAACTGTGCTATCAGACAACTGTATGGTCACTGAGGAAAGATGATGACAACTAGTGCATTCTCTCAGCCTGAAAAGAGCACAGATTCTTTTTTTTTAAATTTTTATTATTGGTTGTTCAAAACATTAACATAGTTCTTGACATATCATATTTCACACGTTTGATTCAAGTGGGTTATGAACTCCCATTTTTACCTCGTATAGATTGCAGAATCACATCGGTTACACATCCACTGTTTTACATACTGCCATACTAGTGTCTGTTGTATTCTGTTGCCTTTCCTATCCTCTACTATCCCCCCTCCCCTCCCCTCCCCTCCCATCTTCTCTCTCTACCCCATCTACTGTAATTCATTTCTC
>NW_026000142.1:16637116-16656250 GCF_001458135.2 Marmota marmota marmota | reverse complement strand
TATTAGTAACTGTTGTATTCTGCTACCTTTCCTATCCTCTACTATCTTCCCTCCCCTCCCCTCCCATCTTCTCTCTCTACCCCATCTACTGTAATTAATTTCTCCCCCTTGTTTTTTTCCCCTTTTCCCTTACTTCCTCTTGTATGTAATTTTGTATAACAATGAGGGTCTCCTTCCATTTCCATGCAATTACCCTTCTCTCTCCCTTTCCCTCCCACCTCTCATCCCTGTTTAATGTTAATCTTCTTCTCATGCTCTTACTCCCTACTCTGTTCTTAGTTGAAGAGCACAGATTCTTGAATCGCCATGTAGGTGGGGACCACTGACCTACCTTATTTGGACTGACATACAACTTATTTGGTGGAGCTATTAGAGATTTTTGAGTCATATTATTAGCTTCACTACTTTAACTTATAAAGAAATTGGAACTATCACAGGAGTAAGGGTATTGTGACAAAACTGTAAAACATATGCTGTTGATTTAGATGGTGTTCAGCAAGAAAAGACATTGCAGCTGTTAGAGTTGGAAGCATATATTTTTTAATGTAGTGACAAAAAATTTGGTAGAACTTATACTGTAATATATTTGAAGGCAAATGACTTACCTACAGAATCAGAGTAGTAGTATATGTTGGATTTTACCTGCTGCTTTGAGAAGGTATTAGAAGAAAGAGATGAACTTAAGCAAGATAAAGAGAATACAGAGACCCTAAGTTTAGGTCATCACCAGAAGACAAGTAAACCCTAAAGAACAGGTTTAGGGGCCTCTATATTTCCAACTGAGGTGGTTGTTTCAGGTGGCATCAGTAAGTTGAGAGAGGGGAATTTGTGGAACAAAAATGCAAATCATTCAGTCAAATGTAAAAGTTTTACATAGAAAAAAAATTGCAGGATAATGCTACAATTTTCTGGAACAAACTGGTCAGAAGTTTACTAAGTATATGAGGGCATTATGTGTCCAGAGTCTATTCACCAAAAAGGCTAATGGCTATTATGGTTCATATCTAAACAAACAAACAAATTGCAAACGTGAAATTAAAACACTAAATTCTAAAAGTTTATATGATGTACATTTAATGATATGCATAAATATCTGACATGATAATTTGATTATGAATTTTGAGTGGCTCAATCAAATGCCTGTAATTTGCTATCAAAATATGTGTGCAACAGACAATGTTGCTTCCCTATCATTTGTCTTTTTTCCCCCCTTCTATACTGAAAAACATGACTTGGCTCAGGTGTTCCCATTCCAACTTGTAACTTAATTTTGCTTAATTTGTATTATCATGTTTCACTTTTCTTGCCAGGGTTTTGTTGAGAGTGGGCAGCAGAGTGTTTGTAAATGTTTATCAGGCTCTCAAAAAACAAAAACCAAAATGCCCTGATTTGTAACATTTAGCAAAATCCCTGGTGTAAATAATCCCAGTGTGACCAATTGAAGATACCCAAGTGACATCAACTGGCTTACAAAATTCCTGGGAATTCAGCAATTGGCTTTTGCCAGCCAATATGAACCAGCTTCCATACATCCTTGAAGGTGGACATCTGTCTGGGTCCCTGCCAACAAGAAATGAAGATAGTCTTTAGGGAATTAGTTGGGAGATAGGTCTTATTACTCACCAAAAGAGATTCACAAGAATAAACCAGTCCTTCTCCTGGGTATTTTTCTAACTTTTTTATTTATTGTGAAAACATGTGCAGCAAATTTGAAAAGCATTTTACAATAACACATGTACTCATCTCCCACCTTGTATCATTATTATTTTACTAGGTGGATCACATATCTATCCACCCATTAATCCAACAGTTCATCTCATTTCATAATGCATTTCAGAGAGAATTTCAGACATTAATACCCTTCTCCAAAGATACTTCAGTGCCTATAATACTAACTGGAGTTCACTGCATTTTATAGCTTTCTTCTTTTGATGTAAAATTTATAAAAGAAATGTGAAAATCCTAAGTGACAAGTGCATACACTTGTGTAACCCAAACCCTTCTAAATTAATTCCATATTCTCACTCAAGAGACAACTCTCCTGTTTTTTTTCTAACATAAATTTTGCCCATAAATGTCATTTAAATAGAACCATACAATATGCACTTTTTGTAAGACACTTTTTACTCAGCATACAATTTTTGAGGCCATCCACATGGTCATGTGAGACCATTATGTCCCATAATTGTATGTGGTAATTATTACTTTTTAAATTGCACAGTGGCATTTCATTGTATGACCATCCTACTGCTTGTTTATGCATTCTACCACGATGTATATCTGGGATATCCACCTCCCCAATTTTGGCTATGTCAGTCGAACAAAGCTACTATAAATATTTTGCACAAATCTTTTTGTGAAAACATTTTTGTTTCTCTTTAGTAACCACCTATAAGTGGTATTATTGGGTCATAAAAAAGATACATATTTATTTTTTAAGAAAGTGTTCTCCAGAGTGATTTAACACTCACCAAAAAATATTTAAGAATCTCAGTTGTTCTGCTTTGGGCCCATAATTGATGTGGTAAGTCACTTTTACTCATTATAATGGGTATATTGTGGAATCTCATTCTTTTGGTGACTAATAAATGTTGAGCTCTTTATATTGTGATTGTTGGCTGCTCATATATTCTTTTTTAAAATGAAGTATTTATACAAGGGGCTGGGGATGTGGCTCAAGCGGTAACGCACTCGCCTGGCATGCACGGGACACTCAGTTCAATCCTCAGCACCACAAAAAAATAAAATAAAGATGTTGTGTCCATCGAAAACTGAAAAATTAAAATTAAAAAATTCTCTCTCTCTCTCTCTCTCTCTCTCCTCTTTCTCTATCTTTAAAAAAAAGTATTTATACAAATATTTAAGCTCTTTTTTACTGGGCAATTCATCTTTGTAGCGGGTTGTAAGAGTTATAGCCTAGATATATAAATATAGTCTTTTATCAAAGATATGTCTTGCTAAATATTTTCTCCAAGTTGTGTGACTTGTCTATTCATTTTCTTAAAGGTGTCTTTTGCTGAGCAGTTTTTAATACTGATAAGTTTAATTTTTAAATTTATTTTCTTTTATTCATTCTTCTAAGAACCTCATTTTTACTCCCCCATCACTGAGATATTCTGTTTTCCTTTAAATGAGTTATGTTTTAGCTCTATATTTAGATCTATAATCCATTTTCATTTAATTTTGGAGTAAGACATGAGATAAGGGTTGAGGCTCATTTTTTTACCATATGCATATCCAGTTTTTCCAGCACCATCTGTTGAAAAACTTTTCTTTTTTTCATTGGATTGCTTTGATGCCTTGGTTGAGAATCAAGTAGCCCTATAATTGTGGGTCTACATGTAGGCTTGGTGTGCCATTCTGTTGACATGTGTGTCTACATTTATTCTAAAAGTATATTGTCCTTATTAAAGTAGCTTTATAGTAAAATTTTACTATTACTTTGTTCTTTTTAAAAATTACTATGCACATTCTAGAACCTTTAGATTTCCACATCTATTTGAGAATGATCTTGTCCATCCATACTCAAAATCCTGCTGGAATTGTGATTAGGATTGTATTGAATCTGTAGATCAAGTTCACGAGAAAGGACAAATTCACAATATTGAGCACTTCCAAACTACACTTGTCAATAAATAGCCAAATAGAACAGTAAGGTGATTTGTTTTATACAGCTGTTTATTTGAGGTACTGCTCATCTTCAAATTGTATCAAACCATTATAGTATAAGGGCAAGAAAAATATTCTTATTTTGCACAGGTACTTACCTACCACCCTGCAAGTTTTTATCTGATATCATCTAGGCTGATCCTGGAGTTTGGATCCGAACTAGGAGGTTTGAAAGTCCATGTAGCTTGTCATATATAACTTTCTATAAATTTAAAAGATGAAGAAAGATTTGTGAAAGACCCAGTTATTCATTTATTTATTTGTTTACTTATTTATTTTTGTGGCACTGGAGAATGAACCCAGGGATACTTTATCACTGAGTTACACCCCCAATCCCCACCCCCCCCTGTTTTTTTGAGATGGAGTCTCACTGAGTTGCTGAGGGCCTTGTTAAATTGCAGAGGCTGGCTTTGAACTTAGAATCTTCCTGCCTTAGCCTCCAGAGCCTCTGGGATTACAGGTGTGCACCACCCTGCCCGGCCAAAGACTCATTTTTGAAATAAGTTTATTGAGGAATAGTTTACAAATTATACACTTGACCCATTTAAGGTGTGTATTTTAAAAAAAATAAAATTATTATTTTTAATTGATTTTATTATTTTTTTAAATACATGGCAACAGTGGAATGCATTACAATCCTTATTACACATTTTTCGTATCTCTATATAAAGTATGTTCATGTCAATTTATGCCATTAATACATGTACTTTTTTTGTATTACAATTCTTAATACACATATGTACCACAATTTTTTATTTATTTTTTGTGATACTAGGGATTGAACTCAGAGGCATTCTGCCACTGAGTTCGTCCCTTTTTGTTTCTAATTTTGAGATAGGGTCTCACTAAGTTGCTGAAACTGGCCTTTAACTTTTGGTCTTCTTGCCTCAGCCTCCAGAGTAGCTGGTTTATGCCACCCTGCACAGGCATAATTTTTTAAAAAGTAAATTTGTAGCATTGTGCAGCCATAACCAAAATCTAAGTTTAGAAAATTGTTATCCCTACAGAAATCAACCCCACATTTCCTTTTCCCCTCTCTCCAAGCCACAATATTCTCAGCCTTGCTGCTCCTAGCTAGACCTTCTCCAGAATCTGGGCTGGGTCCGAGAGGGAAGACAGGATCCTCCTTGTCCTGGAACAGAACTGCTACAAAATGGAGCTGGGGGAAGGCAGGAACAATGAAGGAAGTTTGTGCCTTCTGGGGGAAACTGGAGCCTTAGACTGGGAGCAGGAAGGAAAGAGATACTCTTTTTCTTGGATGCACCTGCCTGTAGTATAGCACCCAGGATAGGTCTTCCATAACATTAAGCCAAGAGTGAGAGATAAGGGACTGCATCATGATTCAAATGACACAGACTACCAGTGTTATTAGCAGGATCTGGTAGACTTTATTGAAAGTCAACTCCATATGCCTGCCCTTAAGGACAATTTCCAGAGACTTTATATATTTTTCTGGAGATATCTATATATATGTATCAGCATATATACATATGTGTATATATATGTAGATATATATCCATATATGATTGATATGTATATAAGATTGATACATATATATGTATATATGTATTTCTACACAAAATCATATATAGTTGTAATATGCAAATATATACACATATTAATGTGTGTACCTTTACACATGTATATACTTACATATTAAAATTACATATAATTATGTGGATGCATAGTATAATTTGGGGAGGGGGGCTACAGGGGATTGAACCCAGGGTAATACTATTACTATAACTATATTCCCAGCCCTTTTTATTTTTTGTTCTGAGATAAAGTCTCATTAAGTTGTTGAGGCTGGCCTTGAACTTATATCCTCTGCCTCTGCCTCCCAAGTCACAGGGATTGTAGGTATGCTCCACTAAGCCCAGCTATATATAATTTTAACTAGTTAAAGTGTTGGGTTTTGATAGGTGGGGACTCTTAATTTCTTACTCTCATTCTGAAGTAATCAGCGTTTTGTCATTCTTAAGAGACTTCTCACCCAGGTTAAGGGTGGAATAATCAGGGTTAAATCTTTGACCACATCCTCTGTCCTTTATTTCACTATCCTCACACTGGCATTCCCTTTGCTCCTTAAACATAAAAGACAAACATGGTAGTACACCAAGCCCTTTCCCTCCTCCGGGTGTTTGCTGTGCCATTTGTTCTGGTTGGATCTCTTACTCTTCCCTGTAGGGATTGTCAACCCTTACCTCCTTAAAGTTCTGTTTTTTGTATTTCAGATTAAATATCAATTTTTTGAGGAATGAAGATTTTTTTTCCTTGACTCACTGAAATTACATTAGCTACTCATTTATGGTGTTGTAGCTCCTCATAATTTTCCTTCAGAGTGCTCTCTCATCACAAAGAATAATAAGTTCTGTGAGTGTTTGGCATTTCTTCTTCCTGCTAAACGGTAAGCTTCTGATGACAAGGTCTATTGTAACACCTATCACTGGGCAAAATAAAAACCCGTGGACTGTCTGATTGATTGTATGCATGTGCACACAGGAGGGTGTACACACATACACACATACATATGAACACACTGCTTTTCAAAAACATTTCTATTTTTTCTCTGATTAGCACTATGTATATCTGCCTGCATCCTATCCAGTTCAAGTATCATTTAATAACTGTCAGAAATGATATGCAAAACTGTTTTAGTGTACTTTTTTGACTAGTGTTTGAATAGGCATTTACACATTCATTGGCCATTATGTTTTCTTGCCATGCATGTATTACCTCTTCATGTTCTTTGTCCATTTTTGGTGCTGCTACCTCTTGCTGGGTAGAATTCTCTACCAGAGAATGGGACTCTTGCTTATGATCTCCCTCTTTAGTCAGCTTCGAGGTGCCACAACCACCTTATCAGTCCTGTTTAAGGTTGATGCTCTCCTAGGTTAATGAGGTGTCCAGTCACAGGTAGCGTCTTTGCCCTGTCAAGGATCTTTGTTTGTTCATTTTTTCTGCTGCCCCTCTCCCTCTACCTGTCTCTACTGAGAGTTTCCTGCAAATTTCAATTCCTGATAAGTTCCTTTCTTTCTGAATATTTGCATAAATTTAGAGTTTGCCCTTTTCTTGGTTTCTCTTGCCATCTGTAGCTTCTACCTCTCTTTCTTTAAGTTGACTTTTCATGAGTTCTGCTTTTCTCCAAACTTCTCACTTCTTTTTCCTTGTTTGGCTGCTTCTAAGAGCCTCTTAGATGACAGCATTTAGAATCATCTGGTTGCATTTGGCCTTATGTACAAAAAGGGCAGGTATTAAAATACAGAGCTCTTGGGGAACTATGCAAAGAGTAATATTTTGCTTAACATTACTCTTGCTGTCTAATCAATATCAATTCAATTAAAATTCTCCCCCATAGGTTAGGGGACAGAAATTACTAAAATGAGAGTGGAGGAGAATTCTGAGTACCAGGCTCTCTTTCAATCCTTCATTTACCTCCTGATGTTGGCATTTTGAATTAGTGGATGTGGTTTGTATTAGTGATCCTAGGCTCCCAAATTTTGAGTTCCATTTGGACTATGATCCTTAACTACTATTCTTTATGATTAGCAATGACCTCACACCCTCTTTTAATATACAACCCTCTTAATGATAAACACTCAGATATACTTAGTTCTCTCTTAACTGTGATCTCTTCTGTGTTCTCAGCGATACTCCTTCCAAATTTGACAGGGATCAAACCTCTAAGGGGCAACATTAAATTCTAGAACAATGTTATAGCACACTGATGTGCAACTTCTGGTTCTTTAGAGAAGCCAGACAAGTGTGTCATTCTCAATTTCTTTATTCAATATGTTCTTGGTGAACACGTATAATTATGGTAAAAACTGAAGTAAATAAAAATTAGGACAGGGCTGGGGATGTGGCTCAAGCAGTAGCCTGCTCGCCTGGCATGTGTGCGGCCCGGGTTCGATCCTCACCACCACATACAAACAAAGATGTTGTGTCCGCCGAAAACTAAAAAATAAATATTAAAAATTCTCTCTCTCTTTAAAAAAAATAAGGACAAAATATGTATTTTACCTTCATGGAAATCACAGCTTAATATTTATAGGAAAAACTCTTCTAATAGAATATAGACTATGATCTATTCTATGGTAGAAGTACAAAGCCTTCATTCATTCATTCAATAAATATTGAATGCATAGAAGAAGATGTAGCTGTTGCTGTGAGTAAATACTACAAAAGTTATCTTCACAAATAAGGGTAAGGGAGAAGGATAAGGGAGAGATTGCATTGTATTTTCAGAAATTAGGTAAGCCTTCATTGAAGAAATATATTTTAAAGGGTTCTTAAAGAATAAGTAATATTTATCCATGCAGAGGTGAGAGATATTTCAGGTAAAAGGAATAAAAATAGGTATGCAGATTGGACAGGCTGTTAGTATTCACAAAAATGCTAATGGATTTGCATTTGTTTTTGAGTTTAGAGAACAGAAGAGGTAGGTGAGAGGAAAAACTAAGAAGTTACCTTGGGGCAGAGTTTGAAAAACCTTATTGTCCCTCCATCTATGTATGCCTCCATCCATCTATCCATTTAATAAGCAGCCCAATGTGAAGTTCCCACAGATGAAATCCAGATTACCAAGGAACCAGATCTGCTGTGGAGTAAACAGAATATTTCTAAATATGTAGCTTGAATTGTGTTTACCTGGGCTCTGCTCATTTTTTAAGGTAATGAAATTTCCTGTATTTACTTTTTTTTTTTAAAGAGAGAGTGAGAGAGGAGAGGAGAGAGAGTGAGAGTGAGAGAATTTTAATATTTATTTTTTAGTTATCAGCGGATACAACATGTTTGTTTTGTATGTGGTGCTGAGGATCGAACCCGGGCCGCACGCATGCCAGGCGAGCACGCTACCACTTGAGCCACATCCCCAGCCCCTGTATTTACTTTTTCAAGCTGTGACTTCTTTGGAGATGGATGTTCTTCACTCCCGAGAGTGAAGATTCAGATTTACAGACTATGGATGTTTATTTTGTACTTTGGATTATAATCCAATGCTACTTTATTTATTTTACTCAAATGATTCCAGCTTTTACCATTGAGGGATCTTTCAGTTAGCTCCTGTACCCCTTTGACCTATGCTCATAATTGCATGTTTGTGTATATATGAGTGTGCATGTGTGCCTGTGTTTGAGTATTTCCCTATATACTGGCACTATAGGAATTCCAGGCTCATCTTGTATGTTTCTTGCCCTAACACTAGATTCAACCATTTGTTTTTTCAAGGAGCCCTTTTATTCTTCCTTTTGTTGGAGAATGGTATTTAAAGTCCAGATTTGGGCAGTAGGTATGCTCTTTGCTATTGGGCTGTCACTGCTTTTAGTCCTCTAAGCAGACAGAACAAAAGATAATATATGTGTTCATATTAACTGGAATACATACAAATAACAGTAAGTACTCCCATATATATCCATACACATCTCTATCAAGCTAAACATGAATTCATACTGATGTCTCAAAATTGAGGTAAGTACAATGTAGATTATTCCAAGACTTCCCTCTTTTCACACTGTACTCTCCCAGTCCAAGAATGAGGAACTTATTTCCATTTGCTTATTTGTTCATCTATAGAGATTTCTGAAATTGGTAACCCATACACCAGTGACAAAATGCTTTATAAACAGGAGTAAAATGTTTGTGAAGAGTCCTTTTTGCTTTTTGTCTTTCAGCATCCATTTATTCCCAATGCTACTTAGATCAGCTTTTCCCTCATCCCATTCAGTGAGGTAGTTTTGTATGTTTGTTTTAGAGTTGGAGTCTCTTGTGCCAGTCTCTCTGCTTTCCTAGAATTCCAAAATCTCCTAAGTGTTTTTTTTTAAAAAAATTTACACATTAAAACTTTCTTCTTGTGTTGTATAGTTCCATGGGTTTTGAGAAATGAATATTATCATGAATCCATCATGTTAGTACTGGACAGAATCATTCACCATCCCCAAATCTCTTGCACCTCATTGATTCTATTCTTCTTTCCCTTGAATCCTTGGAAACCAAGGATCAATTTCCAATCAATGGACACAAATTATCTTTCCATTAATTTGGCTTCCTTAATTTCTTTCATCAGTGTTGTATAGTTTTTCATGTGTAGATTATGTACATATTATTCTATAACAGTATTTAGTTTTGTTTGGTGACATTATATAAGATATTTTTAAAAATTAGGTTATAATTGTTTAATGTTGATATATTAAAAAACGATTTTTCTCTTGTGCATGGACCTTGTGTTTTGTGACCTTGCTACAGTAACTTATTTGTTTCAGAGAATTTTTAGTATCAGAGATTCTTTAGAGTTTTCTCAGTGGATTAACCATGTCATCTGTGACTTCAGAGTTTTAATTCTCCTTTTCCAATTTATCTTTTTGTTTCTTTTTCTCTCTTATTGCAGTAGCTAGAATTCTAGTACAATGTTAGGAGTGGAAGGAGAGATTATTCTTGCCTTTTTCCTGATTGTTAGAGAAAAACATCCAATCTCTCACCATTAACTCTGTAAGCTGTTATGTTTTTTATACTGATTATTATCAAGGTGAAGAAGGTTTTTGTTGTTGTTGTTGTTCCCAGATTTTTGAGAAATTTTTTCATGAATGGGTATCAGATATCATTAAATACTTCTTCTGCAATAATTAACATAATCATATGATTTTTCTTTTAGCATATTACCATGGTGGGTTATATGAATTAATTTTAAAATACTGAACAAGTCTTGGATACTTAGAATAAATCTCATTTAGCTTTGGTGTATAATTTTTATACATAGTTGGATCATAATGTATTGTTAAATGATTGGTGAGGGATACAAATATAAACAAAAAGCCATCCACTACCTAAAAATATGTTATAGTTAATTAAAGAGAATAAAAAGACCCACAGTGAACTACAAGCCAGAGCATAGCAAATATTCTAGAAGAGGGGAAACCCTCATAAGTTTTCAATGTCAAGAAAGATCAAGTCTGGTTTGAAGGAGTTAGGTAAAATGCTGCTAAAGTAGAATTAGAACTTGAGACTTCGAAAATTTTGTGTCATCTAATTCAAAGCCTTTTCATTTCTTATAAATGAAAGAGCATGCTGTTTACCTCTTCACAAGTAAAGGGCTGGGGTTTGATCTTGGATGCATCATCCCTATATTGATAAGATTTACTCTGCCTCCCACAGTCACCCACTTAAATAGGTAACATGAATCTGTTTTACTTGACTTTTAAGATACTTATTCAGAAAATGAGCATGCCTTTTTCATTGAATTTCCTCATTCCTTCAATAAAAGAAAACTGAAGCACAAAGTAGGTATGAATTGCCTAATTCTGGCAATTGAGTAACTTCATCGTGTTCTTGTGCCTCAGCCCCATAAAGCCAAACAAAGAAAACATAATCCCCATCTGCTACAATCTGTAGGTACCCTGCTTCTCCCGGAGGGAGGCAATTCCCTGTTGACGCATCCATTACTCTATGTTCTCTGCACCAACTTGCCTTTTGCCTGTGAGTTAACTCTTTTATCTAGACTTGGGCCAATTTCTTTTTTTCTACAGAAAATTTACAGAGAAACTTAAGTTGAAGTTCATCTGTGTTTGTTCTTGGCAATTTCGAGAAGTAAATTTCATTTTGCCTTAAGGACATTTTAAATAAGGGATTTGCAGTGGCAAGTGTTCAGTTTTTAAGATTGTTTAAAATGCAAAAAGCATGTGTTCTACTTGCTTTGTATTATTGCTGATAATTGGGCCCTTTATATCAGCACAAAATGCAACAGGATATGGATCATTCATTGATTACATATAGAAAATCAATTATAATAATGAAGATGAAAATAATAATAAGGGCTAATTATTATATTTACTCTTATAATATGTCTAGTCCTTTATATATACATATAATTTTATTTAATTTTCTTAGCCACTCCAGGGACTATGGATTGTTATTTTTGTCCCCATTTTGGAGAGAAGTAACATTGCCTTCAGCATGGTAACTTGACCAGGGTTGCATGGTTGGTAGGTAGCAGAGCCAACATCCCAGCTACAATGTGATGCTTGTCCTTCAGTGTGTGTCACAGTGCTTATTACATCTTTCCATCTACCCTTGATTATCGTAGATCCTTGGACAACACCCATCCCCCCACACACACACATACAAACACATACACACTCACCCACCCACTCACTCCAGTGACTCCTGACATCCAAATACTTCAGCAATGACATTCAAATACCTCCACAATCATGTTCCCACACAAATCCTTTAATCCAGCAAAACAATGAATTCATTTTTCCCTACCTCTCCATAAAATCTTCCCCTTTCTCAAGCAACTGATTTCAGCTGCAATGCCCACCCCACCTCCTCATCCACTGTCTATATTCTGACTGGGTCAGCTCAAGAAAAAACTTCCAAGGATGGAAGAAGATAGGCAGAGGGTGGCTGTGCCCAAGGTGAAATGAAATAATGTTTTCTTTTATTGATTTACCAATGTTTGTCTTTTAATTTCTGGAGAGCCTTTATTGCATGCAAAATGTTAATAGGAGTTGAAGGTCTCTTATTCATACAGCTCCAATCTATTCTGCAAATAAAAAGCAGCGAAAATGATTCATACGTGAATAATTCCCCCAAACCTTTGCTTATTGAAATGGATCAGAGATAATTACCAGGTTGGGGAATTTGCATCCACACAATTTTCTAGTCTCACAAACATAATTTTCTTTAAAATGAATAGAAAATATTTGCTCTTTTAAATGCTGTTGTGAATGGTGTTCTTTCTGTATCTGCAGAAATGTGGCTGCACCATCCTCTACTGCTATGGCTCATGGCAGGGGATTTCTTTCTTCCTCTCAGTCTCTCCACTACTGTGGAACCTCAGCTCTTTGGTTTAAACGTCCATCTGTATTCATCTCAGTATACAGATCTGTGTGTCCTGCTCATTACCTCCACTAAAAAGTCAGTGTTATCTCAACACTCTGTTTTTAATTTCTTCCTGAAAGATGACTTCTCTTTCGTATGCAAGGTGGGAGGCTAAGGAAGGATAAGGGTAACCTGTCACATCTCTGTGATTTATTGAACCACTTAACTTTTAGTATTTAGTTGAAAGTCACAGGAAATTTTAATCAAAGTTGCTGTGAGAAGGGGGTGGGGACCAAGGCTTTTTGTCTGTGATCCTTCTGAACCATCTGGAATACACATGAGATTCATTTTAAACCATTGTCTTTCCAAAGCATTAGGCTGTTGTTCCAGGTGTGTGAAGTGCCTCTATGGCTTAGGTTTAATACTTGCTTTTCATTATACCCAACAGCTTGGTCCTTTATTCTCTGAGGGATGTGTTTTCAATACCACAGGAGATTTCTTTGTACCCAACCAAATGAATCTTTACAAACAGCTCAACTGGTGTAAGGCCTCAGGTGGGCTTAAGGGACCCACAAGAACAAGGTTTATGTGTAGGCACAGAGGTATTCAAATATGGCATTATATTAAAGGCATTTTGAATTTCTCTATTCTAGAAAACAAGCACCCCTCCTTGTGAGACTAAACAAGTGATTTTAAGGGTTCCTTGAAACTGTGTTGAAAAAAGAAAAAGTGAGACATATCCAAGACACTGAGCAAAGCAAATGAGGATTTTGTTCAAGACTAGAGAGGAAATGAGAGGAAAAATTAAATTTAAGGAAAACATAGTGATGTCTGTAGATAAACTTGTAGAAATGCATGGCTTTTTATTGCTCAGAGTTAACATGTGTTCTTTAAATTAGCATAAATAAATAAATAGATAAACAAAATGAACTCCCATTGCTACATAAAACAATATTGGTGAATTTTAGGAACATAATTTTAAATGAAAAGGTCCCCAGTGGTGACAGCCTGTATGGTACCTTACAGTAACTCTTTTTTTATTATAAAATACAACACACAAAAAGTGAGAAAGATATCCTTTTTATATACTTAAAAGCAACCACAAATACAATACTATAATAAATATATACAAGTATAATAAAACTATATCAAAAGGAAAGCAAGTCAACAATGAACACAAGTTTCAACTGGGATACAGGGAAATAAGATGAACAGGGATCCCATGAGGATGTAAGTCATTTGCTCTTTTGTTTCAGTTCTATGTTGGGTGGTGATTTTCACAATTGTTTATTTTATTATTAAAACCAGCAAGTGCACAACAAACAAATAAAAGAGATCCTTTTCTGTACAAATGGTGAAAGTCTGTTTTGAATTTAGGATTATGATTAATGTAGTTCTGTGCCTCTGAGACCCACTAAAAAAATCTGGGAAAGAAAAGAAATATTTACCCTTTGAGTAGCATCTTCCAAGTTTAGGTGTTCCTATACTGTTTGTGTCTTTGCCCCAAATATTGGATGTTAATTACCTTCCCTGCCTTAATACACACACACACACACACACACACACATGTACATGTACGTGTGTGTGTGTGTATGTGTGTAGAGTGGAAAAGAGAGAGAGGGAAAGGAAGGAAGGAAGGAAGGAAGGAAGGAAGGAAGGAAGGGAAAGAATAAAGTAAGAAAGAGAAAGACAAAATTTCACCAGCAACCCTTTGGCCATTTGGGAACTACCCTCTCTTTGCTACAGAAAAAATAGTGATGAAGATAGTGTGTTCCTAACATGTTCCAGATAAAAGCGCCCCCTGCTTTTAGGTGGTGGAGCGGCAGTTCCCCAGAAAACATCAACAAGTCCACTAGAACTTAAGGTGTATGCCTTCACTTTTAGAAAGAACTAAATATGCAAATATTAAAATAGATAACTTGCATTTCTAAGAAGAACTAACATTTCTCCCAGCCTCTTCACAAACTTTCTAAACTTTTAACACAGACTCATTACATTAATTGTTTTTAATAATTTTTGCAGTTTCCTGGGAAACAGGCTAGATCTCTGTCTAGGTAAGTCACTGGGATGTGCTCCTGGGGAAACATGTTTATCTAGGTGTAAGGGAAGCTGGACCAGGCACAGGGAGATGTTGAAAGGTGATGTCGTTGCCACAAAGGCTTCAACTCATCTCACAGTCTACAGTGAAGTAGGGATATTTCTTCAATGGTGTCTTGAATTGAGGCAAAGGGGCTAAACTCTAGAAGATGCGGTCTCCCAGGGCTGCCCCCATCCACAGTTGTCTTTGGAGAATATTTTCCTGTCACCATTATCTTTCAGACCCTTCTCCTCTCCTTTAAGTGAGAATACAGTGCTTCATACTGAGCCAGCTTATCTGTGAAGCAAGCTTATCCTTTTCCCACTTCTGTCCTTTGGACAGAAGGTGCCACTCACTGTAGGTGTGAGCTGAGGAAAAGGTGTCTTTGCAGTTCTGGTTGATGTCAGAGGAGTCTGGGTCATCTACTTGTGCCGTTTACTGTGCCCTCTGGCCTTACTCAGAACTGATACCATTCCATCTTGCTGTGGATAATTCAATTCTGCAGATGCTTTGAACTTCCTCTAAGTTTTTTTTGTGTTTTTTTTTTCCTTTGTTTGTTTATCAGTTTTGGTATCAGAAATTGAACTCAGGGGTACTTAATTACTGAGTCACATACCCAGACCTTTTAAAAATATTTTATTTAGAGACAGGGTCTTGCTGAGTTGTGTAGGGTCTTGCTAAGTTACTGAGGCTGACTTTGGACTCAAGATCCTCCTGCCTCAGCCTCCTGAGCAGCTGGCATAATAGGCGTGCACCATCATGCCCTGCTACTCTAGGTTTCTAATGGTATGATCCTCCTACCAGAACTTACCATAAAGTCCACATAGCATCATTTCTCAGAACAGGTTCCTTTGATACAAGATCTTCTGGGTTATTTGGTCCCAGTGTCAGGGCTGTTGCTCCACAGCCTAAGTCTGCTGCATACCCCCTTCCTTATCTGGATCTCATTAAAAGCTGCCAGGCTTTAACATCATTCAGTAAAAGGGTTGGAGCAATATTTACAAGTGTGAAATATACTGTCTCTAGACTTGATAACTGATAATCCTGGTACATGCCAGACCACAGAAATCCAAAAATCTCTACTGATGTGATGGACTATGAGTCTTTATAAGGTTTATCTCAAATCCTCTGGAACACATTTGTTTTACCCAAGTTTCCAACATACTAGCTATCTTTGCTCATCTGATCTTTTAATCCGGCCAGTGCATATAGTATAAATGGTTTGGCCACATGGGAAAATCCTAAGGGAGTTTAAATTAAAGACACAGACTCCAATTACCTTTAAACCAGCTCCAGGATGACTCTTTGAACCTCCAGCCTCAAGTTATCCAGGGAAGTAGCAAGGTTTACTGAAGAAAAGAGAGAGAGAGAGAGAGAGAGAGAGAGAGAGAGAGAGAGAGAGAGAGAGAGAGCCAGGGAGAGGGCTTTTATTGGGAACAAAAATTTCTGGGGAAAATCCCATCCAATGAAGGTTAAAGGGGGCAGTGTTCCAAGGTCAGGTGAGATGATTGGATCTTCCAGGGCAGTGGTGAGGCACGCACTCCTCCACATGGACAAGCCCTTAAACCCAAGAAGGGTCGGGAAAGCTCTAACGCATAAAAAATTGTCTGAATGCCTCACACCCAGATGGGGAGGTAACTCAATCACGTGCAAGGATGGCCTCCCCACAGATCTAATTATCATAATATCACCGATGTATCAGATGTGTGTTATTATAATTGTTTGGATCTGAATGTCCCCCAAAAGCTCATATGTTAAAGGCTTGCTCTCACCTTGAAGCTTTTGGGAGGTGGAGGAATATTTACGAAGTAGAGCCATGTTGGAGGTCTTAGGTCAAAGGGGGCATGTCCTTAGAGGGGATAACAGGACCTCATGCTCTTCCTATTTCTTTTACTTCCTGGTCATGAGGTGGGTGGTTTTGCTCCTCATGCTCTCTGCCTTGCTACAAGCCCCAAAGCAACAGGGCCAAAATAAACCTTTTCTCTTTGTAAGTGGATTATCTCAGATATTTGTTGTAGTGACAAAAGGCTGACTAGCACAGTTATTTTATCCAGAATGTCCAGATGGCCCAGGCATCTTTGGGCTGTGTTTTGACAGAGTGTTCACACAGCCTGAGAGAAAGATAATAAGTGTATGGTGTTGCCTGTCACATAGATTTGAATTTTTTCGTGTCCTCTATGACAGGTATGGAAAAGAATGCATTCGCTAGACCAATGGCTACATAGCATGCATCTATAATCATGTTAATCTGTTTCAGCAAATATTTCTTATCTGTTGCTACACTGCAATTGGAGCTACTTCTGGCTGAGTTTGAAGAGATCTACTATTATCCTTCAAGATCAATCTGTGTTCTAGGAGCCATGATACTGAATTAAAGAAAAATGTCTATATTGGAAGCTACCATGCTTGCAACATTAAGTTTTCAGGGTGTACAAATCTCTGCCATTTCTCCAATACATACATATATATATGTATGTATATATTTAATATGTTTGTTTTTTATTTATGTATAATTCACATACAATAAAATGCACAGATCTTAAGTTCAGTGAATTTTAATAATTGGTAACAACTGAGTAACCAATCAGGGCATGAAATGCTTCAGTACCTGTGAAAGTTCTAATGTACCTTTTTCAAACTATTCCCACTGCCATGCCTCCTCCATCTCAGGCAACCAATGGTCTATTTTCTGCCCATATACTGCATTTGGTTTTTCTAGACTTTCATATAAGTGCCATCATATGTTATATAACTTTTGTAGCTGGCATTTTTCTGTCAATATAAGGTTTCGAGACTCATCCATATTGTTGTTAATATCAGTTGTTTGCCTCATTTGTTACTTGATAGTACTCCAATTCATAAATATAGTATAACTTGTTTATCCATTCTCCTGTTGATGGACACTTGAATTTTGTCCAAGTGTTGGCTATTGTAAGTAAATATGCTATTAACTTTCAAGTACAAGCATTTTGTGGACATGTTTTCATCTGTCTTGGATTAATATTTAGGAGTAGAATTGCTGGATCATAGAGTAGATGTTGAACTTTTTAAGCAACTCTGCAAAGAATTTTCCAAATGGGTTACATTAATTTTTTCACTAACACTGGCAATGTTTGAGAGTAACATTCACTCCACATTCTCACCAACATTTGGTATTATCAAGATTTTTCACTTTAGTCACTATATGAGGTGGAAATGATACCTCATTATGAATTTAATATGCAGTTTCCTAGTGGTTGGTGATTTTGAACATCTTTTAATGTTATACTGGTGTTATGGTTTAGATATGAGGTGTCCCCCAAAGGCACATGTGTGAGACAATACAAGAAGGTTCAGAGGTGACATTATTAGTTTATGAGAGCCTTAACCTAATCGTGCATTATTTATTATACTTGAATGGATTAACTGGATGGTAACTGTAGGCAAATAGGGTGTGGTAGGAGGAGGTAGGTCTTTGGGGTGTGACTTTGGGATCTATATTTTGTCCCTGGGGAACAAGAGCTCTCTCTGCTTCCTGATTGTCATGTTCTGAGTTGCTTTCCTCCACCATACCCTTCCACCATACTATTCGGGCTATGAACTAAGACTTCTGAAACTGTGATAACAAATGCACTTTTATTTCTCTAAAGTTGTTCTGTTAGGCCTTTTGGTTACAGAAATGAAAAAAAGCTCAATGAAACAACTGGCTATATCTATGTCTCTCTTGTTAAGTATTCAAGTCTTTTGCCTGCTAAAAAAATCATAATTACTTTGAGTGGGGGATATAGCTCAGATGGTAGAGTGGTTGCCTTGCATGCATGAGGCTGTGGGTTCAACCCCCAGCACTACACACACCAAAAAAATTATGATTGTTGTACTAGTTAAAAAAATACATTGTGGCTTGTGGCTAAGAGGTTTTGTTAAGAATATTTCTGAATATTTTCCTCAATCTGTGGATTGATTATTCATTTTTAGTGTGCTTTTGATGAGCAAAAATTTTTCTTTTTCTTTTTTTTTTTTTTCAGAAAACTGAAGTATTTTTATTAGAAGTCCATATTAGGAAGTTTGATCAGACAATAATAACAAAAAATAAATAAATTGGAGAAGAGCACAATCATAAATGAGAGCAATCAGAACATAGTGGCATTAGTCTAGACCAGATGAAACACAGTTGAACTGAAAAAAATGGCAACTGGAAAGGTGATCATTTGTTTTTGCTTTGCTTTTCCCTGCATGAATTAAGTCTTCTCGGCTGTCTATGTATCCTTGTGACCTTTGAGGAGGATTATATTAAGTCCAGAAAATTTAAGAATTTTCACTTAGATAGCAAATTTGGACTTCATCTTTTTTTTTTTTTTAATTTTTTATTGTGGGTTGTTCAAAACATTACAAGTTTCTTGACATATAATATTCCACACTTTGATTCAAGTGGGTTATGAACTCCCACCTTCACCCCATACACAGATTGCAGAATCACATCAGTTACACATCCATTGATTTACAAATTGCCATCCTAGTGTCTGTTGTGCTCCGCTGTAAGAGAGATTTTTTTTTTATTTTATTTAGAGATAGGGCCTCACTAAGTTGCTGAG
>NW_026000142.1:16622098-16630589 GCF_001458135.2 Marmota marmota marmota | reverse complement strand
TTATATATATATATATATATATATATATATATATATATATATATGCTTGTGTGTGTGTGTGTGTGTGTGTATAATATTGGAAACGGATATGTCCTTTCCTTTTATTTAGTCTTTTTTAGCTTCTTCCAACAATGTTTTGTCATTGTCAAATTGTAGATGTCTTATTCTTTCTTAAATTTATTCCTAATTATATGATATTTTTCTTGCTATTCTAAATGAAATTTTTAAAATTTACTTTTAAATGGTTTGGAAATATAATTGATTTTTGTATATTGTTTACATTTTACATTAAATCACTGTAAAATGTAAACTAATAAAACTCATTAACTTTTATTGCTTTTTTTGTTTATCCAAAGGGTTTCCTATGTATATTATCATGTAAAAATGTTAAACCAATATTGGATTTTGGGATTAAATTCCATTTGCTCATGTTGTATTGTATTTAATACATACTGACAAATTTGATTTGCTAATATTTTATTAAACTTTTTGTGCCTCTATTCCCAAAGGATATCATTCTACAGTATTTATTTATTATGATACAGCCTCTTGAATTGAATTGTGAAGTGTTCCACTCCTTGTATTTTATAAAATAGTTTGTATGAGATTGGAATTTTGTCAGGTTTCTCCAGAGGAATAGAATCAATAAGACATCTATCTATCTATCTATCTATCTATCTATCTATCTATCTATCTTCCTATAGATATAAATAGAGATAAACACATAGAGAAAGAGGAGATTTATTGGGAGAATTGGCTCATATGATTATGGAGGCTGAGAATTCCCACATATGTTATCTGCAAGTTGGAGAACAAGAAAAGCAAGTGGTATAATTCAGTCTGTCTCTGGAGGTCCAAGAACCAGGAACTCCAATGAAAACGGATGTATTATCTTTAGAAGGGGGTGAGAAGAGCTCTTCTTTCTCATCCTTTTTGTTCTATTTTGGGTCCCCTGATTAGATGCCCACCCATATTGATCAGGGTGACATAGTATACTCAGTCTAGTAATCCAAATGCTATTCTTTTTCCAACAATGCCCTCACAGATACACCCAGAAATAACATTTTACCAGCTATCTGAGCAGCTATTAACTCAGTCAAAATGACATACAAAGAAACCATCACAATTTATTTAATCCTAAATGTTTAATAGAATTCACTGGTGAATCCTTCAGAGCATGCAGTTATGTAGTTATATTTGTTGCAGTTTTGGTTATACATTCACAGTTTTTGATAGCTAGAAAATGGTTTGATTTTCTAATTTTTTGTTTCCATTTTGGTAAGTTGTATTTTTCAAGTAATTTGTTTATTTTATTTATGTTGTCAAGTTTATTCACATGAAGTTATTCATAATAACTATTTTCTGTCATTTAAATATTTGTAGCATCTGTAGAAATGTCTCCTTTCACCATGACACTGGGAATTTGTATGTCTTCTGTTGTTTGATCAGTACTACTAGGGGATTATCTACTTATTTACTGACTTTGTGCTAGGCAAGTGCTCTACCACTGAGTAACATGCCCAACCAACCATATGGAATTTATCAATTTAACTAGACATTTCAATATTTTGATAATTTTGTTTACCTTTCTCTATTGTGTTTAGTGGCTATTATATTTATTTTTTTTCATTCTTATTGCTGTTTTTGATTACTTTGGGTTTAATTTTCTCTGCCTAAAAACAACTTTTTAAAGTGGAAGCAAATCATTGATTTTGTACTTATTTGCATAATATAGGCATTACATCTCCTTCTAAGTACTACATAATTAACTTATACAAATTTTGATATATTATGCCACTTTAAATTTTTAAATTAAATTTATTTTAAATGATGCACAGAAACAAAGATTGTACATATTTATGGGGTAGAATGTGATGCTTTGATATGTGTATACATTATATACTGTTTAAATCAGGTTAAACATACCTATCAAATATTTATTATTTCTTTATGGTGAAAACATTCAAAGTCCTGCTGGCATTTTAAAATATGCAGGAGAGCATCATTATATACAGTCTCTTCTAAGAATTTCTATCTGTTTACACATTTTGTGTATAAAAAGATATGGAAGAAAAAGATTCTGTTTTAACATATTTATCATAGTTACTTTAAAATCTCTATCATATAATTATGTGATATTTTATAATCTGAGATATCTTTTAATCTTGGCCAGGGATCACATTTTCTTCTTCATTTTATGTCTTACCTTACACTGTTTGATTATCTGGCCTGACTTTATGTGTAAGAGAATGGTAGAAACTGAGGTAAGTAATACAATGATCCTCCTTATGTCAAGTCCTTGGTATGGGTCACTAAGAACTATATTTAATAGTTAAATCACATCTGGGTTTTATTGCAGCTTTAGCTAAATTCTGTTCACTTCTGTCTTCTAATATTTTAGCATTATCATCACAAGTTTTCTTTTATCAGTGTTTGGTTTCTGAATTAGTCAGCTTTTTGCCTCTGTGGCCAAAAATACCTGATTACTCAGAGAAGGAAAAGTTTATCTTGGCTCACAATTTCAGAGCTGTAAGTTCATCGTCCTGCTTACTCCATTGCTCTGGGATTGAGATGAGACAGAACATGGTGGAAAGTTGCACAGCACACAGCACACAGGAATAGAAAGAGTGAGAAGAAGGAGCCAGGGACAGAAATAGCCCAAGGCCATGTTCCCAGTTACCTACTTTCTTAAGCCATGACCTACCAGTTTACAGTTACCACCCAATTTAGCTATCAATGTGTTAATCCACCCATAAATAGAGCCCTAATCATTGCCTAAAACTCCCATCTTTGAATCTTGCTGCAATGGGGATCATGCTTTTAACACATGAGGTTTATTTTCGGTGGGGGGAGGGCATTCCAGATCTAAACCATAATAGTTTTGGACAGTGCCAATGTTCTCCACATCTCTTGCTTCATGGCCTTATTGCCAGCTTTGAGGGTTTCTGGAAAGCACCTTGTGAGGGGATTTTTCTTGGTTCTCTTATACTGTCACCAACCTTTCCATTGGTATATCTTGACGTATCTTCCTATGCACTTGGTAGAAGCCTGTGGAAAGGTGGTAGATTTGGGTAAGTGCACACTTACGCTTGGCTGAGGCTCCTCAGGACTCCAGTTCACATGTGTTGCTACTGGAGTCCCATTCAAGTTTCAGCTGATCTTCCCTCCCCATTGTCCAGAGTCCATTTCCCTTCTCACTTCCCTTTCTGGGATAGAAGCAGCTCATCACTTTTCTATTTTTTTTAAATTTTTATCTCTATACAGGTTTATATGAGTCCTTAGCTCTCTTGCTAGTTAAATATAGCCATGATCTTTTTAGCCATTTCTAGTTTGCTTGTGGCCATAGTGTTGGAAGGAAGGTCTGTGGTTACTTTTGACAACTTAGTGGAAAGAGAAATCCCAAGCTTTTTATTCACTATCTCAGTTTAATGAGAAGAGATTCAGGAACTTCTATCTAGTCTTCTTTGCCGCAACAGCTTTTATTCCACATGAAAAGGGATCAGTGTATTAGTTTTTCCAAGTACATGTGTGTACATTCAGAGACCAGAGAAATAACCAATGGGTAAGCTTGTGAACCTACTGGACCCAGTGGACCTGCTAGGAGTCAATTGAGGTCAGGACCCCATTTATTACTTGGTTTCCATATGCTCTGACTTTAACATGGGACTCTAATGGCATTTCAAGTCCCTGGGCATCTATTTCAACTCAGGTTATTTGTTCAAGAATCCTGAAACAAAATCAAAACATGGAAAAATAAAATTATTCATTCCTTTTTTTTCCCAGTGTACAGTTTCTTAAGTGAGTAGCCTTAGAATCCTTTGGGGGAAAGATCAGGAGAGTTGTTGTTATGTATCCTTGTCAGAATTTGCAAGGTTTTCTCTTGAAATACCACACTTTCTATATTATTCTTTGTTTAAAGTTATAATAAATGGGAAATTGTAGGACTCTGAGAGTCAGAACATGCTAAAGATTTTTTCAACTCATTTATTCCTTGTGAAATAGAATAAGTGCCATTGAGATGTGGCTTCTGATCCTATGTCTAGGGTAGGATTCTTCAGTTGTTGAATTCTGGGCTGGGAGGTGACATTACCTTCTCAGGATGGGGATGGACCACAATTGAGGTTCTTCAACTCCCAACTAAGTCTCTGATGCATTGAAGTGCTCCCTCCTACGCATGGAAATTTATGACCCATTTTGTTAGCTTTTCTTGGGGTGCCCAACTCCAGCAACTGCTTTATGCAACCTGGAATTTACTCATTTTCTTGGAAAAATTTCTGTTAAATAGGACTCTAAGGGGAAAGTTTGTTCCTGTTTCCTGGGGGCAGGGGAAAGCCTAACAAAGACTAGATTTGCATAATTTCTATACAAAGAGGGACTTACATTAGGAATGTTGCAAATATCATACATTCTCTTCCCTTTTTTTGGCATTATGTAGACTATCTTTTGGGAAAGAAACCCACAAATCTTAAAGCAATAGACCTTAGTCCCAGCTCATTCTATTGATTCCTTCTCCTTCTTACCAGTGGAATGATAATTCTATGACTGCCAGAAGGTGTTTACTCATTAACAAACACTAACTGAAAGTCCACAGTTGCTCTAAGTGTTGGGGATGCTTTTGTTCAAACAGACCGAAGTCTTGGCTGACATGAATCTTACTTTCTGCAGAGGCAATCAATAAATAAGTGTATATGTGAGATAATGACAAGAGTCGGGCAGAGGGATTTCTGGATTGTAGGGGATGGTGCTTAGAATATTATGTAAGGTAGGTAGGAGGTAGTTAACATCGCTCAAAAAGTGACACTGCAGAGTCTCTGAAGGACGGTCTTAAGAAGTCTAAAGTCCCCTTGAAGGGAATTCTTCCAAACACCCCCATTAATAGCTAAATAGCAAACTGCAACCAAATTCCAGGTACTAGGATCCCCTGGCTCATGCTTCTTCCATTATATGACACTGTTACAAGGACTCATAAGGGATTCACTGAAGCACTGTATCAAGTGATGTGGTGTAGCTGTGAACTGTTGGCAAACAGGAGTGGCAAACAAATTAGCTTAACAAGTCCTTATTGATTACCTACTGCTCAGAGAAGATCACTAGTCCCCCAGGGATCAAAAGAATACACACTGGATTTCCTGCTTCTACTAACCTGACAACATGGAATGGGGGTAGGGTGAGGCACAAGCAAGGAAAGCAAATGTTTTGAGGATGTCATCCAAATAGTGCTGACACAGAAATATAACCAGGGATGCTCTTAGGATAGTGTCTTTTGCCAAAATCCAAATGACATTCTTCACAGGCTTGCTGAGTGAAATAGAGGTCTGCTCACTCACCTTCTTTTCAGCTTTGCCCACGCACATGGATTATCATATTGTCAACAGCATAATCTAATAAGGATGGCAGTGTATTCTCTTTTGTTAGCTGGCTGAAACCCAAGGATTGTGCTGTTGAATACAGAAGGGCAGACAGATGGAAGTTCCATGCTGTCCTATAATTGCAAAGGAGCCTTACACCTGAGAGCCCTTTACAGAACAACATCTATTACCTGTGGATAAATTGGGATGGAACATTTAAAACTAATATGGAATGGACCTACTGGTACAATTTAATTGTTACCAATTAGATCTAGCCAAAGAAGGACTTGAAAGAGGCACTGAGACTTAACCTAATTGGACTACAGACATAAAGCTGTCATATTCAGGAGAGGTGAGGCTGTCACTCTATTCAAGACAGCGAGTACTTGTTTTAGATACCAGTTTTTACACTGCCTGAAAAATAGTAGCTAAAACCTAGACATTACACTGCCTCTCTGTGTTGTTTATCTTGATGTCAGAAGGAACAAAAAGACAATTCAAAAGAAAAAAAAAAAAAAAGAAAAAGAAGTTCCAGCTTAAAAAAAGAAAATTCGGAAAGCTTAAAATATTTTTTATTGCAGCAAACCAGTCTGTTTATTTGATCAAACAAATCCATTAAGGAAATATCAAGCCAAATCAGTTATTTGTCCTTGTATTGTCATAGAAACTTATAACTAAGGTGTTCTGATATTTGTGTTTGATAATTTAAAAGGACTCAGTCTTTTTAACAATGTATATTGTCTTGACTTCATTTTTCCCTCTCAGCTATAAAGAAAATGCATATTTGTAACAACCCAAGGTATTATTACACATTTAAAAGTTTCCCCTTTCATCACTTTTCCTGTTTAACAGGAATTATGAAAAGCAAGAGTGATGGCTGATTTCAGAAAGCATTGCTGGAAGGTGATAAGAACATAATGTTTGGGGCTTACACTTCAATTCTATTCCTGTTTTGCACTTATTTATCAATAAACAAAATTAACCCCCATGGGATCTCCTATTTAAAAATTTCAATTTATGTTATTATATGACTTAATATGAATACACACTTATAATTTTGTACACATGAATCTGATTTCCACCCCCATATCACACTTCTTGATTGGGGGGATGTTTGCAATGTTCTAGGTTTTTCTATTAAAATTTTTATCATTTGAATTAATTAAATACTTAGGATTTAAATAGCTAGAACTGTCAACTAAAATTGGCTATAGCATTTTTGGACTTTTACAGGTAACATTTATTTAAATTATTTCAAGGTAATCTATAATAAGCATGAGAAAAAAATAGCTTTTGGCTAAATTCAGATAGGGTCAGGTTCAGAAGAGAACTTGTCCATGCTTTATGGCTTTAGGCACCATTGAGATCAGTTTCCTCTGATTGTGTACAGGCTCAGGATTTGTTAAGTAGTCAGAAGGGGTAGGTCTACCTCTCTTAAAGTTGTCTTAATGAACCGTGGTAAATTAGAACAAAAGACATTTTGGCTTCTCTCCTTGAGTCAGGCTCTGCTGAGGGCGTGGAGAGGAGTCACCTGGTGATCAAGGCCAGGCACGAGTTTGAAGTAGTATTCCGCTGAGTTGCAATTAACAGGCTATAATCAATAAGGTTCAGCTGTTTTTGTGTTACCAGTGATGGACATGGAATGAACTGGGCAAAACTGTCTAGCATGATGGTGGTGGTGGTGGTGTGGGATTTGTGAACACAAAAACTGGCCACCCAGCAACATATTCCTCTCCTGCTCCCACATCCCAGTATGGGACGGTGGGTGGCCATAGGATAAGGCCTATATCATCATAGCCAACACAGAGTCTTAATTTTTTTTTCTCCATTCACTTCTATTAAGCCCCTGGAGAATAAGTTAATCCCCAAACCCAAGCACTCAGATGAAGGCTTGTAAGACATCGTGTGTGGTAGCCTGGAGGAGATGATGGTGGGCTCTGGAAAGTGCTGGAAGGGCTGAGCCATTGTATCCAGTACCCACAGGAAAAATAACCAGGAGTTGGAGAAATTGGCGGCATGGGGAATTTTCATTTCTGATGTCAATAACTTAGTTCATTTTATTTGTATTTTTTTTTCTTAGAGAAACTTCTTTTGTTGCTAGTAAACTTGTGACTATAGCAATAGCAGGAAGATAGAGGCCTGCTCTGTTTTACACATTTCATCTTTATAGCCTCAGAAATACGCTGTAAAATATAGTGAGCCCAAAATGGATGCTCTTCATTTTCCATAACCAAAAGAAGCACAGAGAAATTAAGCAACTTGCTCAAGGTCACATGTCTAGTAAGTGCCAAGAAATCTTGTCCTATAGTCCAAATTGTTAGTCACTCCACTACCCTGCTATGAAGCAGCAAGTATAGATGTGGGTGGAAGGGCCAGGGCAGTGGGTCTATCATAGAAAGAAAGTAAGGGAGATGTGTTACAGAAAAGCCCAGAAGAGTGTGCTGTACTACCATCTCTCAGGGTGTCACATATAGAATTCTTACCTGAGAAGCAAATTGCATCAGGGTCCCCCACCCCAAGTTGCTTTCTAAGTCCCAGATTCTGTGTCCTTAAAAGGGACTAGAAGGTAGAAGAATGCAATATAAAGTGAACGGGGACTTTTGAAGTGGATGGGAACTGTGTCTTGAAGGTGTCAGGCAGGTTCCCATCAGGAATGAGTGAACCACAGAGTTTAGATTCATGGAAGGCAGTTTTTCTATGTATGAATCTTGTTTCTACCACTCCTGGCCAGGGGTGAAGAGACCCTGCTGAAACTGCCAACTTCAGAGTGAACTCTCCTTTCCTTTTTCATTCCAGAGCTCTAATGGTTACAGAGATCCCCTCTGATTTTAGCAGTGCCTGGTCTCTCTGCAACCTTTTCGTGCTGGTTTTGGCTCCATTGCTCAGGCTCATTCAGAACTTGTCAAATTCACTTTCTTTTTTTTTTTTAAATTTTTTATTGTTGGTTGTTCAAAACATTACAAATTTCTTGATATATCATATTTCACACTTTGATTCAAGTGGGTTATGAACTCCCATTTTTACCCCATATACAGATTGCAGAATTACATCAGTTACACATCCATTGATTTACATATTGCCATACTAGTGTCTGTTGTGTTCTGCTGCCTTTCCTATCCTCTACTATCCCCCCTCCCTTTCCC
>NW_026000142.1:16616707-16620053 GCF_001458135.2 Marmota marmota marmota | reverse complement strand
TAGTTACTCTCCTTATATCAAAGAAGACATTTGGCATTTGTTTTTTAGGGATTGGCTAGCTTCACTTAGCATAATCTGCTCTAATGCCATCCATTTCCCTGCAAATTCTATGATTTTGTCATTTTTTAATGCAGAGTAATACTCCATTGTGTATAAATGCCACATTTTTTTTATCCATTCGTCTGCTACATTGATGTTCATAGCAGCACAATTCACAATAGCAAGACTGTGGAATCAAATTCACTTTCTATACCCTGGCCTTTCCACCTTTCTGTTCTCTTTCTTCTGGCGAATTCTTGCCAGTTTCTTTAGTTTTCTTCCCCATGTAAAATGACATAAGGTCTTCCATCATTCTGGTAATTTTCTTCTGAGTAGAAAGTAAACATTGACACGTTCCCTGGAAATGCGGTATCTGAATTGAACTCAGCACATTCCACATGGTTTGACCAGCGTGAAGGGTGTGAGATGACTACCTCCTCCCATTTAGACTTCATTCATGGAGCCTGAGTTCTCGCTAACTCCTGGGCAACCTCTTTATACAGTGGACTTGGAGTAAGCTTGTGATCAGTAAAAATCCATGAGCCATTTTTATCTACATACTTCTCATCTATAGGTAAACATCTTTTAAAACAAAGGCATGGCATTATATTTTATGTGACATGTGTATATATATATATATATATATATACACACACATACACACATACACACACACATACACACACATATATAAATTTCTTTATAAATTTATAATTATATAAATGTATTTATAATTTATAAATTTTATATATATATATATATATATATAATCAGAACTTCACACATTGTCAAGTTTAGAGATTTTTGCCTTTCCAGAATTTGTAGAAAACTTTTAGATGAGCACATTCCAATAGAAAAATGATGTGAGTTATAAATGTAAGACATGTCAACAACTTAAAATTTTATATTAGGCACATTTCAAGAAGTGAATGTAATAAAATTAATTTCAATAATATATTTTATATATCCCAGATACCCATGGTCTTTTATTTCAACATGTAATCACTACAAAAATTATTAAGACACTTCACATGATTTTTTTAATATTAAGTCTTCAAAATTTGGAGTGTATTTTACACTTATGCTGGATCTCAATTCAGATCAGCCACATTTCAAGTGCTCATTAGCTACAGGTGGCTAGGAGCTACCATATTGGATGGCACAGTTTTGTACTGTAGTTTAGTGTCGTTTTATTATTTGTCTAAATTTCAACTGATTAATCATTCTATACATTTCTCCTAAAGTGGTAAACTTTTTTTCTTTTTACGCTGCATGCTAATCCGTATGCTCTCTTTCAGGATTTCACCTTTAAGCTCAAAGTTTTCCTGCAATCATATATTTTCCCATCATTATACCATGCCACCTTTTTCCATATGTAGATTTAAAAAATAAAGAGAAAGACATCTTTCATCATTACATGGGGTTCTTCCTGTGTGCATCAGCCACCAAGTTTTCCCTTTTTATACGACTGCCAATCATATTGAACTAAAGCCCCACCTTACTCCAACATGACTTCATCTTAATTACATTTTCAATGATGCTATTTAAAACGAGGTAATATTTCAAGGTACTAGGAGTAAGGGTTTTAGCATGAATTTGTGGACAAGGGAGGGCATAATTCAACTCATAACATGATGAGATGTGATATTCTAAATAGTTCTATTTAGAACTATTCTAAATAGTTCTGGAAGATGGTATACTGCAGTTAAAATTCTTTGGGATTGCTTCAGCTAAAGAAAATTGCTTTGCTCAAGATCTGGGCTCCTTCTATAGCTATACCAACCAGTGGATATAAGTTTCCCACCCCATTATCCTAACTTGGAATAGTTCAAATGACTGATGCCAGCTCCAGAGCTCTCTGGGCGATTGCATGAGGCCTTCATTGGAAATGTGTCATAGCTCTGCCTTGCTGGGAGCCATTAGCCAAGTAGGTATGACAATTTCCTTGCCAGCGTACCCCATGTTGCTTAGTGGAAGGACTCGTGGAAATAGGACATTTTGCAGTGACATTGCAGTTAGGTGACCTTGCTCAAGGACCAGGGCGGATCCGGGATTAGGGTGTTCCCGGTTTAGGATAATCGGGTTTAGGGCGTTCCAGGTTTAAGATTATTCCTGCTGGGAATAGGGCGTATCCTGCTGCCTGAGTTCCCCTTGAGTTCTCACGGGATTCAGACAGTATTTTTTGGGAGACAGAAGCCCAGTGGAGGTGGATTTGGGCAGAGAACGTGGATTTCCCCAGAACGTGTTTGTAGACGGCTGGTGTGAGTTTGGGAATAAAGAGTTGCTGTTTGAATCTACAAGCTGTGTGGTGGCTCGTGATTGTGTGCCCAGCCAGACTGCGGCATATGTGCCCAGCCAGACTGTGGCATTGCCTGACTTTGCTTCCATTTTCTTCCTTCCACTGGTGTTGAGCCTAAGAGCACCTCCTAGTAAACCTTCAGCAGGTGATTCCCTGTGTCAAAGTCAGTTTCTAGCCTGCAACACAGGTAGCATTGATCACAAACCCTCACATTTCTAACCATCTTGCCAATACCTAAGCATAAACTGCCTGGGTCACAGATAATTTTTTCTACCACCTTTCCTATTATTTTACACTGCAATTTGCTGACTATGTTAGTCTCCTATCTTGCTATGTGAGTTATCTTTAATGTACTTTATAGCATTTAGCTGTGTCATAATGGTAAGTGGGTAGTTCATTAAAGACACCATATGAGGAAGGGAAATGTAGACTGCAGAGAGTATAGTGGTTAGGAATAAAAATGCCAAAGTGTTAAAAATCCATTAGCTGCTTCTTTTAAAAAAGTGACACTGGTGAAATGAAATCATCATTTCCTCTTTAAATTATATAAAAATTATATTTTAGGCTGATTTACTACCCAGATTAAAGAAAAAAAAAAAAACGAAGATCTACACATGGGAGGATGTCTGGGTCATTAAAGGGACATTTTTGAGGTGATTGGATCCAAGGTGAGAAGCCAGGGTTGCCATTTTCTGCCGCAGTCCGGCTGCAGCAAAATAATCAGGGGGGGTGACGAATAACTTGTGTAGCTTGATACAGCAGGAGTAGGAGCCGTTTATTGTAGGACAGGAGCAGTATTTATACATTCCACACAGCTTATCTAATTAGCATAAACTAGATACATCAGTCAACCAATCAGGAATCTCTACACCTAATGGCTCGGTTTTGTTACTTCTCAAACCACTCCCTCTGACATTTTGCCAGGCACCATCCAGACTTGTTTACGAACTTTAACATTCCCCTGGCAAAATGCCAGGTGTTATTTTGACTTGTTTACAGACTCTAACA
>NW_026000142.1:16580650-16616476 GCF_001458135.2 Marmota marmota marmota | reverse complement strand
TTCTGAACTTTCTTTTTCTTTCTGACTAGAGTTCCTGGGCTCTTATCAATACATGCCCTAACTATTCTTGGTTCCACTGGGGTGCTTCCTTCCCTTATCAATTTACTTAACACCCCTTCCATATTTTCATCACAAAGACAATACAACATTTCAAGACAAAACAAGACACAAACATACTGTATCAATCTTCTCCATTTTCTCAAAATGGCCATTTTTCCTCTTGCCCTATCTGCCTAGGGACGAGCAGATTTGCTCCAGTCCTATCTATGGACGGGCAGCTTTTTTTCATCACTTACCCCTGAGTGTCCCGGGGCTCCCCATAACGGGCCACCATCTGCCACAGTCCGGCTGCAGCAAAATAACCAGGTGTGTGTGTGACGAACAACTTGTGTAGATTGGTACAGCAGGAGTGAAAGCCGTTTATTGTAGGACTGGAGTGGTATATATACATCCCGCACAGCTTATCTAATTAACATAAACTCGATACAGCAGTCAACCAATAAGGAATCTCCACACTTAATGGCTCCCTGGCGTTACTTCACAAACCACTCCCTCTGACAAAATGCCAGGCGCCATCCAGACTTGTTTACAGACTCTTACAATTTTCTAGCTTTGGGGACTTAGACAATGTCCTTAATTTTTTTGACCTTTTATTTCCTCCTCAGAGAATTGTAGGTCTACTGTGTGGATTAAAGTGGGTATGTATAAGGCATATAGCAGTCTTGTCTCATGCTAGTAAAGCATCATAATAATAATCAAATAAACAATACCTACTTTTTCTAGAAGTACAATAATAACTTGTTTTGAGCAGCTATTATGTGTGTTTAAAATGTATTCCAATGTATGGCTGTAACAATGTATAGATTATTCTAGAAGCGTACTGTGGCTTATACTTTCAAGATCCTTCAGATGAAGTCAGATCTGTGCCAGCAGTGCCAGGATTGTGCTGAAGGACCAAAGTATTTTTGTTTTTGTAGTATTTCAAATAGCATCTTCACATCCAATTTCCTGAATTGTCATTTCAACTGTTTGCTGTCAAAGAAGTAAACTATCACTTGAAAAGAATGTGTTATATAAAAATGTATTTCTAAGAAATGTGAATTTATTTAAAAATTCTGTTAGCACTCAATTTACTAGCAAAAAGCATTATTTCATGTAAGTAGCTGTTTCAGGAATGGAAAGTTCTCCATTAAGTGCTAAAAGATTTCTCATGGTACCAAATTATTGAAAAAGGCTTTTGAAAGAATACCTAAAAGCACCAATAACACAGCTTATTCTGCTGTGCGCTCAGAGTTAGAATAAAGCTTTTGACAATCTTGTCAATGTGCTGACATTGTTATTAAAGGTCCTTAACCTTATTATGGAGCAGTTGAACAATACTTGCTTGTTCCTCTGAGAATCAAGTAGGAAAGATGGTTGGGTGTCAAGGTTTTCAGGTGCTTTTTCTCTTTTTTAAACTAACAATGATGTTGGGAAAGACAAAGAGTAGAGTGATAAAAGCAGAAGGTACCTGAGGAGATAAGTTCTCCTGCTATCATTAATAGTGATAAAAATCTCTAGCCATGGGTGATTTTTTTTTATTCACATTATTTTTAAGCAAAGCACTTTCATAAAATTGCTTTTTTCCTCTTGGAATTTATGTACTCTTCTAGAAATGATAAAATAGCCTGTTATGTAAACTTAACAATAGACATTTCAACAGACTCACCTTTCCTCACAGGGGCCTAATGAAGGGCATTGTTAAACCTGTGTTGTCACATTCCTGCTTGTGACTGGGACTCACAGCCATGGTGTTTTGGGAAAGTAACATTCTGATTCACATCTCTATTTTATTTTCTGGTTCTTTTACAAATATTTAAAGTGTACAAAGAAGACAAAAATGATATGGATGTAACATCCAATTAAAAAGTTTGATTAAATAAATTAAATATTGCATTCATGTCATTAGAAAATTACTATAGGGCTGTAGATGTAATAGTACTTATGAAGAATATGTCGGTCAGCTGAGAGATTCACAGGGATTAATTTTATGGTTAAATGTCTAAATGTAATCAGTATTAATACATTCTTTGGTGTACATGCAATGTTACATGGTAACAATCCTTATATTTTCCCATACAAAGCAAATGAAAATAAGGAAAGAGATATGGAAATGAAATACAAGAGACTCTTCTTATTCCTAATCATTCTCTTAGTGGTAGCTACTATTCTGATAACATTTAGTTTATCCTCCCTGGAAAATATTCTATGAAAATAAAAGCACATATGTTAAATATTTTTTTCCTTAAGTTTTTAAAACTAAAAAGAGCAGAAGGCTGCTAGACAATGAGGCTCTAGAGGTAGAAATCTGGGTTGTCATTCTGTCTCTTCAGTTACACAACTTCAATTTCTCAACCTCTCTTGATGGTAGTTCCTAAATATGTGAAATGGGGCTAATAAGAATCAGAGGATTCTCTTTAAGATTGAATGTTGTTTATATAAGGCACACTGCTGGTGTATAGCACTTAGTAAATGTGAACTGTAAATTTTATTCATGAAAAAGTGATATCTCAATTCTTGCTTTATTTTAGTTGGCTTTGCATAACACTTTATAGTATCATTTTTATTTTTTTTCTGAATAATATGGTTTTAGTTGTCTCTTATTCTTTTGTTCTTCTTGTGATACTAGGGACTGAAATCAGGGGTGATCTATCCCACTGAGCTATATCCTCAACCCTTAATAGTTTTTTATTTGAGACAGGGTCTTTCTAAATTGCTGAGACTGGCCTAGAATTAGTGATCCTCCTACCACAGTCTCTGGAATTACAGTTGTGTACCACCACATCTTTCCAGAATATATAATTTTAAGTATTTGCTTCATATGAAAAATTTTCTTTCATCAGGTTAATTCATGCCATTTATATTTAGTGATATAACAAATATATTAGGCTGGATTTCTTTCTTTCTTAAGTAAAATTGCTAATGCTTTTCCTATATTCTTTCTTTTGCTACATGAACTTGTTTTTTTTATGCCTGCATCTCTTTCTTTTTTAATTTGAACAGTTATTGTCTATTTTAGAACTTCTATGTAGCTTTGTAACTTTAAATTATACTTAATCTTCCATTTTTATATTTAGCAATGTTAAAGAGAACTATTCCTTGTTGAATTAGAAAACCAGCAATCACAGCTTAGCTTTATTTCTTAGCTCTTTTTTCTTTAGCCTTCTGTTAGCCACATTATTATTTTAAATCTTTTTTAATTCCTTTGACATTTTTACATTGTTAAATCTCAATTTATTAAAATAGTGTAATTTTTATTCAATACAAAAATGCTGAAATTATAGAATTTATTTCCATTTTCCTCCTAAAATTTTTCTTGACAAATTGTTATTTTTAGTAGTGCCAAAGTCTAAAGCATTCATTTTGTGTAATCATACTTCCCATAGTTATTTGTCTTAGTGATATGGTAGATTCAGTGCTCATAGCAAATATTTGACCCCACGTTATTTAACAATTGTGGTTTTTAATAAATATCACTTTGTGATTTTTAAACTTATTGCTATTAGTTTCAAACATAACTGCATTGTCAGAAAATGGGTATGGAATGAAAGCTTCTTGACCCTTGCTTTACTAAAGCTTATGATCCATATTTTGCTTGTGCTGTTGGTGCTTGAGAGGAGTTTGAATCCTCTATTTTTTTTTAAGTGGAGGGTTCTTCATGTATCCAGACTATTTTGTTGTTCAAATCTCTTCTGTGTTCTGGCCCCTCAATAATAGAGTTGTGTTGAAATCTCCCTGTCTAATGGTTATTTGTCCATTCCTCTCCTTATTATGGTGTTGCTCATTGATTTTGAAGTAATTTTACTAGGTATGTAAAAATTTAAAAATGTAAAGAACCTAGGTTAATTGAAATTTTAAGTCATTATATAGTGGTATTTTTTGTAAAACAAATCACAAGGTTTTTTGTTTTAAAATCTGATTTTAAAATAGCTATTTAGGGCTGGGGTTGTAGCTCAGTAGTAGAGCACATGCCTAGCATGCATAAGGCACTGGGTTCGATTCTCAGCACCACATAAAAATAAATAAGTAAAGATATTATGTCTATCTACAACTAAAAAAGAATTAAAAATAAAAAGTAGCTATTTAAATTGTCTTTTGCTTATTTATTTATTTATTTTTTAGCCTCATATATAGTACTGGAGTTTTAGCAGTTTATATCTTCTAACTTCAGGCTTTATACATGTATCATTTACTTTCCTTTTCTCTCTCTCTCTCTTTTTTTTTTTTTTTTTTGTTTTTAGATTTGTTTTTTTCTCATCACATATTTTTTTCTCTACTAGTATGGAAGTTTTATTGATGGCTCTACTTGAAATTGTGTCATTTACATTTAATAAAAACCCTCATAATTCCTAACCCACATTCCGAGCAAGGATCTTAGTACATCTTAACTCCAGTCAGTACTTCTATAAGTTTGTCTGCAACTGGAACTCTTTTCGGTCTTCATTCTTTCTTGTGCTCATTTCTTTCTCGACTTGTTCTTCCTGGAGGACTTTCTTGAGAATTTTCTTAGTGGAGCTCTCCCACTTAGTGTTCTTTATTTTTTAAAAGATTTTTCACTAGGTGTTTTTATTGTCTTTCTTTTTAAACCCTTGGTACAAAGACAACACTGCCCAGGTATGTTCTTAAAAGAGGGCTTTGATGCTCTAGGATTCTAGATTTCCAGTTCAGTGCATGATTCCCGCCGCCCTGCCCCCACCACTCTCTGGCTGTGTTAGCCCTGTATTCCAGCTTGCCTGGCTGCTATTAGTTTGTTCTACAATGAAAATACTTTGATCTTGTTTTCCAATTTCATGGATCTTTTATCCAATTTTGAAAATGGTTAGTCATTACTTCTTCAGATCTTGTAATTTCTTTATTATCTCTTTCTTAGACTCTAATTAAAATATTATCAGAAGTTTCTTATTTCTTACATTTCCTTTTATATTTTTCATATTCTTGAATGTTTGTGTTACATTCTATTTAGTTTTCAGCTTTCTTTTTATTATTTAATTCTCTGCCAAATGTGTTCAATATATGTCAACTTATCCATAAATTGGTAAATGTACATAAACTGTTAATATTCCAATACTTGGGTTTAGCAATCAATTTCAAGTGGTTCATTTTATTTTTAAAATAAAGTGAGATAACAAAGGCAATTCTGGGACTAGTGACATCTCAGACATTTTAAATAGTTGTTTTTCACATTTAAAAGATCTATTTAATTTTTTTTTCTGTGTTAGTGAGCTTTTTGTCATTGTGAAAAATATGCACAAGAGCAACTTGGAGAAGGAAAACTTTATTTTAGTCCAGAGTTTCAGAAGTTCAGCGCACTGTTGGCCAAGTTCATTACTCTGGATTTAAGGTGAGCCAGCACATCCTGGTGGAAGAGCGTGGCAGAGGAATGCTGCTCCATTCTTGGTGGCTGAGAAGCAGAGAAACAAAGAGGAAGGCACTGTAGGGTAGATGAACCCTTCCAAGGAACATCCCAGTGACCCACCTGCTCCAGCATGCCCCACCTGCCTACAGTTACCACCCAGTTAGTCCATTCAAACTAGAATGGACTGATTACATTATGGCTCTCATAATCTAATCATTAACACAGGAATTGAGGGGATATGTCATATTCAAACTATTATACCCTCCCAGTAGTTTTGTATTGTAGATTCTAATTTCAACTAATTAATTGTCTGAATCTGTTGTTTGTTTTAAAATATTTGTTCTTTGTGTGGCTTGTAACAGTAAAGGTAAAAATATTGACAAGGTGGACTACATTAAAATTAAGAAATTATATTTACCAAAAAAGTCATTAGGAAAATGAAAGAATTTGGAATAAAAGAAAAAAGTTACACCTATATTTCTGCTAGAGATGTATTCTGTATTTATAAAAATGTACAAATCAATAATGACAAATTGATAGGTAATTGGATGAAGAATATATACTTTACAAAAGAGGGTATCCAAATGGTCAATAAACCTGTAGTAAGATGCTCAACCTCATTGCAATTCAGGAACTTTTAAATTTAATTTAAATTAAAATAATTAGATATCATTCACCCCTGCCAGAATGGCTAAAATAAATGACTGGCAATACTAAGTACTAGCAAGCATGTGGAATTCCACACATTTTTGTTGGGAGTGTAAACTGGTACAATCTCTTTGGAAAACAGTTTGGCCAAATCTCCTTTAACTGAAAATGTGCCTACTCTATGACCCTGCAATTTTACTCCCAATAGAAATATATACTTATATACACTAAGAAATGTACAGAGAATCTTCATAGCAGCATTATTCCATAATCGCTATGCTAGGAATCTTCATGGTAGCATTTTCCAGTAATAGTTCCAAGAATCCATCTGCATTACCATGGAAAAATAAATTCTGGCATATTCATAAATAGAGCAAGAAAAATGAAAAAAAGTGCTCTGAGACACAACCTCCTGGATTATTCTCAAGACAGGGAAAAGAAACCAGCTACAAGAACATCATACTGAATATTCCTCTTTCTCACTCTGTGTGTGTGTGTGTGTGTGTGTTTGGTTCTGGGGATTAGACCTGGGGCACTTTACCACTGAGCTACATCCCTAACCCGTTTTATTTTATTTTTTGAGGGAGGCTCATGCTGGGTCCCCCAGGCTGGCTTCAAACTTGTTCTCCTCCTGCCACAGCCTTCCAGGTCATTGAAAATATAGGCATGCACCACCACATCCAGCTGAATATTAATTTATATAAAGTTAAACAATGGGTAGTACTAATCAATGATTTTAAAATTAGAGCAATGAAAGAGGGTAATGACTTGGAGAAAGAACAATGGAGTGGTTTTCTGTGACTCTGGTAATGTTTTTATTTCTTGATTTGGTTTCATGGGTGCATTTATATTTTAAAAATTCACTGAGAAATTTCTTTTAATTACTTGTATACTTTATTGTATGTATATACACTTCAACCAGAAGCTTATGTGAAAAAAATACCTTTATATTCTTTATTTTAGAATTTGAAATGAACACATTTAAATTTGTTTTTGGTTTTAAATAGGGCTCAAATTGGCCTTTGCAGGATACATCTAACATTTATTGTTTGTTTGTTAGGTAGTGTATTAAATATGTTTTGTTTGCTATCTTGTTAGATCTTGACAATAATCTGTAAGTTAGAAATTAAGTTCCTTTTGTTTATTAAGAATTAAATTCAGAGAAACCAAATTATTTGTCCAAGATCATGCAATTAATGGTACAGCTGTGCTCTCCTGCCCTGACCATGGTTAAAGCTCTAGATTAATTTTTAGAAGTGAAGCAGTTTGCAGATTGGAGTCTTCCTTTGTGCCATTTGGGAAGAAAGGGAAGGAAGAGAATGCTGACCGCCAATGGCAATTTGATGGGCTTAGAGACACCACTAAAGCTTTTTGCCCTGGAGTTAGTACTTCTTAGCTATGATATAAATTACCCCTGACAAGCAGAGTTCTGCCATTTTTTTCCCCTTGAGTTTTTGAATTTCAGTGGATGAGGAAAAAGTCCAACAACTACTGATAATACTAAATATTTTATTTGAATGCAATCTCTTGAATTACTTGCTGAATAAAAGATTTGGGAAATGAACATTATTCTGTATACCTTTGATGTGGACAACAGAATTTCACCCAGGAGCTGGGCTTCTGAGGCTGTGATAAATACTTGCTACTGTTTGTCTTTTGATGCCTTATACAGGGAAGCAAACTGCCTCACACTCTAAAAGGATTCTCTTTCTACTATGAAACATATTGTCTGACATTACATTAAGTAGCTTGAAAATACTGTAACCATTGATGCACGATTGTTGTTAAAGTATCTTAGAATCAATGAAAGAAATTAATAAGCCGAAAACCCAGTCTTAGGAGAAATCCTCTCATGGTTTTCTAGTTAAGAAAAAATAAATTAGCACTCTCAGCAGGGGGAAAGCAATAGATTGTGTGGGATGCTTTTGACAAAGAAGAACTTCACTCTCAATGTTAATTTAATTTGCATGAGCTTCCGGAGAAGTCATTTATCACCTTACTATGCCTATACCTTGGACAATATTTATGCATCTATAGAAGCTTTTTGCAAAATATGCTACTACCTCTGGGATATGAATTCAGAATCAGTTAATATGGGAAACAACTGAAGAAAAAAATTAAATAAAAATTTAATATATAACCAGTCCACAATCATTGTAAGGACCATTTCATCAGTGTTAAGTTCAAAGTTTGAGAACAAGGAATCTTCGGCTATATTTTATCTCCTCCTTGTGTTATTTGTGATGTCCTGAGCTTCTCTTTGATTCGCAAAAACATGCTGTTATCAGTATGCTTCATTTTCAGCAGTCATGAATTTGAGGAACTCAGATAACTTAAAAAGAAGACTAATGCTGATTTGCCTCTCGGAATCTGAGCAATATTACTGATGTCAGCAGGAACGAGGGTATGGGTATAAGTATTCTTTGCTTAGCTTCCAAATGGATGTGCTGAGCAAATAATTCAATCAGGGAATGAAAGTCACTGTGGGAATTTACCATTGGCTTTCCACCCCAGCTGGGACTCGTGTTGTTGGGAGTCCTCCTGCCTCACCTCCCTTCACGTCCTTGTGAACTTCATGTGGCTCTCTGCTTAAGGGACAGTCTGTTTCAGCCTTTATTAAGTGTTCTGGTCTCCTCTCCCATCCAAGTTGTTTAAGCTGGACAGGTGACTAAGCTGGGTCAGTCACTAGATCATTTCCCTGCCTTAATCAGTAGAGTTGCTTAATACAGGTTTTATTATTAAAATTTCTTAAGCCATGACTTATTTATGAATTATTAACCCGCATGTTTATAGAAAGTTCCGGTAAATAATAATGAACTAATTTATCACATTTTATAGGTTAAAGTGAGCGAGAATGAGAAAACAAGCCTGGTATCAAGGGAACATTAGTTTCTCAAGAAACTAATGAATTCACAAGCCCAAATATGCCCTTGTGTTTTTGTCCTTAAGCTGCCTTGAGTAAGAGATCTGTCACTCACAGTCAGAAGAGTCCTGACCAGTATGAAGATATAATAGTAGTTGACCATGTTCAGGAACATTTTCCTGTGGGCCCTGGAAGCAGTTCCCAGGGTTACCTGGGAAGAAATAAGAACTGGGTGAAATAAACTGAGGGGCACATTTGGGTCCTTGATAAAAGCATAAAATGCTCATAATTTTGGACAGTTCATTTTGGAATCAACAGTGGCTTTTTTTTGTAATTTTAATAATTTTCATAAATCAGATGTAGCAAATCTCAAATGCCAGGAAGCTAATGATAACCAATAGAAGATGCAGAATCTTGTAACTTTTCCTTTTTATTGGAAATGCGCTGCTTTCTCACCTCTGCTCTTGCTGTTGGCTGCAGATAGGTGGACAAGTGTTCTTTCTGAATCCTTATGGAATTCCAAATTTGAGTTAGACTTCCTCAGTGTTCCTGAAAGGAGCTTTTAAAATTCTGTTCCACAATTGACTAGAATGTATTGTTTGAAGTCTCCTTAATTTTACATCTTATTCATTTTTTAATCTGAAGTTTTAAATAAAAATAACATTTCTAATTCCAATCTTTTTATTTGGTGGTAAAAAAAGTTTGGACTGATGAACTTATTGACTTACGTGAAAAAATTTAAACCTCTTGAAATTTTCCTGTGTCCGTTTTTACCCACAGTTGATCATCTTCATCCAATCTTAGCATTCAGGACTTGATTCTAAAAGTAGTGTTTCCAGAAAACCTGATGTCTGGATGGTAATGAGACTGGTCAGTGACATTTAATAATTGGAATTTTACCCTTTAGTTTTCTGTTTTAGTCACACCCATGTGGTTTCATTGGTCAATCTAATAATCTGGTCCATTTATATTTTTTTCTCCAAGACAGAAAATTGTCTGTGTTAGCAAATGCTGTAAGTAGCAGTAGGATCTGAGCTCCCTGCTGCCATTTGAGTAAATAATGCATTTTAAATAAAAAAGATTGTGTAGTTTAAAGGTCACACTATAACCACTCACCTTAGTATTTAATATGACTTGTCATCCGAGTTAGAGTTAGCAGTGAGATCTGGACAAAAAAAGATCCACAATTCGGATTTTCATCTGTTCTCCCTGGCAACACTTCCTGAGAACAGTGTGAACGAAATTCCAAGACTTAATAGCCAACGCCATAATATATTTTCCAGCACGCTGAGAACTAGTGAGTGAAGAAAATTAAAGCTCTCCTCGCTTTCTATGAAAGATTTAATAAATAATTTTCTAGTACAAACTGAAGTTGAAAATAGCCTTCATGACATTAAAAAAAAAATACTGGTACCAGGTTTAGAGTTAGGAAGAAAAAAACACCAAAATTATAATGGTGTTGCCACTGACATAATACGTTTAAATATGAGTGAATTAATTTTAATTGTAACTAATATGTGCTATAATATTTACTATTGGCCAGGTCCAGGGGTGAGTGCATTATAGGAATTAGCTTCTTCCTTTCATATAATAGTCCAGCTACAGAAGATATTGTGAGCTCCATTTTACAGATGATAAACTGAGGCAATAGAGGTTGTGATTTGTGCAGCCCAGGAGCCAGAGTTCCAGTCCAGCTATGCTGACTTCAGAAATCGGGCTCCTGATGATGCTGGTCAATGAAAATATTAAGTTTATTTATTTTTTGTCTACATATTTGTCGCTCCACATATTTATCACTTTCCACAATCAAACACATTTTCCCCAATTTTTGTGTATATGCACACATGGCTTTTATTTTTAACCTTTATTCTGAAACAATTGTAGATACACAGAAAGTTGTTGTTGTAAAACTCATAAGGAGGCACTGTGTATGCTTCACCAGCCTCCAATAAAAACATCTTGCATAACTAAGGCCCCCTCACAAAATGAAGAAATTAACATTTGTACATTTTCACATTTTTTAAAAAATTTCACCAGTTTTATAAGAATTCTTTGTGTGGCATGGTTTGTGATAGTTTGGTAATGCCTTCCAACAAATGGGAGTTCCTTGTTTATTTTGACAAAATTTTGCTCTTTCTTTCATTCTCTCTCTTCTTTTTTCATATTATTCTGACTTTTATGAGTCATACACACAGACTTTTCCCATCCTCATTTTATCAAAATACCTTTTAGTATTCTCTTAGTTGTTTATTTTTTAGAATTTACTTTTGTGTATGGTATGAGGCAGAACTTCATTTAGGTTTTCCCCCAAATGTTCACGTATTCATGATAATGCCATTCATTAAGAGCCAGCTTTTGCCTACTAATTCACTTGTGTTATTATGAATTATATTATTATCATATAATATGTATAATTATATTATTATCATATAATTCATATAATATATTATGAATTATATATAATATATATGTATATTATATATTATTATCATGAATACCAAATGTTCAGGTATTCACGCTAATGCCATTCATTAAGAGCCAGCTCTTGCCTACTAATTCAAGTACCACTTGTGTTATATACATTCATTTGTTTTTATACTCATTATTTTGTTATATTTTTCTTTTAGTCTAGTACTACAATAAGACTGTGAAATTTAGATGTGATTTTCAAAAGTATATAAATATTGCACTTTTAACATGGAAATAACACTGATGGGGGCTATGGAGAAGAAAGGTTCAGCACACTCCTGCACAGAGGCCCAACTTAAGTGTTTCTGGAGATCAGGCAAGTGTCAGAAATGTAATAAGGTCAGTGGTAAGTACATAGAGATTGGTTTATACCATCAAAGGGCAAATGGATGTCTTTCTTAAAAGTACTCCCATTGAATGTTTTGTGTTTGAACCAAAAACCTCCTCAAGCTTTATCATTTATTAACTGTGAGACCTTGAGGACAATTACTTAACCTTTCTGAACTGGTTTCCTCGTTCTAAAAAATAAATAATACTTACCCACTGGTTTGGACTAATTATCACATGAAATTGCGCACATAAAAATACTGTGTATAGTGCCTTGTGCATGATTTTCATTTACTGGATGCTAGTGGATTTTAAGCAATGATTTATTAAGGAGAGAAACATGTCTTTTGATCTAGATAAAGGCCACTTTTGACATGTTAAATCGAGGCAGCTAGGTAATTTGTTAAGTACAAATTCTTGAGCTTTCCAGTGTAGCACTGTTTGGGGTACTATGTGGGGAATGCAAATGACTATTATATGTAACTCTTGTTAGTCTGTAGTCTGATGAAGACCCAGATATTATACAGTAGGGGATATCTTTTGCTTGCTTACCTTTTGTTTTAGTCAGCTCTTTCATCATTGTGACTAAAAGACCTGACAAGAACAATTAGAGGAGGAAAAGTTTATTTCCATGCTCACAGTTTCAGAGGTGTTAAGTCCCAGCCAACTCCATAGCTCTGGGCCCAAGGTGAGGCAGAACATCATGGCAGAAGTGCATGGTGGAGGAAAGCAGCTCCGAGCAAGGCATCCAGAAAGCAGAGAGAGCTCCACTCACCAGGGACAAAATATATACCCCAAAGGCATACTCCTAGTGACCTGCCTACTCCAGATACATCCTACCTGCCTATGGTTATCACCCCATTAATCCATATCAATGGATTAATCCACTGACCAAGTTACAACTCCAATAATCTAATCATTTCATCTGTGAATGTTCTTGCATTGTCTCACAATGAACTTTTGGGGGACGTCACTATGCAAACCATAACACCTTTGGAGGACTTGCCCACCCAACTCTCAATTTATATATTGGGCTGAGTTTCACCTGAAGGAAGGCATATATGTCATAAGCTTGGCTTTTGGACACATCCACTTTCTAGCTTTTGTGATTGTTCCTAATCTGGGCACAGGACCCAAATCAACTGCATGGGTTCTGAGACTCTTGCCAGAGCTATTAAGAAAGAAAACCTTTCTGTGAATTGTTATGCTAACACAATTTAAACCTAAAGTTGCTCATCAGTCCAAAACGTAAGTAAAGTCAATAAATGAAGTGTGAGAAGGAAGACTAACATGGAAGGTGCAGAGTTGGAGGGCGGGGGAGACCAAGGCGGCTGCCAGCACTGGAACTTCCACATTCATCTGTGCCTGTGTTCATCACTTGAACTTCCCATTTACCTTTCTGGTCTAAGTTAATTTGTGCTGCATTTCAGTTACTTTCAACTAAGAGTCCTAATCAATATAGCAATTCAATACAGATGTAAAAAAGCCTGCGAGGAAGCTCACAAAGATGCACAAACATTCCATCCTTGAGGAATCTGGGGTTCCATTATCTCTCGAGGAAGGACTGTTCCAAATCTGGTTCACACACATTTCAAGACGATAAGCATTGGTGTCATTTAAAAATATCCTTAGAGATTGCAGTTCCATTAACCCTCAATGATAACGGAACCAAGATTTAATATAGGGAATGTTTGACTTATAACCAGCCTGCATTCTGCACCCTGCAGTTTCAGCTTATTTCCTGAACACTTTCAGCATATTTCCTTGGGGGAAAGAAACAGAAACAAAATTGAACAAAAATTGGAGTAGGACAATTTTGGTGCAAGGATTAAGATTGGGTGGGGTGTTGGAATAACTTTCAGTCGCAGCTAGCAACTACAAGCAGCTTGGATTGCTTGAAGAATCCACCCTAGTTCAGGCCTGACAGGAACACCTGCAGGATGGGTGCTCCGCTCTAGGGAGCCGTCAGTGAAACCACATCCTCAGCACTTGTGGTCAGGGTTGCCAAAATACTGGGCCAGAAAACTGAGTCAGGGACTTCAGGGCATGAAATCCCTGACTCAGTAAGTCTCCTTCCTTAGAGACAAGACCCTTCCAGATTGCTTTCCACCATGACAGCAATATTTAGAGTTTCCTCACAGTTACATTAGGCAGGAGATGATTGGCTTATGGATATTATCTTGCTTATGTATGATTGATGGGCACACCGCACTCGAACCCTATAACAGTTGTGTGCATTCCAAAAATAAACTGAGCTACTGGACATCAGCTAGGTCACCGCCAGCCAGTTCTCACCAGCTCCCAGAATCTGTGTGTTGATTTCCGTGTCTCTACCTTCCACAACTGAGGTAGCCTAGTGAGTAATTGAAGACACCAGTGGCAGGAACGGTGAGGCAGTTGTAGAACACTGCAGAAGAGTGACCTGCAGAGAGGGCTTCTTTTTCCTAACCACCAATGCTTCCTATCATCTCCTTGGGAATATCTCTTAGGTGCTGAAAAATCTCTTCCTGCCCAACATAGTTCCCTGCCATAGAGTTGAAATCTCAGTGTCAGATCACTTTTTCATGTCACTATGAGACTTTACGTAGAGACAATGATATCAGACATGTGTATTTGTGTTTAAAATGTACAGTAGAATCCCCTAGCTGAATAGATTTTTTTTTGGTCTGTGAAATCCATTAGTAAAACTTCCCAGCCCAGATCTAAGCCAAGTTATTAACCAGGTGAGGTGAAAAGGACGAAAGTGTCTGAAACAGAGAGGGTTAAACCACTGTGGCCTCTGGCCTCTCTTGGGCAATGTAAGAGGGCATTAAGACTCAAGTCATGACTTCATGCTTAGATTGGAAGTTATTAGGAACTCAGTATTCTCTTTTGTAAAATGGGAGTTTAGTAATAACTATGTCATATGATGTTAAGAACATTTAATAAGGTGATGGCCACAGAACCAGGGTTCCTAGGTACAAATACAGATGCTCAGAATATGTCAGCTAATGTTATCATTGTCATCATCACCACCACCATAATTCTTGTTGATGTTGGATTTATTACAACAGAAAGTCCAGCTCTTTGAACCAGCTTCTGCTCTGGAAGCAAGTTCCATGTAGTCTAAGGACATTCACAGCCTTTTTCCCCCCTTGTTTCTATGAGAACATAATACATGATAAGTATCAACAGTATCTGCCTTTGTTTTCTGGCTCAAGGAAACATACATTTTGGTTGCTAGCAGTTTGTCTTCTGTTTGAATTACAAGTGCCACAGTTAACAGAAGCCTCTCACTGTGAGAACACTATGTGCTGAATCTCATTCTTTTGGTCTCCACAGTTTCCATACATCCAGATGAAGTGTAAACTATTCAGTTCATGGCTTGTTACAGAAATCCAAATGTCCAGATATTTGGAAGCACTGACTTGTGTTATTACAAACCCAGAATGTTTAGAAGGCATAGTGGGGATTTCTCCCTTTGCTCTTATTTAGAAAATAGCACAAATACTACCAGAGTCAGACCCTGAGTTTCCCAGAAGACAGCCAGTTTCCATATTCAGGTGGTTTTCAAGATAGACCATATTCATGTGTGTATAATTTGTATATACATAGAAGCACAGCATAGGAAAATAAATGTGGCTTTTGAATATAAGCTTAGATTTGACTTTCATATATGAAATCTGTCAGGTTACCATATCTTTTGACACTCATTTGTCTCCTTTTCAAGATAGAGATGGTCTCTGCTTTGGCCGGGGAACACGTGGGTCATGTCAAAGCATTGTGATTTCCATGTAGAAATCAGGGAGAAGTGGGGTAAGATCTTCCTTGCAGGAAGGGGTGGAGTGCAGACATGGCAACTAGGAGAATCATGGTATCTGCCCAATTTATGTGTCTTATGCCTTATGACCTAGCAATCGCTCTGGCTTTTGCCTATATAGTTATGACTCACATGCATACAGAAATACTTATGCAAGGATGATGGTTAAAGTATTATTATTTTAAAAATTCCGAAACAACTCCAATGTCTTTATGTTGGGTATTGATTAAACAAATCACAGCAAAATCGTTCAATGAATTGTTGTGCTACAGCCAATGAAAAGAATGAGGTAAGCCTGTATGTAGCAGCATGGAAAAATGTCCAAGGATACAAAGTTATACCAGTAAAGTAATTTGCAGAAGAATGTTATATTATGACACTGTAAAAAATACATCCATAACAAACTGTCAACAATAGTTTTTCTTTTTTTCCTTAGGAAGAGGAAGTTCTTTGGAAATTTCACTGTATTATCCATTTTAGAAATGATGGAATTCATTACTATGAGTATGTATACATTTTGCTGTAAGGATATGTAAAGATTTAAATTTTCCAATCAGTGAAGAAGAAAAAGCCAGTGGAGGACATTGAAAGGCAGTGTCATACCACATTTAACAAAATCTCTGTGGCTGCTGTGTTGAGAGAAGACTGAGGGAGGAAAAGTGGCAGCAGCGAGACCAGTTATGGGGTTATTGAAAAAATTGAGAGAGGAAATGCTAGTTGCTTAGACTAGAGTTACAAAAGAGGGATGGACATACAGCACACTGACTATATGCCCTGTGTTTTAGAGGTAGAGTTAATTGGGTCCAGCAATGGACTGTAATCTTCAATGTGAGAAAAAGACAGGCATCAGGGATAATTGCAAGTATTTTTTGGTTTGAGCAACTGGAAGGAAGCAGTTTTCCCACAAGACTCTTCTGCCTTCCATGAACTATAGTCTCCTGGTTTTCCTCTTTCTCCTGAGCACATTGTTTAGTATTTGACAAAACTGACTATGATGCACAGCCAATCAGCGTATAAAATACATTTTTGGATTGAATGTGTAAATTGCCATCAGAGGGAAGAGGAAAGGAATTCTGAGCCAAGAACAACCACATCTTAAAGGTTTATTACCTTTGATATGAAAATCAAAGGATAACTTCATAGGCCTCAGCAAGACTGAGAAAACCCATCAAGGGCATGAAACATCCGTGTGAATACTCAGAGAAGATTACCCAAGAAAACAGGTGGTTATCATAAGCTTTAGATATTTCACCAACCTGAATGTGTGTAATTGGAACTTATTTTTTTTGTATCTGGGCGCTGTGAGTTTCTTAACTTTTGTTCTGACTCGTGTATTTCAGCAACTTTCCTTTGGATTAATTAGATTTTGAGCTTAACTATTTGTTGATGCTCCAGAGTTTCACTTTTAGTGAGCACTTTTGAATTGTAATATTTATTTGTGCACATAACTTGTTTCTACAGTTACAAACATATGGGGCAAGATGTTGGTTTTTAGCATTGACTGGGGGATTAGAATGAGTTTTACTCAAAGTATTTAGTTCTTGACTCATTCATATAACTTAAAAATTTACTGCTGTGAACAGGTATCAGGCTACAAAAGCCAAAAAGATAAAATTTGGCGCCATCAAGTGGTAGTATTATAAATTGCAGCATAAACCCAGTTGTGAAGAAATGACTTCAGTGGAACTAACTGAAATTCACAGCAATATCAATAATTATATAAAAAATATAAAATCGGAATTACATTTAATTAAAATATAAGATAATGCAGCTGAAAAAGCAAGAAATTAAGAGAATGTTGACACGTTCTGGAGTCCTTCATTTATAAAATGGTAATATGTTACCTACATGATGGCAAAAGCTGGAAAATTTAATTTTTTAAAGATCTAAATACCAATACTTTGGGTTCTCTTCAGATTATATAAATCTTTCACTTTTTACTAAATACCAAGTACATACAACATTTTAATAGTACTATAGTAGACAAATAATATTTTTATATCATGTTAAATATGATCTTTTTTGTTTTATTTGTAATTTTTGTTTTAGTGTTTGGTTTAACTTGCAGAGACTTGAAAAATCTGAATTTTTGAAAGTCATTCACAGGGCAAAATATGGACACATTTCCTTAGGTGCCAAAACTAGAGGTGAAAATCTTCACTGAGTAGAATCTCTTAGTCTGCACACACAAACATTTTATTGAAGTACCAGGAAGCTCATGACTGCCCATAGAGAATAAGAAATATACATATTAGAAACTTTTTGATGAAGAGACAATCTTTTGCAAGACTAGCTGGTTAGGATCTGTATTAATTAGGTTATGGGTCATTGTGCTTTAAACAAAATAGAAGCCTAGTTCCTCTCATGTTACTATCTGGGCAGGCAATTCAGGTTTGTGGTACTGTAGCTCTAACATTGCCTGAGACCTAGCTCCTTCTACCTATGACTTTGAACATGCAGCTTCCGTTTCATGCCCCGTGATGGCTGCTCTGTTGCTCTACTCATCCACAGCTCTCTCTGCACTTAACTACTCTCCAATACCACACGAGGAAAATGAATAGAGGAGGGTGCTCGGAGTTGATTTCTAGGAGTCATCTTACTGTGCCTCATTTTGTGCCACTATTCTATGAAAAGTTATGTCCCTGATCAAATATCTGATACAAAACAATACCAATAAAATCTTTTATTAGGAAAACATTAATTGATACATTATCTAATTTATTTACACTCATGGTAAGAAGGAAAGTGAACTAACATGATTATGCCCACGAAGCCCGTGGCTGAAGGTAGTGGTTCTCAATCTTGGCTGTACATTGCTGTCTCTTCAGGAACTTTAAATATATAGGTGCTTGGATCTAGTAATCCAAGATTCTAGGGTGGTCTGTGGTGTGGTTTGGAACTTAATAAACACCTCCTCATGTGAGGCTGCGAGTCGTTGTCCTAGACACTTGTAGACATCAGGATCCCCTGAGGAACTGCCAAAAGCACATCTGTACTCTCTTACCACCTCCTTCCTCAATTCATTACACCACAATTAATCTGGGCTGGAGTACAGGCTTCTGTATATATTTTTTAAAAGTTCCCCCAAATAATTCTAATTATATGTTGAGGGGTGAGAACCACTATTACAAAAGACAAAGAATTTCTCTCATGAATTTTTTTTTTGGTTACTCTATGTATTGGCCTTATACTTGAATTTATATAGCTGTTCTGTTGGATTAAATAGTAATTTTGACTCAGGTAAATTGCAACCATATTAAAATTTAGCCCTCCTTATGGGAGCATCATTTCAAATCTCAAACTTCCCCCAAATTTAACTAGAATGTTACAGTAGTGTCAAAAATAAAATTATCATTCTACACGGCTGTGTTTAGATATTATTTCCTAACATTCTTGATTGTTAGGTATCTTAAAACATCTTGGTTACCTTTACATGGCAAAAATGTTTCTTCATCATTTGAAAATCTCCTAGACTGACCATTTTATTGCTGGAAGCACTCTTTGGAAATCATAACCTTCAGTACACTTTGAATATTCTAGGTTGAGCTAGGAGTTCAATATTCTTCCAAAGAAACTTTTTTACCCCTCACTTTCCTCTTTCCATAGTCTTACGTACCAGATAGCCCAGAGAGTGTTATCTGATTTTTCCAAACCCAGACTGGGAACCTCAGAAGAAATGTGATCCAATTAGAAGTTTAGCCAAGAAGCCATTAGTTGGTGTCATTTGTCTACCCCGTCCGTATGGGATTTCCTTACAGGTTGTGCTTCCCAATCATACATGCAGACTGACTCATGGATTACCTGGAACACTTTTAATTTGGGGACTGAATCACAGACCTGTTTGTCCAAGCCTCCTTTAACTCTAGCTACAGCTCTATGTGCTAACTCCATACGCGAGAGCATGGCTGACAAAACATCTGAGGGTGGAGCTCTACCAAGGGGAAGGTCCTGCACATGACCTTCAAGTCATGATACTTCAACTGAGTAAAACAAAGCAGCAATTCAGAAATATCTTTAGAAAATACCTATTAAAATCTGTAACTAACACTACATTTAAACACACACAACTGCCATCATCTGCTTGAAGATGAACAGCCTATATTCCTGTACAAGACCACCCTCTGCTCTGTGCTCTGGATCCCTTCCAAGAGCATTACTGTATTGATCTCCTGCTCTAAAACCATTTTTTATTGATCTATTTGATCTTTTACATTCTTGCTATAATATTTCTCATCTAAACTCAAATAGTCTGTCTTTATACCATATCTTCTTTTTTTATTATTAATTGTTCAAAACATTACATAGCTCTTGACATATCATATTTCATACATTTGATTCAAGTGGGTTATGAACTCCCATTTTTACCCCGTATACAGATTGCAGATTCACATCGGTTACACATCCACGTTTTTACATACTGCCATACTAGTGTCTGTTGTATTCTGCTGCCTTTCCTATCCTCTACTATCCCCCCTCCCCTCCCCTCCCCTCCCATCTTCTCTCTCTACCCCATCTACTGTAATTCATTTCTTTCTCTTGTTTTTTCCCTTTTCCCTCACTTCCTCTTATATGTAATTTTGTATAACAATGAGGGTCTCCTTCCATTTCCATGCAATTTCTCTTCTCTCTCCCTTTCCCTCCCACCTCTCATGCCTGTTTAATGGTACTCTTCTTCTCATGCTCTTCCTCCCTGCTCTGTTCTTAGTTGCTCTCCTTATATCAAAGAAGACATTTGTCATTTGTTTTTTAGGGATTGGCTAGCTTCACTTAGCATAATCTGCTCTAATGCCATCCATTTCCCTGCAAATGCCATGATTTTGTCGTTTTTTAGTGCTGAGTAATACTCCATTGAGTATAAATGCCACAATTTTTTTTGATCCATTAATCTATTGAAGGGCATCTAGGTTGGTTCCACAGTCTAGCTATTGTGAATTGAAATAACCCAATCAACAAATGGGCCAAGGACCTGAACAGACACTTCTCAGAGGAAGACATACAATCAATCAAAAGTACACGAAAAAATGCTCACCATCTCTAGCAGTCAGAGAAATGCAAATTAAAACCACCCTAAACTATCATCTCACTCCAGTAAGAAAGGCAGCCATTATGAAGTCAAACAACAACTAGTGCTGGCGAGGATGTGGGGAAAAGGGTACACTTGTACATTGCTGGTGGGAATGCAAATTGGTGTGGCCAATTTGGAAAGCAGTATGGAGATTCCTTGGAAAGCTGGGAATGGAACCACCATTTGACCCAGCTATTCCCCTTCTCGGATTATACCATATCTTCTACCAGCTTTCTCCATTCTTCTGCTCCTCTTGATGGCTAAATTTCTTAGAGAAGTGGACTGCTATATGTCTTCACTTTCCCTCTCTTTCCATTCTGCATTAAATCTGCTTTGTAAGTTTTTTGCCGCCATCACTTAATTTTTTTCAGTCAAAGTTAGAAATGACCTCTCCACCATTGTGTTTAATGGCCTATTTCAAGTCTTCCTTATCTATAAAATTGTTTTTAATATTTATTTTTAACTGACAAATAATAATTGTGTATGTTTATGGGGTACAATTTGATGTTTTATCTATGCCCACATTATGGAAAGTTTCAACCAAGATAGTTAACACATCCATCATCACATCAATTTATCTTTTTTTTTTTTGGTGTGTGTGTGTGTGTGTGTGTGTCGACACACTATCAATCTATATCAATCTATGCAGTATATTATTAACTGTGGCCACCATGCCGTGCAATAGTTTACTAAAGCTTACTCCTCCAGATGAACTGAAACTTTTACTCTTTAATCAAGATCTTCTCTTTTCCCATCTCTGTCATTCCTCCTTAGCTCCTGGTACCTTTCTACACTCTGCTTCTAAGTCTTCATTGATCTTGATCTATCAGAAGCATCTGGCACATGAGACAAAGAATTTCTCTCATGAAATTTTTTTTGTTACTCTATGTATTGATCTTTATTCTTGAATTTATATAGCTATTCTGTTGGATTAAATAGTAATTTTGATATAGGTAAATTGCAACCATATTAAAATTTAGCCTTCCTTATGGGAGCACAATATTCTTTGTCTTATTGGTTGGGCCTTCTCAACTTCCTTTAGTGGATCTTATTCATTTTTGTAGTTCTTTTTTATTCTTCTATTCCTAACCACTTCTCCCACATTCACTCCCTAAGTGACCTCATCCTTTCTTATGGCTTATGCACTATTTGGGATGACGTCCAGATGTTTTTTTCAGTTAGGCCCTTCACCTGTAGACTTGTAAATCCAGGTTCATTACTGGATGCCCCTATCATTTTTTTAAAAACAATTATTTGTTTATTCTAATTTGTTATATATGACAGCAGAATGCATTTCAACTCATAGGACACATGTAGAACACAATTTTTCATGTCTCTGGTTGTATACAAAGTAGAGTCACATCTTTCGTGTCTTCATACATGCACTTGGGGTAATGATGTCCATCTCACTCCACCAATTTACTTAATCTCTGTCCCCTCTCTTCCTCACCCTCTCCTTTCTCCTATCTAAATTTCTTCCATTCCTCCCATGCCCCCACTCTCCATCTCCATTATGAATCAGCATCTTCATATCAGAAAAAAAAATAAGAAAACATTCGGCAGTTTTTTTGGGGGGGATTGGGTTAGTTCACTTAGCATAATATTCTCCAACTCCATCCATTTACCTGTAAATGCCATGATTTTATTCTCTTTTAATGCCGAGTAATATTACTGGATACCCACGGCTAATTTTAATTCTTTATAAAGTGTTTTCTTGTTTCATATAACATAAGTAAGGTTGTCACAAAGTACGTCGTGCAGAGAAGGAAGTGATTGGGGAGGGAAAAAAGGCACAGCAAGAGCAGTCTTTTGCATTCACCCTGTAAAGCATTGACAGTATCTAAAATATTTTGTACTCGTTTTCCAGTTATGCACACACCTTCTGCTTTCAGAATAATTTGACAATTATAATTAGAGAGACAGAAAGAATGGAAGTTCTAAAATAAAATTGCGTTTATAAATCATTTGTATCAGAACATAAGAAATCTCCACCAAAGTCATTTTTTATTTGCATTGTTTCAAAAGCAACTGCGTATTTTAATTGCTGACAAATGATACAACTGAAAAAAAGGTCATCAAATGCAACCTAAATTCCTTTCAAGAGCAAGAAAACAGAATAGAAAAACTGTTCACCTTGTAGCCATTATTGCATATTCAGTACTGAGATTGCTGGTTTGGTTGCCACTAAGCGATTTTTTTCCTTTGAAAATGTGAAAATCATGGTATCGGTTTATTGTCAGACTTTTGTTGCTATGGAAGTATTCATTATCTTGGAACATCTAATACAAAGGAAACAAATAGAATTAGTGGAAGCATAAATGGAATATGAACTTGTGACCCCCTTCACTGCTGCTAGAATGAGTCCTCTCCTTTGCTTTTCCTAATAGATGGTCCAAAACTGCTCTGTGAGGATATTGGATGTCTGTCAGCACAGCCTGGAGGGAGCTAAGCCAGGATTCGACTACTTCAGACCATGCTCACACAGGTTTTCAGTCTAGACAGTGGGGAAGGCAGACAAAAACAGTGAAAAGTTTAAACGTTTGGATTATTAGAGTCTACATGAACAGGGGTTAGCCTTCCAGTCTTCAGGAACTTCAGGTGAAATGTCCCTGCCCCAGTTTTCCTCATTTTCTTGGTCCTTGAGTTGAATCTAGGCAACAAATGAGACATGTCATAATGATTCCATGAAAGTTTGATTGCTATCATTAGCAGCTGCCTGTGAAATGCTTCAGACAACATCCCTTCACTTCTACTAACCACGTCCACACTATCATCCTATCTGACTCCTGGTCACTGGCTGCAGATACCTATCTCACTACAAATCTTAGGTCTTACTTCCTGATTCTGAGGAGCCATTTTGGTCATGTTTTTGGGTCTCTCTGTTGATCAAAATTTTGGAATTCAATGTTTAGCCAGTGCAGCTCCAGAATTTCTATATAAGAAAGAATATGAGTAGAAAGTGGGTTGGGCAAGCAGGGCTTTCCCAGGCTTCCCTGCAAATAACATGTAAGCAGTTTGTCTTGTTACACCTGTGAAGAAGTTGCATGCCCAGGTAAATGCAATGTTTGTGATCAGCTTGTTTGTTGTAGGATAATTAAACCATAAAGTTTTAGAAACATGATTTAATCAAAGCGAAAATAAAGTTGAGAAGATACCCTAGCCAAAGAATTTTATTTGCCTTTCTTTATATTTATGAGGACTTAGGAAGTAAGAGTTAATGAGGATTATATGAGGTGGAGGTGAAGAATAAAGTCTTGGCATTGCCCCAAACCTCCATTTTTAACCACCACAACTTCTAGTAACTTTTTCTCCAGCCTGATATCCTTAATTGACCATCTGTTATGGTTGGGATGTGAAATGTCCCCCAGCTCATGTGTGAGACAACACAATGAAGTTCAGAGGAGAAATGATTGGGTTGTGAGAGTCTTATCCCAATCAGTGAATTAATCCCCTGATAAAGATTAACTGAGGGGCTGGGGATGTGGCTCAAGCGGTAGCACGCTCGCCTGGCATGCGTGCGGCCCGGGTTCGATCCTCAGCACCACATACAAACAAAGATGTTATGTCCACTGAGAACTAATAAATAAATATTAAAAATTCACACAAAAAAATATTAATTGAGTGGTAACTGAAGTAGTAAGGTATGGCTGGAGGAGGTGGAAATTGGGGGTGTGGCTTTGAGATATATATTTGTATCTGGCAAGTAGGGACTTCTCTCTGCTTTCTGATTATCATGTGAGTTATTTCCCTCTGCCATACTCTTCTGCCATGATGTTCTGCCTCACCTCAAGCCCTGAGAAATGGGAACCTTTGAAACTCTGAGCCCTCAAATAAACTTTTCCTTCTTCATAATTGTGTTGGTGGGGTCCTTTAATCACAGCAGCAAAAAAGCTGACTAAAACAGAAAATTGTACTGAGGAGTGGGGTCATTGGTGTGACCAACCTGACTATGGGTTAAAAAGCTATTGGAGCTTTTTTTTTTTTTTAATACTTATTTTTTAGTTATAGGAGAACACAGTATCTCCATTTTACTTTTATGTCGTTCTGAGGATTGAAGCCAGTGTCTCACACATGCTAGGTGAGCACTCTACCTCTGAGCCACAATCCCAGGTCCTTATTGGAGCTTTTTGGAGTTTGTTGGAGAAATTTTGAGATATGTATCATTGCAAACTGGAAATGCTTTAGATTGGTGTAAACAGAGCTTAGGGTCAATTCTGGTGGAAGCTCAGAAGACCAGAGTGCCAATAGGGTTTAGAGAAGGAGAACTTTATTGGAATTTCGAGTAGAGGCCATTTTGTGTTATGTTCTGGCTAAGAAGTTACCTTCATTTTGCCCATGTCCTGAGGCTTTCTGTGAGGCTGATTTTAAAATCAACAGACTTCTTAATCTGGTGGAAGTGATTTCTAAGCAGCATAGCATTCAGGCAGTGGCATAGATATTGCTGGTGGTTTTTAGACAAATTTATTGTAATAATCAGAAGGAGAAAGCAGAGCAGAGCAAAATTATTTGGAAAACCTGGACCTGAAAGACAAGAATAAAACTAGGGCTAAGGAAGTTGTATTTGTTAAAGACATTACCACCACTAAAGAAATGCTAAAGACTTGGCACAAAAACATTAAGAAAGATGGCTTAAGGGCATTTCAGGAGCTGCCAAGACCGCACCCATCTCAAGCTCAAGGGAGTAAAAGTGAAATTTCTCTTGAGAAGAGACAGACAGAGAATCCTTTTTGCACAAAGAGGCTTAGGAAGTTTTTTCAATGTGTTCAGCTGCCCAGACACTCAGTGTCTGCTGCAACCAGGATCCCTGGAGGCTTGGCTACTGCTCACCATAGCAGCAGAGTTTGATGTCAACCCTGTGGTGCTGGTTCTGCAGGAATGCAGGATGCTGGAGGGGGGGGGGGGCTACAGGGGTTTCTACCAAAGTTTCAGAGAAAGACCTTGGAAGCCAGGCAACATGCAGCAGGGTCAGAGTCCCTGTGGGCACTCTCTGAAAAGGCAAAGTGTGGAGATTTGAGGAGGAAGCCAAAGCTGCAGTGGAGACCCCTGAGATTAAAAAATGCCAGTAATGTGGGGGCATTACTGACTAAAACACCGTCAGATGATCTGATGCTTAGACCTACTAGCTGCACTGGAAATGGTAGGGTATGTTCCCTATGCCACAAAACCTGTCCTAGGAAAGCTGTAGGAATTGAGCAGAGGCAAGCCAACAGAGAGGCCACTTGGGCTGCAACCAACGTGGCCACAGGGTGGAGCTACAGAAGCCCTTTGGAGAGGACATCATACCCTGTGTTCCAAATGCCAGATACAAACTACAAGACCTGTATGCCCAGCTGGATATCCATCTTGCTTTGGTCCCAACACTTTTTTTCTGTGCCCTTATTTTTGTGACTGGAAATGTTTACTCTTTACCTTTATATATTGGATACTTGTAAATTGCTTTTAATTTTATGGAAACTCCCATTGGGAGATTGCCTTGAGCCTCAGAGAAGGCTTTAGACTTGAACTTTGAGCAATCTTGGAACTGTTGAGACTATGAAGACTCTTGAAAATGGACAAAATATATTTTGCATCATCAAATGAGTGTGTGCTTTTGGGGCCCAAGGGCAGAATTTTATTTGTTTGTATGTGAGGTGTCCCCCAAAAGCTCATGTGTGAGATAATGCAAGAAAGTTCAGAGGAGAAATGATTGGGTTGCCAGAGTCTGTTTTTTTTTTTTTTTTTGTACCAGGGATTAAACCCAGGGGTGCTTAACCACTGAGTCACATCCCCAGCTCATTTTTATATTTTATTAGAGACAGAGTCTCCTTGAGTTGCTTAGGGCCTCACTAAATTGCTGAGACTGGATTTGAACTTTCGATCTTCCTGCTTTATCTAAGTTGCTGGGATTACAATCATGGGCCACTGCATCCTGTCAGGTTGTAAGAGTCTTAACCCAATTAGTGAATTAATACCCTGATAGGGATTAACTAAAATGGTAGGTTGTGGCTGAAGGAGGTGTGAATTAGGGGCGTGGCTTTGGGGTATATATTTGTATCTGGCAAGTGGAGACCTCTCTCTCTGTCTGCTTTCTGATCATTTTGTGAGGGTCTTCCCTCTGGCACCCTCTCCTGCCATGATGTTCAGCATTACTGTTAGACCAGGATGCAAGAAAAGACTTACTGACTCCAATTGAAATCAAATTAAAGCAAGCTTATTATTTCGACTGGCCGGGCTGCCTCTCCCTCCCCAAATGGCGGGAACAAGACAGCAACCCCAGCTTTCCTGCAGCCCAGCTTTATAGCCCAGAAAGTTACACAAAGGGGGGTTACAGATAACAGAACTCTGACAAGCATCACACTAATGGTAGTTTACATTTTTTGCTGGCCCCAACATCAGAATTTATGAGGACCATTAAAGCCTCAGAGAGGGTCATTTTCTGGCCAGGGAAGGCCAATATTTATGAGGTGTCACTAAAGTTTCAGAGAGGGCTGCTATCTGGTCAGAGAGCCAGGCATGGGTGAGTTCAAGGCATGGGCAGGCATTCCAAGCAGGTTCAGAATTTGCAGTAATTTATAGTAAAGCCGAAATTATCTTTTCATGGCTTTGTGGCAAGATGGCTCCCAATTTTAAGAAAAGATCAGGTTGGGTCTATCATTACCTCGAGCCCCAAGGAATGGAGCTGGCCTTTTATGGACTGAGACCTCTGAAACCATGAGCCCTCAAATAAAATTTCCTCCTCTACAATTGTACTGGTCAGATCCTTTGGTCACAGCAGTGCAAAAACTGACTAAAACACCGTCAGATGATACTTAGACCTACTAGCTGCACTGGAAATGGTAGGGTATGCTCCCTATGCCACAAAACCTGTTATGTGTGAGTTAGAGCTCTTACAGTTATGGGTGAAAGAAAGCCAAAACCAAGTTGGCATAAGAGAGGAGGAAAATATCTACTACAAGACAAATATAATGGAGCAGTCTTAGCTTCAGACTCACCTGGCTTGAAGGGCTGGGTGAGCTCTATCCCTGTCCTGTGGCATCTCTGCATTCCACAGGTTAATGTAACTTTTACACAGACCATCACTGCAGAAGTGAGACCACTGCACTGTGGTCCCAACTTCACTTCTCCTGAAGAGTCCAGGGATGATTCTTTCCCACGGTGGTAGAATCTGGGCTCATCAGGTGTAATTGAGGAGAAGAATGGGGAATGAATTTTGATGGCAAAACGGCAACTGTCACCTCCTAGGACTCAAAGAAACTCCTATGCTGAATTTTTCCTACCTTATACTTCCACCTTGGTCTCAATTTATAAGTCAAGTTTTCTATTGTTTCCCTATCCTTCTAAATAGCTATGATGCATGAAATAGAGTGTATATGGTGTTGAATGTGGAGTCTTGAACATTAGTCTTTACCTGTCATTAAGACTTGGTAAACGTGTACTCAGTGCCCTTAAGTAGGGCATTATTAGACAATACTATCCAGAAATGCCTCTTTTTTACAGACAATGGAATTATTCTCTTGGTAACATAAAAATTTGAGGAAGCTGCTCTTTGTTGACTCTCACCCATATAATACATTGGGAAGGCAGCCTCCTTCCATTTTGTGATGTCACCATCCCAGGAACTTGTGGCCACATGACTATAGCTGTTAGAAAGGAAAGAAGAGATTGAGAAGGCATGTGTCTTTTTGTTTTTCATTTCCTTTTCTTTCTTTTTTCCTTCAGTCTTTTGTTACAAACTGAATGGTCTTATTTACATGAACCCATTTATGAAAAAGATAAAGACTTTCTTTCTTCTTTTCTTTTCCTTCAATCTTTCCTTCCTCCCTCCCCCCTCTTTCTTTCTTCCTTCCTTCCTTTCTTCCTCTCTCTCTCTCTTTCTTTCTTTCTTTTTTTAAAAGAAATTTGTGAAGTAAATAACCCAGGATAGCTGAACATGGTGGCACATACCTATAGACCCACTACTTAGGAGGCTAAAGCAAGAACTATTTGTGGCTCCTCCAGGCACATGATCTTCATCTCCACTCTACTAGGGAGATCCCTCACAGTAGCTCTGAAGATGGGCATAACCCACTGGGAAATGAACAGCCCACCTTCTACCTTTTTTGGCAAAGAACATTCCATGGAAAACCTTTGATGTTCCTTGATATAAATAAAGCAAGCAAGGGCTCCGTTTTGCTCTTTTTAGTGTGGAAGCTTGATCCCTGTAATCGGCTAGCCTGTCTTGCCCCTGCTCCTTAAAAAATATATCTTGTGTTCTGTGGGTTTTTTCATCACTCTATTTTCTTAGCCTTTATTCTGCAGCCAGCCCATTCCATGGAGAGGAACCCTTAATTTTACCAGTAAACTTTCAACATCTTCCAAAGCCATTTTATTGATGAACTAGTTTTTAATGTCCCTTTTTATGGATGGACTAGTTTTTTTTTTTTTTTTCGATTTATCAGTGCAAAGAATTCTTTTTTTAAAATTTGTTCTAGTTATACATGACAGCAGAATGCATTTTGACTCATTGTACACAAATGAAGCACAACTTTTTGTTTCTCTGGTTGTACATGATGCAGAGTCACGCCATTCGTGCAATCATACATGTATATAGGTTAATGATGGCCATCTCATTCTACCATCTTTCCCCCAATAACCCGCTCCCGTCCCCTCACTCCTCTCTGTCTAGTCCAAATCTCTGCCATTCTTCCCTTACTCTCCCCACCCCCATTATGGATTAACATCTACTTATTAAAGAAAACATTTGGTGTTTGTTTTTTGGGGATCGGCTATCTTCACTTAGCAGGATATTCTCCAACTCCATCCATTTACCCGCAAATGCCATAACTGATTCTCCTTTAAGGCTGAGTAATATTCCATTGTTTTTATATATACCACAGTTTCTTTATCCATTCATCTATTGAAGGGCATGTAGGTTGGTTCCACCATTTAGCTATTGTGAATTGAGCTGCTATAAACATTGATGTGGCTGTGTCACTGCAGTATACTGACTTTGGTATATTATGGAAGTACCTCTTAATATTTTTATATATAATATATGTTATTATTGACTATAAATCATTAATTAAAAAATTGATCATAAATATGACTTACAGTATCTTTTGGTATAGACCAAGGAGTGGGATAGCTGGGTCAAATAGTGGCTCCATTTCAAGTTTTCTAAGGAATCTCCAATTTTAATGTCCCTTTTTAATGTTTTCTATTTTTGACACTCTTATTTCAAGTCTTCAAAAAAAAATCTCTTTTGGTTTCATTTGTCTCCTTAACCAGAGTAATATCAGAGTAAACCCTTTCAGAAATAAAATGTCATTTAGTTCTTGTTTTTTTTTTTTTTTTTACCATCCATCATTGCCCCATTGACAAAAGTTAACTCTTATAAAACCTATCCATTTGTAAGCCTTATGCAAGTTTTTAGGCTCCAATGAAACTTCTGATCATACTGATGATGTCAATATGCCTTCTTGGGCTTGCATTGCTGCTGCACATGTTCTGCATTTCTAAGCAACCCTTCATTGCTCTCATTATAGCAATCATTCCTGTTTTTATTCCCTCTAGTTTTCTAACCCAACTCTTCTCTCCCTTACTGCCACTAAATTGTCTCTTACCTCCCTAAAGAGATTGACTAGGAGCTATGTCAGTATATTCCTGTATATTTTAACTATGAAATTTATTCCTCCTCAGTAAGTATCCTCTCTTCCTTTCTAAGTTTCTTCTCCATTCTCAGTCCTGTCACTTTGAATTTACTCTTGGACTCTACTAAGCCAATTTTCTACTTTCGTAAAAACTTCATTCTCTTCCTGTTTAATCATGTTTCTCCTGAACTTTTAAATATTCTCAGGTGCAGAGTAAGAGTTCTGCTCAAGTTCCAGCCTGATGGATGTTGGTGCACTCCACTCTCACTGCACATAGCTTTAAGTCTGGACAGAATGCAAAGACGGCCATTTGCAGATTCTGAATGGTAAATAGTGGAAGGTGGCTTGAGGAGAAACCAAATTTGAAGTATGATGGAATCACCAATAGTTCTTTTTTTCTAATCTCTTCTACTCCTGGCCTGTAATCCAGGCCACCTGAAACCTAGAAATGAGCAGTGAGATGGTGAGAGGGACCTCTCTAGGGGAAGCCCTCTAGTTCAGGCATGAGGATCAGGAGTAAAGATCTTTTTGTTGGCTCGCCTCCTAAGTGACTCACTCTGATGGGGAGGAAACTTCTTTGATTAGAGCAGCGGTGCTACCAGGAACATGGGCTAGCACTTATTTTTTTCTTTTTTTTTTTTTTTCCTGTCTTGTTACTTGGTCCTATATAGTTACAGGAAATGTGTGGCAGAGAGGGGTGACTAAAACTCCAGATTTCTCACCTGAGGACTAAAACAATGGGGACCTAGGGAAGTAGAAAATACTGGAAGATCCACATAAAGTTGTTTGTGAACTGCTGAGCTCAGACCCGAATTGCATGCAGATAAACAGGATCCCAGATAGCATGCCAGACTTTTAAGAACTGGTCTAAGTGTGTCCCAGACTGGCCACTGGGTGGCACACATGTGACTTTGGAAAAATAGAACTGACATTGAAACCATGACACATGGAAAGACTAACCTGAACTTGTTTTATTTGGATCATTGGCCAGATAAAACAAAAGTGTGAACACTCTCCCTGACACTTAAACCAGACCCAGACTATGAAAGCTTAGTATTCAAATATCTAGATTTCAATCCAAAATCACTTGTCCTACAAAGAACTAGAAAAATCTAATTGCACCGTAAAAGAAACCCAATAGATGCCAAAGCTGAGAGATGACACAGATGTTGGAATTATCTGACTTGAAGTTAAAGTAGTTATTATAAAAAATGCTCAGAGAGATAATGAGGGAACTTTCTCTAAAAGAACGGGAGCCAGGTGTAGTGCTGATGCCTGTTATTCCAGGTATCTGGGTAGCTAAGGCAGGGTATTGCAAGGTTAAGGCCAGCCTTGGCAATTTAGCAAGAACCTTTCTCAAAAAAAAATTTTAGAAAAGATTGAGAATCTATCTCAGTGATAGAAAGCTTGCCTAGCATGTGTGAGGGCCTGGGTTTGATCCCCAGCATTGGAAAGAGAGAGAGAGAAAGAGAGAGAGAGAGAGAGAGAGAGAGAGAGAGAGAATATGAATATGTAGAATCTCACCAAAGAATATGATATAAAGAAGAACCAAATAGAAATTCTAGAATGAAAAATACAATAATTTAAAAGAAAGACCTTGCTAGATAAGATCAATAACAGAGTGGAGATGACGGAAGAGAGTATGTGAACCTAAAGCCAAATCAATAGAAATAATCCTTCCTGAGCAACAGGAAAAAAATAAGATTGAAGAAAAATGAGCAAAGCAGCAGGGACCCATGGAACAATATCAAAAATAACTAACGTTATGTCATTGGAGTAGCAGGAAGAAAAAGTGTGGATGAAGAAAGAAACAGTTGAAGAAATGATGGCTGAAAGCTTTCCAAACTTGGCAAAAGACACAAAAGTGTGCAGATTCAAGATAGTTCTTCAGTTAGCTCAGAGGATAAACTCAAAGAAATTCATACTCCAACATCTAATTAAATTGCTGAAAACTAAAGTCAAGATCTTGAAATTATCATATATTATTTTCAAGGAACAGTGATTCCAATGACTGAATCAGAATCTATAGAAGGAAGAAAGAAATGGCAAAACACACTTGAACTACTGAAAGAAAAGACTTGTCAACCCAGAATTTTATCTCCTGTAAAATTATCCTGCAGAGACTAGAGGATCCAGCTTAGCGTAAAGTTTAACATGCCCAAGGCCCTTGGTTTGGTCCCCATCATGTATGCATGTACACAGCACACACCTTAAAATGAAGGTGAAATAAAGACATTTTCACAGGAAGAGACATCAAGAGGGTTTGTTGTTAGCAAACCTGCTCTAAAATAATTGGTCAAATAGACTTTTCAGATAGAAGAAAATTACAGCAGAAAAAACATGGGATATTGAAAATGAAGGAAAGGCAACAGAATTGGTAAAGAGATATAGAAACATAACAGAAAGTTCACCTTTTTTTGAGTTCTGTAAAGTATGTTTGATAGTTGAAAGTAAGATATAAGAATAACACACAAAAATTGCTCATGTTTCTATGGATTAGCAATAAAATGTTGAAAATTGACATTTTAAAGATGCCTTTTTAGTAACTTCCAAACTTTATACTTGAGAATGAAGCTAACAGAAACTCTACAGGATCACTAAGAACTATAATTGCTGATGAAGGAAATAAAAAAGGACCTAAATAAATAGTGAGATACTATGTTCTTAAAGTAGAGCACTTAAAATGGTAAGCATTCAGTTCTCCCCAAATTCCACACCAAATCACAATAGGCTTTTTGAGACATAAATATTTATGTATAAAGTATAATAGAAAAAAAAATTGAAATAAGAATAAAGCTAGAAGAATCACAATATTAAAGCTAATTTTAAAGCTACAGCAATAAAACTGATAGGGTATCATTAAAGAAAGAGAACCCTAAATGAATGGAACCAAGTAATCCAGAATAGCTCCACATAAATGCTATCAATTTATTTTTAACAAAGTTGCAAAGGCAATTCAATAGTGAAAGGATGGTATTTTCAACAAACCATACTGGAATAATTAGACAACCGAATATGGATTAAAAAAAAAAGAAAAACACTGACACAAATCATGCATGTTATGCAATAACTTAAAACAAATTATAAGTTTAAATGCAAAACTTAAATAAGAATTTTTAGAAATATATCTGGGGAAAAAAAGCTTTATGTCCTGGAGTTAAGCAAAGAGTTCTTGGACAAGATATTAAGAGCATAGTCAACAAAAGAAAGAAAAATAATAAATCCTAATTCATCAAAATTAAAATTGTATTCTATGGGAGATATTGTTCAGAGAATAAAAAGACAAGTTAGAGACTGAAAAAAAGTATTTGCAATTCAGATCTTCAAATGTCTTATATCTGGATGTGTAGGATCTCTTGAAACTCAAGAGAAAAAATAATCAATTAAAAATGCATAAAATACTTGAAAAGACGTCTCACTGAAGAGGCTATATGAAAGGCAAATAAGCACATTGAAGTGTGTTTTAAGTCATTGGCCCTTGGAAAACACAATTTAAAACTACAGTGATATTCTATAAATATCTATTAGAATATCTAAAATGAAAATGAATGAGTATTCAAGTACTGGAACTCTTCTATACTGTCAACAGGAATGAAATGTGATGAAATCACTCTGGAAAATAGGTTTTCTTTATAAGAAAATAGTTGCTTATAAAGTTAAACTTCCCGTCTGACCCAGAAATTCCACTTCTAGGTAGAATTTTGAAAATGTAACAATGTATATACATGTTTGCAGTAAGCTCTGTTCCTAATAGGCAAAGACTGAAGATAATCTAAACATCTTATATATCTATCTATCTACCTATCTATCTATCCATCTATCTGTTTATTTTGTGGTGCTAGGGATCAAACCAAGGGCCTTCATGTGGTAGGTAAGCACTCTCTAACACTGAGCTCTTCAGCACCTCCCAAATGTCTTTTTGCAAATGAATGGATAAACAAATCGTGTAATAGCCACACTATGGACTATTACTCAATAATAAAAAAGGAATGAACTATCAATATGTGCAACAAACTGGATGAATTTCAAAGCCACTAATTATGTTCAGTGAAAAATTACAAACACTGTGAGTACATTTGTGTGTCATTCTTGAGGACACAAAACCATAGCAACTGCTATAGTTTGGATCTGAAATGCTTCCTAAAGTCCTCTGTGTTGAAGGCTTCGTCCCCAGCCCCTGGTGCTATTGGGTGGTGGTAGAAACTTTAGGAGGTGGGGCCTAGTGGAATAAAGTTACATTGGGGGTGTTTTAGTCAGCTTTGCATTGCTGTGACTGAAAAGACCTGACCAAAAAAAGATGTAGAGGAGGAAAAGTTTATTTTGGCTTACTCTTCAGAGGTTCAGTTAGTTCATGGTTAGCCATCTCTATAGCTCAGGGCCCAAGATGAGGAAGAACATCATGGCAGAAGAAAGCAGCTCAGGATGTTACAGCCAGGAAGCGAAGAGAAAAAGAGCTCTGCGCACCAAAGACAAATTATACACCCCCAAGCCATGCCCCCAGTGAACTACTTCTTCCACCCACACCCTGCCTTTCTATAGTTACCTCCCAGTTAATCCATATCCATGAATTAATCCACTGATTAGATCGAAACTCTCATGATCTGATCATTTCACTAATGAACCTTCTTGCATTATCTCACACTTGAGCTACTGGGGACACCACATACCTACCATAATAGGGGACATGTCCTTGGAGAGCATTTGGGGATCCCAGGCCTTTCCTGTTTGTTTTTGCTTCCTGGTAGCCATGAGTTGAACAGGATTCTTTTACCATGTGCTTCTGCCATTGTGTACTGTGCTGCTGCAGGAGCAAAGCAACAGAGTCAAGATACTATGAACTGAAACATCTGAGACTATCAGCCAAAATAAAACTTCCCTCTTTTTAAGTTGATTATCTCAGGTATTTTGTCTCACTTACAGGAGACTGATTAACGCAGCAATAGAGAAGAGATCAGTGGTAGCCAGGCATTAGGGATGTGAGCAGGGTGTTACTAGCCTGAGGAAAATTTAGGAAAGATGTAAGTTTTCTGTATCTTTGTAGTGGTGGTTACATGAACCCATACGTATGTTAAAATTCATAGAAATAGAAAGAAGGTAAAATTTTCCTATGTTTGTTTAAAAAAATAAAAGTCTGATTATAAGAAAAATTTCTTACACAATCAGATGGCAGATTCATTGACTTTTCAAAAGAATATAGGACACCAGAACTTCCCAAACTGGTTTATTCAGGGAATGGGTTCCAAGAGGAATTAATAGTTGTGACGAGAAAAAGCCTTTTCAGTTTAGTTTTCCTTTTTGTCTCAACCAGATATTTTCCAGATTCTTTAATATGTTTTTGTTTATTGTTAACTCCAAGAGAGTAATCTACTATACCACATTACCCAACATTTTATAGGCAAATCACCTGCTATTCTTGGATTATTTTTTTTTTAATTTTTTATTGTTGGCTGTTCAAAACATTACATAGTTCTTGATATATCATATTTCACAATTTGATTCAAGTGGGTTATGAGCTCCCATTTTTACCCCATATACAGATTGCAGAATCACATCAGTTACACATCCATTGATTTACATGTTGCCATACTAGTGTCTGTTGTGTTCTGCTGCCTTTCCTATCCTCTACTATCCCCCCTCCCCTCCTCTCCCCTC
>NW_026000142.1:16572590-16580633 GCF_001458135.2 Marmota marmota marmota | reverse complement strand
CAAGACTGTGGAACCAACCTAGATGCCCTTCAATAGATGAATGGATAAAAAAAATGTGGCATTTATACACAATGGAGTATTACTCTGCATTAAAAAATGACAAAATCATAGAATTTACAGGGAAATGGATGGCATTAGAGCAGATTATGCTAAGTGAAGCTAGCCAATCCCTAAAAAAACAAATGCCAAATGTCTTCTTTGATATAAGGAGAGTAACTAAGAACAGAGTAGGGTCGAAGAGCATGAGAAGAAGATTAACATTGGATTATTGATTATACCTCCTTGAGGTGCCAGACATCAGCTCTGGCCATTATAACAAAATACCATAGACTTCGTGGCCTAAATGACAGAAGTTTATTTCTGAACAGCTCTGCAAGGATGGTCCAGGTACTGCAGATTTGGGTTCTTGTGAGGATTCTTCTTTTCCTGGCTTGTAGTCAGCATCCTCTCCCCATGGCCTTTGTATGAGCATCCTCTCTCCATGGTAGAGGAAAGCAGCTCAGGATGTTACAGCTAAGAAACAAAGAGAAACTAGAGCTCTGGGCACCAAAGACAAATTATACACCCCCAAGCCATGCCCCCAGTGAATTACTTCTTTCACCCACACCCTGCCTTTCTATAGTTACCTCCCAGTTAATCCATATTCATGGCCTTTCCCCCATGTATGCTCATGGACTCTTCCTCTTCCTCTTCTTACAAGGGCCCTCCTCTCATCTAAAACAAAGGCCCTGCATGGAAATACCACCACACTGGGAGCTAGGACTTCAATGTATGAATCTGGGGGGAACACAAACATTAAGTACACAATCCCGATGTTCCTTGGAACATTGGAACCACAACTTGGAAATAGCTTCTGTTTATTTTTATGGAAATCATCTTTATTGGCATGTAATTTACAAATGACTGAAAGTATAAAACTGAATGAATTTTACAAATGAATCCAGTCAAGGAACCTCAACCAAACTTTGGATATGAAATAGCTCCTTCAACTCAAAGTTTCCTGAAATCCTTTGTAGTCAATCACTTTTCCCCAACTGGAGGCTCCTGGAAAAAACTGATTTGCTCTCTGTTGACTACAGTTTTTCCTTTTTTAGAGTCTCGTACTGATAACTTTTGCATTCTCTCTCTCTCTCTCTCTCTCTCTCTCTCTCTCTTTTCTCTGTTCTTTTTTTAATGTTTGACTTCTTTCACTTGAAATAGTGCTTTGGGGATTCCTGATATTGTTATATAATTAAATATATCCCTTCCTGCTCCTCCACCCCTGCATTTTATTGGTTCTCATACCACAGTTTGTTGATCCATTCACTAACTTATGGATATTTGAGTGGATTCTAATTTATGGATATTTGAGTGATTTCTAGTTATGCCTTCCCCACTTATTTTTTTTTTTAACTATAGAAATTGCACATCCTAGGCAAACATTCTACCATCAAGCTACATCCTCAGGAACTTTTATTTTATTTTGAAATAAGGTCTTGCTAAGTTGCCCAGTCTGGCTTCAAATTTGAAATCCTCCTGCCTCAACCTCCCATAGTTGGGATTACAGGAGCAGTCCTCTCTGTCTGGCTTTGGTTTTGGCTCTTATGAATAAATCTCCTAAAAGTCTTAAAGTCTTTTTAGAAACATATATTTTTATGTTTCTTGGGTAAACATTTAGGTGTGTGATTTCTGGCTTGTAAGATGGAATATGTTTAATGTTATAAGAAATTACCACATTGCTTCTAAAATGGTTGTACCATTTTGACAGTGTCTTTATAAATATTTGTGAGTAACAATTGTTTCATCTCTTTACCAATACTGAAAAATAAAAATGGCTCAAGATGTAACTCAGGGTAAAACAACCCTAGTTTTAATCCCTGGTGCACAAAGTAAATAAAATTAATTAATTAAAAAGAGTCCAATTTTTCATTGTTGAATTGTAGGAGTCCTTTATATATTCTAGATACCATTCCCTTGTCAGACATGTGATCCATAAACATTTTCTCACAAACTGTGGCTTGCCTTTTAATTTTCTTTAAGTCTCTCAAAGAGAAAATGTTTTAAATTTGATGATATCCAATTTATCAATTTTTTTATGAGTTGTATTTTATTTTTATCCTATGAAATCTTTACTTGACTGAAGATCACAAAATTTTCTCTTATGTTTCTTCTGGTTTCATAGTTTTAGTTCATATATTTTGCCATTTTGTACCTTATCCCTTTATGTTAGGAAAGGCCCCACTTTATCTCTGGTATTGTTAATATTCCTGCCTCTGAAATCTACATTTTCTGACATTAGTAATTCTATGTCAGAGTCCTTTTTATTAGTGTTTGCATAGCATATTTTTTCCCATCCATTATTGTAACCTGAGTTCTTACATTTAAAGTAGATTTCTTTTTATATAGCATGGAGTTAGGTCTTGCTCTGTATTCAAATCTGACAATCACTGACTTTTCATTGGAAGCTTCAAACATTAACATTTCTTATAATTATTAACAGATTACTGTTAGAATTTACCAGTTTGGTGTTTATTTTCTATTTATCCAGTTTGATCTTTCTTCCATTTTTTTTCAATTTTTCTGCTTCTTTTGAATTTTTTAAATAATTTTTCCCATCTATTGGCCTATTTGATTTTATTATTCATTATTTTATTTTAGTGATTGCTCTAGAGTTTACCATATGTATCTTCAGCTAATTGGTTTTTCTTCAAATAATGTTAGACCATTTCACAATAATGTAAATATGAGTACCTTATGATAATACACTTCCATCCCCTCTATCTTTTGTGTTGGGACTCAGATCAGAAGGGCTGTTGCCTGTATAAGATAAAAGCTTTCAAGGGTCAGGACACTTTGTATCAGGCAGCTTCTACAAATGGATAAGAAATTTTGTAGAAAAGCAATTGTCTCACTAAAACAAAACAACAGACTAATCTAATCTATGAGTTACTTTTTAATGATCAAGAACATGAGCTCTGGAGTGCCCCAGGGAGTGGACCCCAGGGATTGGAACCCAGGGTGCCTTCTTAGCAGGGCAGTGAATGTTATTACTGAATCTTTTTAAAGCTTCATTTCCTCTTATAAATAGAATTATAATTATCCACTCATTTGGTTGTATAGACTTCATGAGATTTTGTAGAATTAACATTCAAATTTCACACATAGGCATTTAAAAGTTTTTTCTTCTTATTTTATTATTATGCAATACATTTTGTTTGTATTTGTATTTTTTGCCATCATATTACTTCACTCACTTATACTTTTAAATTTATTTCTTAGAATTTTCAAAAATATTCATTATGTTGGGCATGTTGGCCTATTCCTAGAATCCCAATTACTAAGGAAGGAAGACCTCAAATTTGAGGTCAGTGTAGGCAACTGAGAAAGGTCTTGTCTGAAAATAAAATAAAAATGGCTAGGGATGTAGCTCAGTGGTAGAGTATTTATCCAGTATGTGTGAGGGTTTGGGTTCAGTCCTCAAGTACTACAAATATTACATATGTGTGGACACACACACAGATACACACTCACATTCACATAATATTCTTAGATTCTGACGTATATTTTTACCGCCCCCCCCCCCCATTTTTTAACCATTCTTTGTTAATCATGTTTCTTTTTTCCTCCATAGCAACTGTTAGAATTTGAATTTTAGGTTACTTTATGACTATTTGCAGCATATTTTCCACTGATGTTCTATGGAAACACTTAGGAACTCATTTATTTTCTATAAAATTTTTGCATATATATATATGGATATCCATATATATACACATATGTACATATACATGTCTGTATATCCATATGTATTCACACATACGCATATACTCATATTATATGCACATATATACATACATACATATACATGTCTGTAAATCCATATATATTCACACATATGCATATATATGCATATATAATTCTTATATTAAAAACAGTATAGCTTAGTGGTAGAATGCTTGCCTTGTGTACATGAGATCTATCCTGGCTTCAAGTCCTAGTATTGCAAGAAAACAATATAGATGTAATTTATAAAATGTACAAATAATACGTCTCTGCTTTAGAAACTCCAACACATAAATTAATATTCCCCATGGGATGAAGATAACATAAACTACTGGCAAAATATTATTAGGAATACTATGTTAAGAATTAAAGTAAAATAATGCAAATTCAGTTTTTATGGAGGCATTTCTACAAGTTTACATATGCCCCAGCATGTTTGAATCCCTAAAAGCATATTTTGAAACTGATGAAAGATGAAAGTCTACCTGTGCTTATCCAGGTAAAGCCTTTCAGTTGAAAAGTGGTTACTAGCAGGATGCTGAGCTCACTACAATCCTACCTTGGTGCTCACATAGCTCACATAATCTTCTGCTTTCTCAACATTCCCCTTTCCATGCCTTTTCTTCCCTCACTCCCAACACTCCATTTAAAATTTTTTTAAAAATTGTCAATGGACCTTTATTTTATTTATTTGTTTGTGGTGCTGAGAACCAAACCCTGTGCCTCACACATGCTAGGCAAACACTCTACCACTGAGATACAATACCCTCCTCACTCCATTTTTATGCTAGATAAAATCATGTTGTTAAACTTGATCTCCAGCCATGAATAGCAGAGCTCTATAAGCTCTTCAGATAGAACTCATTAGCATCCATAAATATTCTTTCATGTTACCAACACAGTGTATTTTTGTTCCAGGGTCTGTGTTATTTACATCAATAACCCACCCTGTAGTTCCCAATTTTGCTCACCGTCATTATAGGTCCCCCAAAAATTTACCAAAAAGAACAACATTCAAGGGTTTTAGGGAGGGGGAAGTGAAATATTACTAATATAATATATAAAACATCGTATATAATGTACATTATGTATTGTGTTTTATGTTAATATATAATATATGATGTGTTATATATGTATTGTATATATAAAAATATTAAGAGGATAGGTCTCATGTTACATATTCTTACAAAGTAAAAAGATGGTTCTGACTAATGCAAGAAGGCAAAAAAAAATAAAAAGCATAAAGATTGGAAAGAAACATAAACAAAGGAACAATGTAAATCTCGAGGCATATAACTGATAAAAGGAAAAAAAAAAAGTATTCAATAGTTTCAGGAAATAAAAAGTCTACATATGATCTGGCAATTTTGTGTGCTCCCAATGATATTAGCAAACATATACATTATTACCAAAGATGATTTCTACTTATAATTATATTACACATAATTTATAATAAAGTCTATTCTAAAATTGATAATATTCACTTTACCAGATTTGCATAAGAAAATTATTTGAACTCATTAAATCTCAATGGGAAAATATAATCAAAGTAAAATAATTATAAGGCAGGTTGGCCTTTGCTGAGGAATCTTACCTTTAGAAGAGGACCCAGTTAGTGGAGTGTTAGGCCTACACAATGCAGAATCTTACATATACATGTTTTTATATAGTTTTTCATATTAATTAATTTAGAGGGGTAAATAATGTTGTTTTTATTCTGTAAAGAAGATTTATGTCTTCTCAACCTGAAAGAATGTATAATTCAGGAGTTATAAATTAAACACAAAATTTTAAAAAATTTCAGTGTATCCAAGTTTGTGCTGCTGTTATCTGAGTGCTCCATGATGTTTCTTCTCCCAAATTTGTTTGCTTTGTTCATTGTCCTGGGAGCTGACCTCTATGAATTACAGCCTCAGAATTTCCTCTAGGATTGGGAAATCAATGGATCAATAGGATTTCCTGTTGAGTTGGGAAATCAATGGATCTAAAGGAGTTCCTGTTGAGTATCAGTGACCAAAGTTCAAAATAGAGGAATAAAAAGTGTGAATGGACCCTTTGCATGAACCATCTTTTTCCTGCTGAGATCCTGGGTGATCAAGGTCCTCCAAGTGGCCTTAGCTGGGATTCTAGTATTGGGGAGCTCACTTTGGGTGCATGGATAACCTCCTTGCTGAGAGTTAGGGCACATTGTGTTATACAACAGCTTCACCTTACGGAATTACCCTTGAAGATGTCTTGCAATAGAGTGCAAGGGGAAGAGACAGTGGTGAGAGCAAAAACAGCTGTGTCATCAATTGTTATGGCAACAGTGAAGCAGATTGTGGGGGTGGACTGGACACTTCTGGCTATTCTGGGGAGTGTACATAAAGGAAAGGAAAGGATGAATTAATTTTTTTTTTTTTTTAGTTGTAGATCGACACAATACCTTTACTTTATTTATTCTTATGTGGTGCTGAGAATCGAATCCAGTGCCTCACATGTGGTAGGCAAGTGCTCTGCCACTGAGCTACAGCCCCATCCCAGGAAAGAATAAATTTAAAGAAGATGATAAATTCAAAGCACTAGTTAGTGGAAAATGTTAATAGTTGAATAAAATCAGTAATGCCAAGGACTTAGACTATTTTTAGGAAAGAAGCTCTGAATAGCTCGACAAGATAAAAATTCTGTTCAGTCACTGTGCTGGTAGAGAGGGTAAGGACATGGATGTGGAAGGGAAATTATTGTTTTCAGTTTAGGCCTTGTGACCAGTTGCAGAGCACCTAGTTTTAAGTTAATTAATTCCTCTCTTTCCATCTTGTGTTTTATAATGAGGATTAATGGTGGCTGACATCATCACTTAGGTGCTAGTAGGAAGTACAAAGGAGCCAATATCACTCAGCAATGCTACTGTCGCTGATGAGACTCCATGTTTCTCCTGTGTTGAGATGGAAAGTTCCTTACCCAGGCAAAGGTCAAGAGAGCTGCTGAGTGGCAAAGTGGTAGATTGTGCTGGATATTCTGTTTGCTCTCCTACCCATGCCTTGATCTATAGTAGGCCCTTTATCTTGAGTGCTCCAGGAGACTAACCTCTAGGAATTCCTTTACCAGGGTTCTCTTGTCCTTTGGCTTCCAGCTGGGTTTGATCAAAGAGAGTCAGCTACAGGGACACAGAGGTGGGAGGAGGAAGATGCTGGGCATCTCCACCTCTCCCTGTCTTTGCTTGGTGATAGTTTTTGGCAGTGGCTGCTTTATATGGTTACAACTCTGTCCAGCAATGCCTCTTCTATAGCTCCAAACTTTTTCCAGGTTGTGGAAACACTATTCACCATTCTTGCCTCCCTCCTTGATCCTGGGGCCACAATGATTGCCTGCTATTGCTGGTCTTTGGGTGTTACATCAAAACATTTTGCATTCTTAACCTGGCCCTCACAGTCTTTGGACAATGTTTTCATTGAACTCAATTACAGGCTTTGTGCTTGTCATTTCTGCTGACTGGTACTGCAAGGAAGGAAGGAAGGAGAAAATGGAAGGGACCAGCAGAGGGTGGCCAATGACATTGAGATCCAGCTGCAAGTGGATCTGTATCTGTGCAGATACAGCTAGGGAGGCAGAACAAAGAATTCAGCCCATGGAAAAGCATAGATCCTGTAAAAGTAAAATCTAATGGCTATGGTCTATGTGATTCAGTTTCTGAATGAATTACTAAACACTGATTCATCTACTTCATACATTTGTTTATTCATTTATTTGTCAAATGTTTAATGAGCCCTTTCTGTGTTTTGAGTCCTGGGATAAGCACCAAGGATTAAAAAGGTGCATAAAATGTATTCTCTGATTTCACATGGCTCACAACCTACCAAGAGGTGAAGACAGGTATGGATGTGGTGGCAATCCATTGTGACTTGGCATCTTTATCTGGACACAATCTGCAGATACCTCAAACTAAATATTTATAAACTAAACTCATTATTTCCTCTAGAAAGCATCTCTTTTTCTACTTTTCACCTCATGAGTAGCATGGCTATGATCTTTAATCCGGGAAAAATGACATGACTCCTTTTAACTAATGGCACTGGGTTGTTCCTTAACCCAATGGAGTAGATCATCCTTCTTTCCACCTATTTTTAAAGTTTATCCTTATTAAAGCATTTCTCTTATTTGTGATTCTGATATGTAGCCAAGGCTGGGACGTACTGTATTAGATAAAAATTCATCCTAATTCGAGGTCATAGTTTGTCCTTAGAGAATGGAGTGAACTGTATTGTGTGTGTGTGATTTTTTTTTTTTTTTTTTTTTTTTTTT
>NW_026000142.1:16509852-16572156 GCF_001458135.2 Marmota marmota marmota | reverse complement strand
GGGGGGGGGGGGGAAGGCCATTGATTTTATTAACTTTTATCCATCTCTTGATGGAGAAAAGAAAGATCAAGTCCATATTTCCTTCTGTGTCTGATTTCAGTTACACAGTCAGCCATTAAAATCTTCCCCTTGCATGCATACACTTGTGTTCTGCTTTTAGTTGATATAAACAACCCAAGTTGACTTTCATCTTCACCTATTCTGTTCTTACACCTGAGATGCTAATATGGCTAGAAAAAAGCACACTGTCATGACTGGTCTAAACTTAATATCTTACCAGTAACCTACACTGGGCCTCAGGAAACTTGCTTGCTTCCTTGATTTCTCTCTCTCTCTCTCTCTCTCTCTCTCTCTCTCTCTCTGTGTGTGTGTGTGTGTGTTATTGCAAATTTAACCCAGGAGTCCTTTAGTACTGAGCTACACTCAGCCCTTTATATTTTGAGATAAGGTCTCACTAAGTTGCTGAGGCTTGCCTTAAACTTGCAATCCTCCTGCCTTAGCCTCCAGAGTATTATAAGTGTGGGATTATAGATGTGGTGTGCTGACCTGCCAGCTCCCATAAAGTTTTCCAGCAATTTTGTTACACTTTATTAATTCGATCATTCTGCTACACTTTTAGATTATTGATTCTCAGGATATGAGGCCTTACTGATAGCATAGCTTTACCTGGGGAAAATGTTAGAAATGTAAATCCTTGTGCCCTCCCCTAGATCTACCTCTTAGAGATTCTGCTGCACACTCAGGCAGTACATGCCAAATTCTAGCTATTGCTGGAATTAAATCTGGATCATTGTTTTGTCTGTTGGTTTTTAAACAGCTAAAATGAGACCTCATTCATACACTATGCAATGAGTTTATTTAAAGTATACATTTTAACAGCTTCTATTACATTCACAGATTTGTCTAACCATCACCACAACAAACTTTAGAATATTTTCATCAACACAAAAAGAAACTCTGTACCTCTTTGCTATCATCTGTCAATTCCCTCATTTCTCCCATCATTTGACAAAATTTGATCTACTTTTTTATGTATAAATTCACTCATTCTGTGCATTTTATATAAGTTAAACAATACAATATATCATAGGTTTTTTTGTATGCTTCAATTCACTTAGTATAATATTTTCATGTTCATTCATGTTGTAGCATGTGTCGGTACTTCATTTATTTATATTGTTGAAAAATATTCCATTTTTATGAACATTTTGTTTGTCTGCTTATAAGTTGACAGACATTGACATTGTTTCCACTTTTGGAATTAGGATATTTTGGATATTAGGATATTTTGTTATGAACGTTTGTGTGCAATGTTTCTTTTTTGGCAGACATGCATTTTGCATTTCTCTTGGGTACCTAGCTAGGAGCTGAACTATTGAATTGTATGATAACTCTGTTTAAGCATCTGAGGAATGCCAGTCTTTTTTTTTCCAAAGGGACTGCATTTTACTTTTCTACCTGCAACACATGAGGGTTCCAAATTCTCAACATATTCACCAATAGTTGTATTATTTATTATTATTATTATTATTATTACCATTCTAGTGAGTATGATATGATATCTCATTGTAGTTTTGATTTGCAATTCTCTAATGGATAATAATATTACATTCATTTTCATGTTCTTAATGACCACTTGTATTTCTTCTTTAGAGAATGGTCAGTTCAAACCTTTTGCCTATCTCATTTTTTATGATTGATATACAAATTTCTATATGTATTATAAATATAAGACCTTTCCTTATTAGATATATGTGGAAATTATAGCACAGAAATGCCTATGCCTGCCCCTAGGAGTGCCAACATAATACCATCTGGCAGGAGCATCCTCACTTGCTGTTCTTTTTCTGTCCCTTTCAAATTCAATTACATCTGTTTCTGAGGATCTATACAGACTGTAAGTATCATAAGAGTCAGTTTAATGTCTTGGGTACTCTCTCTACCTTAAGCTTTCTGTTGTGAACTTGTCTTAGTTGTGATTATTTTCCTAAGCTGCTACTTCTTACACTGAAAAAAATTTTTAAAATTTGTTTTTCCTTCCCATCTTAACAGAGAGATAAACTATTGTAAGGAGTTGATTTCATTTAGTTTATCCAGACTTGGACAGAAGGACAAAGTTCTGACTCTTCTTATCTCTTCGACCTGGCAGTTTAGCTATTCCCAACTTAATCTCCAAAGGTTTACATAAGTTTACACATCTTCTCTTCTATCAGGACAGACTGGGGGAGGAACACTGGTTTTCTTCCTTGATTTGAGACATTAGACCCATCATGTGTTACTGAGATTATAACAAAAATTGGCTTATATTACTACAGCATATAATTTTTATGTAACCCATTAAGTATAGTGACATATAGCTGAAAATTTATATGTCCTTGTAGACTTATAAAAGCAGTTACTAAGCAAATGTTGATGAGAAGAAAGTTCGTTGAGTGAATTGCCCTGCACAGGGAACTCTCAACTGAAGCCATGAGTCCTGGAGACAATAAAAACTGACTCTGGAAATTCAAATGAAGTTGGAAATTTCTTGCATTATTTTCCAGGCAGAGAAGGTGAACTAGAAATTAATATTCAATGCTTCTTTCATCTGAAGGTATTGGGTAGTGAAGTGGTGGTGGTGGTAGAATAATCTCTCAGGATATCAGTATCTCCACCCACAACCTTGGTACAGGAGTTCTAATTTAGATTTAACAGAGGGTAGTTCTGCTCTTGCCTCACCTAAATAGAGTTTCAAATTCCTTGAAGGGTGAAAAAGTAGGCTTCATTCCCAACAGAACTTGGGAATTAGAGCAACAATAGTAGTTGTCTTTTAAAACTACTCTTACCTAAACTACTTATTTTTGAAAAAAAAATCACTTGAATTTGCACCTGTAGTCCAGAGAAAGTTCTTTTTATAAAAAAGTGGAATAATTTTCTATTGTGGGTGGACAAGAGATGATGTTATAAAAATTGCTGTTCATATAAGTAAAAAGTTTTGAGAAATAAATAGAAATATCTGGGAAATATCAAATTCCTGTCTATTCTCTCCTTCTCCTGAATGCCCATGTGTTTTCTCTTTATGACAAAGTTGTTTAAGAACGAGACTGGGTTGTGAGTGCAATGAAAGGTGAGGGGAGGATGAGACAGGAAAAAATAGTAAACTTGCTATGGTTTGGATATGAAGTGCTCCTCCAGAGTCATGTGACAAAGACTTATTCCACAGTGCAGCAATGTTCAGAGATGGGGCTTTTGGGAAGTGATTGGATCATGAGGGCTCCAACCTCATTAATCCATTGATAGCTGAATGGACTACTGGGAGGTGTTGGAAACTGTGGGTTGGGGAGCAAGGATGAAGAAAGTTGTTCATTGGGGGCATGCCCTGGAATAGTGTATCTTGTCCTTGGACACTTCCTCCTCTCACTCTGCTTCCTAGTTGCCACAAGCTGAGCAGCTTTCCTTCCTGTGCCCTGCTTTAAGTGAGGCCCAAAGCAAAGGAACCAGTCAGCCATGAACTGACTCCCCCAAAACTGTGAGCCAAAATAAATCTTTCTTTCTCTCAATTGTTTTTCTCAGGTATGTATTACAGTGACGAAAAGTTGACTAAACAAATGCCTCAACATTAGCTTTCATATACTGAGATCATGCATCATTTAATCTTGACAACCCTGTGATGTTCTGCGCTGTACTGATAAAGGCAAATGAGGTTTAAAGAGGCTAAGTGACTTACTAGTGAGTGACAAAGGAGGGGATTAAGTCTAGGTTCCATTTACTCCATGCTTAAGTACCTTCAAGACCTCTCAGAAGAAAAGCAAGGAACAATAAAAGAGGAGGGAAAGCAAAGTGGTTAAAGAGAAAGAAAATCAGTTTGAATGGCCTAGAATCCACCTTCCAATTCCAGGAACATTGAGTCAGCCCCCATTTGGGTAGCAGGCGTTTCATATTGAAGGAGTTTGAGGAGTTGACAATACAAGCTGAGTTGGGATATATTCAAGGTCTGTTTTTTTTTCCTCTCTTCCATTGTTTCTTTTTATTGCAAAGAAATTTCTGAGACCATCACCTGCTATAGCAAATATCACTGAGGAAAATACTCAAAATCTCCTATTTTAAAGAATGGTATTTCTAATGCACATATTTTTTAAAGAAAATTTCTGAGATACAAAGTAACCAAAAAGGGACTTGAGAATAACTTTATTAGGTGCAATGATTCACAGGCAGTGGAGGGTCAACAGGAGGCATTTGAGGGTGGGCATGTAATGCCACCCTACCTGGTAACTCTGTGTGCTTAGGACCTGCCTGAATTCTCCCTGTACCCATAAAAGTGGGAAGACTTCAGGAGATGTATTAGGAATTGATCTTGGATGTGTGAAACTAAAGACACAGAGGAACATTCCAACTTCATGTCTTTGGAAGAGAAGCGAATGGAAGATAGCAGTGGCGTTCCAAGAATGTTCTAGGATAGATGTAGCTAAACTCATCTGTTGCAGGCATAGAAAAGAGTAAGTAGTGGAGAAAGTTGTAAAAACAGGAGGGATGATGGCTATTTTCTCCTTGGGGAACAACGACTGGACTTCAGGTGGTTCTTCCCTAGTGCTGGGACTAGTCTTGGGAAATACATAAATAATAATAATAATAATAATTTTTTAAAAAAACTGCCAGGATTTTCAAGAGCACTGAACTTTTCCATACACAAATTTCTATTGATTGAGTGGGGGTTCACCACATTGAATTTCTGCTATTTGGATTCCAAAATTGTTCTAAGAACTGTCATCTGGCTTTATAGACTTGTTGCAGGCCGGAAAAATCCTTGAAGAGTGTATATTGGAAGGCATACTCGCGGGCCACTTTTTTCCAGGAGCTGTGCACATCTATTTCGCGGGTAATGCCAGACTATTTTCGTCTTTCTCTGTGCCCGCTTGCCTCCTTTCACCTGCAGTTACAAACCTGGTCAGTGACCGCCCAGGGATGATGAGATCCCCGCAGCTACGCACGCAGGTCAGAGATGGACTTTTGGGGAGGAGTAGGGGCAGGGCATGACCTAGTACCTGGCAGCGTCGCCGATTGGTGGAGGAGGAGGTTGTTCCCTCAGGGCGGCCTCTGATTGGCTGCAGGAAGAAGAGGCGTGACGTCTTCCAAAGTTAAGCAAACACCTCCTCCTTCCCAGCCCCCCATCCCAATTTCTGCTGGGAACTCGCTGCGGATTCTGTCCCGACTTGGGAGCTCAGGACTGCAGGGGACCGGTTGGCGTCCCAGAGCGGACGGGGTGAGGAGGGGACCAGGGGAAGGATAAGCTGATGGGTGGGTGCGTGTGTGGGGAGAGGGAGGTCAGTCGGCCAGATGCGTTTTGAGATCGCCGGAGCGATTCCAGCTGTTCGCCCGAGTCTCCCGGGAGCTGGACCTCCTGGTCCCAGAGCCCAGGGGCGACCGGGAGGGCTCAGCGGTGGCCGGGGGAAGCCAGGGAGAGAGGGTAGCGAGCATTTGAGGACTCCCTGCCAAGTCTTGTCTTGGACCATTTCCCTGCTCCGGAGGGAGGTCCGTACCCGCGACTCCGGAGTTTCTGAATAGGAAGGGGGAAGGAGGGCGATTGGCAATTTTTTTTTCCTTTCCTTTTTTTTTTTTTTTTTTTGGCGAGTGGTGATGGTGCTATTGCTGGGGAATAAAGAATTGGTTGATGTTGAAGTTGCGAAACGAACACCTTGTTAATTCTTTCACTGAACGCTTCTTTGGGGATGATCGCGGAGTCGTCACCACTGCAGTCTGTTTACCCACTGGGATGGTAAACTTCTCACGCCCTAGGACTAGGGCTGGTCTTTCTCTCCAAGATCGAGATCCCGCTGTGCTTCAGCGCCTTTTCCGTACACTCGGAAAGATGACGGGGGTGAGACAGCGAGGCACTCTGGATGTTAGGTCTCCTGAGCGCTTGAGACACTGTGCAGGCCAGTGTGTGATCACTTGCCCAGGGAGGGGGATCCAGAAGGACCTTGATTGGGTTTGATGGTTCTGACTACTTCTCAAAAACAAAGATGTGCTTTTCAGGCATTGATATCGGGGGCGGGGAGCGGGGTAGGGAATAGGGAGGGAGGGAAAGGAGGAGGGAGAGAAAGAAGAGGGGTGGGGAAGGAGAGAAGGAAAAAAAAATTAATTAGTTCAGTAACAGAACAAAGATTAACTTTATTTTCCCCTCTTTTTGTTAGGATACTGGGGACTGAGCCCAGGGGCGCTCTACTACTGAGCTACATCCCCAGACCTTTTTATTTTTTTACTTTGAGGGAGAATCTCACACTTAGGCTGGTCTCGAATTTAGGATTTCCCCGGCCTTATACTTCAGAGTACCTGGGACTACCAGCATGAGCCCTTGAGTCCAGCAAGGAGCAACATTTTTTGATATTGTGGGTCATTAGTTACTGGAATGTAAGGAAGATGTATCTGTGATGATGCCCCATGTAAGCTATTGATTTGAGCAGTGACTTTTCAGTACTTTGTTAACAAAGAAAAAGAATATAAAACACAGGTGGCACTTAATTATGTCTTGGCTTGCCTATTTTGTTACCTACACTAACATCCTCCTTTTTACCATGAAGATGAGCCATCTTAAATGATTTCAGGACTAAATGAGTTTAGGGCTATATAATGTGCTTACCATTTTGCAAAGTGACTTAGGAGGACAAAGGTTGCAGGTGATTTATGGGGTTATTTCCCCACTCTTCTAGAAAGTCAAATTTCTTATCAATCTCATTTGTTATTCAGAACTTCACTTTAATTTGATCTATTTGCAATTGAATTATTTTTCTGGTGTCTTGTAAGTGTTAAAAGACCTTGGGTCAGGATTATCAAAGTAATTTTGAACTTTCATTTTCACTTAACAAAAAGATTTTATTTTTCCAAAATTTCTTTTATTAAATGTCTCATAGACACAACATCACAAACAGTAGTAAATTTCCTAGGTGAAACCACCAAAAAATTCTTTGTGATTCATATCATCGTAGAAACACTATATATTTGGCATGGGAACTAACCAAGAGCATAGTTTACTGTATTCATTGAATCTAAAATGCCATCAATTGTAAGATGCATTCCTGTTTCAAAGATGCTATAATATGAAAACATGGGTCTTAAACATTTTATTAAATACAATATTACAAGGTAATTAATTTATCTTGAATATCCAAGCCTAAAGGGTGAAGTTGAAGAGTAGGCTTATCCAGCTCCAGTTTTTTTCTTTTTTTTTTTTTTTTACCCCCCTCTCCCAGAAAAACTTAAGGGAGTGAGTAAATTAATTACCACAGGTGACAGAATAGGAGAAGATAATATCTTCTGCTGGTGGTGAGGTTGTGCTCACATTTGAGCAATGAGCGGGCTTGGAGTCTTTTGGTTTTCTTAACTTTTTTTTTTTTTTGAGTGTTTATGGCATGTAAAATCATGCTCAGCACTTTATGCACATTAGCTCAATTAAACTTAACAGCAGCCTTGAGAGGAAGATGTTAATGTGACTTCCATTTGCAGATGAGGCTCAGACAGGTTGTTTTGGAATGAGTTCCCAGAACAAGTTTAGGTACTGCAGAACCAGGTCACTGGTATTCCTTTGAGATATACAGTTCCTGTTATAAGCTCTGGCTCCTGGCTGCTGTAGACAGTGCAGGTAGCTTAGGCAAATGTCTATTTTTCTTCCATAATGTTTTTAGTGTTTTGTTTTCCTATTTAGTGTATGTTCATAGACAGAAAACTTATTTATGTTCTAAAATTCTAATGTATTCATAATTCTAATGTTTGCAATCCACAGTGCTGGATTAATACTAAGCTTAATGGAATAAGAATGTTAAAGAGGAAAGGGACTCAAGTATTGTGTTCTAGTCTAGATGAGGAGACTGAAGTCAAGAGGAGGCACAGAAGGCTAGTTACATGTTTTAACTCCTAGAACTGGACTTTCCCTCCCTACCATAGAACATTTCATAACATTAATTGGTCTCTGAAATTATGGCAAAGAATAGACTTTTTGTTGTTGTTGTTGTTTTTGGTAGGAGAAGGAGGTTGTGGATCCCAATTTCATGTGTTTATTTTATTTTCTCTCTTGCCTAGGTCTTCATGATATTTATTTAAATTTCATTATTTGTTTTTTAATTATATAAGATCTTCTATTTTTTAAATACATAAGGTCATAGAACATATATTAATGGGATATTATGTGTTATTTCATTATATGAATACATTATACAATGTTTAAGTCAGTTTAATCATATTTACCTTCTTAAACATTTATCATTTCTTTATGATGAAAGCATTCAAACTCCTTTTTTTTTCCTAGTTTTTGGAAATATATAGTGCATTATCTATTGTGCAATATATTTATTCATCCTTTCTAAAAATGTTTGATGTTTTCCTATATGCTAGTTACTGGGAATACAGAAGTGAATAAATATCAATTCCTACCCACTTTCAGTTTAGCAAAGAGATGGAGGAGCAAGCAGTAAGTAAGTAGTTTGGATTGATTCTAATTCAGAGCTAACTTTGTATTCCATCTCAGTGAAGCTAACTTTGTGGGTGAAAGTTCAAGAGAGTCATGGGTCTTTTGTCTTGGTCTGACACTGAGCAGCTGATGGCCTTGAGAAAAATATAGATTGTCTTCTTTTGGGCATGTTTGCACTCAAATATTTAAGGTTTAGTTATATTTATTAGTTGATAATTCATCAGCAGGTTTTGGTTTGCATTATTTAAATAAATAAAATGACCCCATCGTATTCCTGTAAGACCCTATGAAAATGGGCAGGGCCTGGATTGCTGCTGCTTTATGTCTTTACCAAGTACTTATCATCATTACTACACACCCTATAAGGACCTCCAGAATATGTTGTGTGTCATGGAAAGCTAGAAGCATGCCTTCTGTGATCAATGGGCAAAATATTCCATTTTGTTAACACTGTCAAGAAAATATTCTGGGTTTTATTATATTTTATTTAAATATTAGATAATATGCATGCTAAAAATCAGTGACTACCTACTTTATATTATTATATTGATTGTTAAAAACAATAGGCTGGCCAGGGCCGGTAACCCCAGAGATTCAGGAGGCTGAGGCAGAAGTATCACAAATTTGAGGCCAACCTCAGAAACTTAGCAAATTGCTATCTCAAAAATAAATAAATACATAAATAAATAAATAAATAAATAAATAAATAAAACGGGCTCAGGATATAGCTCAGTGATAAAATGCCCCTGGGTTCTATCTCCAGTACTGCAAAACAAAACAAAACAAACAAACAAAAAGCCCCAACCTGCTCACTATCTGAAAGGACCTTGTTAGCCATCTTTGTTCTGAGAGTGTTTTTTCTTGAGATATGCACTTTTATAAATGCACTTTACATACTATGCTTTGATTTCTCCATATGATTTGGGATAATGATGCACTCAAGGACCAGGAAATAGGGAATGGTCACTGAAAGCAAATGATGGGCTATATATAGAGTACTAACCTCTATCTCTCCTATCTGTCGTCTGTCATGTATCTATATCAGTAATGATTATTTTCCTCCCTGTTTTTCTTGAAAAGAAAATACTAAGAACTAAGAACATTTAAGCGTGTCTTCCCATTCCCACGTGTGCAAAGTTAGGTTAAGCCCTGTATTAAATGGAACCCCTAAGCCTTTCCTCCTTGAGAATTGTAAAGACCACTACGATGGTGTAATATAGAAAGTTGTCCTGTTCCTGCTGGGAGAACCTGCCCTCTGATTGTCTTCCTGACTCAGCATGTGTCTCTGTGTAGTTTTCTGTAATATTCCTATGACTTTAGAGAGATCTCAAACTCTTGATCAGTTCTTGATAAGAAATGTACTAGATAAGAAACAGTGCTGTTCCCATTTTACAAAAACAGAGAAGAAATATTTTACATTTATTTTTATATTTGAAAATTTGACCTTTATGTGTAAGGGAAGACAGAGTTTGCAGGAAAAGGGATTTCCCCCTACTCCTGTATATGTGACACTATCTCCCTCTTACTTTTCTACATCCTCCTTACACATACTGTACATTGAAATCAGGACTTAGCACTATCAGTTAACCTCACTAGAGCCAGTGGGTGAGCCAGAATCTTTCTGACTTGCTTCCTTGAGAGCTCTGCGGAACTTATTTCCTGATATTCTTTTTTTTTTTTTTTTTTTTTTTTTTTAGAGAGAGAGAGATAGAGACAGAGATAATTTTTATTTTTTAGTTTTCGGCAGACACAACATCTTTGTATGTGGTGCTGAGGATCGAACCTGGGCCGCACGCATGCCAGGCAAGTGCGCAACCACTTGAGCCACATCCCCATCCTCTCCTGATATTCTTGAAAAAGACCACAAAATCCAGGACAGGAAAAGCCAGAATAGCCCACAAGGGTATTTCCACAAAATGCTAGGCACCTGCTGTGCAACTCCAACATTCTCACTGTTACCTGTTACCCACTTCTTGATGACCATAGGTAACTGGAAAGTTCATTGCTGAGACCAAGTTTCAAGGTTCAAGAGATCATGAACAGTAATACCTGCTACAATCAAACCTTTTTTCTAAGCACCCAGAAATCTGGAATTTACCTTGGCAGAGACTCAGGGAAGAATTTCAATGCAACAGAGAAAAAAGATATCAAGAAAAGCACTGTGTGCTTGGGAGGAGAACTGATAATTTACTGTGACTGTGAAGTCCATACCATATGGATCTGATTTTTTCCCCCTTTTTGTAGCAAGAGCTGGCCAGAGTAACAGCATGTTAGATCTACATGGTAAGCTTCTGTAAGCTTCAGCAAAGAGAGTGTCCCAGGTGTTAAGCACTAACCTAGAAAATCCTGCTTCTGTTGAAAAGCAACTGATCCAGAAGGGCTCCTTTTCAGTTTCTTCATCTATAAAATGGGGTTAATAATAGTATCTACCTAGTAAGATATTTGCAAGAGGGAAATGTGACAGTATTTAAAGTGCCTAGCATAATTAATGCAAACTATTGCTATATTTGTTCTAGAAGTGAAAGTCACAGAAATGATCATTTTACAATTCCTTACAAAAAATGAAAGTGAAAGTACTTTCCTAAATGAATCCCAGAAGCTCAGTCCCTGCCACTTCTTTTTTTAGTTCCCTTAGAAAGTGTCACTTTGCAAATACACATGCATTGTATGTATGTGTCTGTCTCTCTGTGTGGTCTGCTTCCTGCTGCCTCCAACCTGACCCCAGACAAGGGAGGAGGAGGGGCTGTCAAGAGAATGAGGTGTGGCTCTGGTTATAAATCAAGGTTGGGCTGTGTGTGTGTGTGTGTGTGTGTGTGTGTGTTGGGGGAGGGGTCAATTTAGGGCCAAGAATTGCTACTCAGAATAGAAGATACAGTGTTGGTTCAGGAAATACAGCCCCTGCTGGGAAGGGGTGTGTGTGTGTGTGTGTGTGTGTGTGTGTGTGTGTGTGTGTGTTTAAAAGATTCACAGTCTTTGGAATTGGTTTTATTTGGGAACAAAGGCATTCAGGTTCCATGAGACATTGCAGGTTCTCCTTTAACTTGGGGGACACTATATATTATGGGCTTGGGTTTGATTACAATCATCTCTCCTAAGAACAAAACCATGTGAATAAACCAAAAATTAGATGTAGTCTGCAACAGTTTTTAGTTAAAATGTTAATCATCTATTTTGGAATCTCCATTTTAGTCCAGTTGAAGCCTGAACTAATCATTAACAATTTTTCTTTCTGTCAGCAGCTTTCTCTGATTTTGACCTTTTCTTTCTAAAGCCTTTTCAGCTGAATTCCTTACTGTTTTGTTCTATTCTCTGATTTTGTTGTGAAATATTCTATAAATTGACCATTATAGGGAGCAGGCAGTTGTTTGTCCCCAGGGAATGCACTTCTATGCTTAAGTGTTTGGTCAGAATTTCCTCATCTATATGGATGCTTTTAGAGATTGAAATCTGATGTATTGGAAAAATATTTCATAAAAGTTTTGCTATGTGCTGGCAATAATGGGTAGGACATTTCTAGAAGATGTAAAATTATGGGTATAGAATTTCTAGAGAATATGCCACTTACATAGAAAACAGTTTTAAACTTTAAATGATCCAGCAAATCACCATCTGCAATGACATTTGACTATAGAATATATGAAACACTTTGAGGACAGAGAGAATAAACACTACTAGATCTAAATATTTATGTGTAAAATCTTATATAAAATTTACTCTGTATAGGATGCAGATTTACTCTGTATAGGATGTTTTTAAATTTTTTATTTGTTCTTTTTAGTTATACATGACAGTAGAATGTATTTTGACACATCATCCATACATGGAGTATAACTTGTCATTCTTGTGGTTGTACACGATATGGAGTTACACTGGGTGCGTATTCATATGTGAACACAGAAAAGTTATGTCCTATTAATTTCTGCTGTCTTTCCTATTCCCAATCTCCCTCTATTCCCTTCATTCCCTTTTGTCTAACCTAGTGAACTTCTATCGCCCCCCACCCCCCGAGGTTATTATGAGTTAGCTTATCAAAGAGAACTTCATTAGGCCTTTGATTTTTTTATTGGCTTATTTCACTTAGCATGATAGTTTCCAGTTCCAACCAATTACCAGCAAATGCCATAATTTCATATGTCTTTATGGCTCAGTAATATTCCATTGTGTATATGTACCACATTTTCTTTATCCATTCATCTGTTGAAGGTTGATTCCATAACTTAGCTATTGTGAATTGAGCTGCTATAAACATTGGTGTGGCTGTGTCACTATAGTACACTGATTTTAAGTCCTTTGGGTATATGCCAAGGAATAGGATTACGGGGTCAAATGGTGGTTCCATTTCAAGTTTTCTGAGGAAAATCATACTGCTTTCCAGAATGGTTGAACCAATTTACAGTCCCACCAGCAGTGGGAAAAACTTTCTGCCCACATCTAGAGTATTTTTGTTTTGTTTTGTTTTAAGAGAGAGAGAGAGAGAGAGAGAGAGAGAGAGAGAATATTTTTTTAAATATTTATTTTTCAGTTTTCGGTGGACACAACATCTTTATTTTATTTTTATGTGGTGCTGAGGATTGAACCCAGTGCCCCGCGCATGCCAGGCGAGCGCGATACTACTTGAGCCACATCCCCAGCCCACAAATATAGGATATTTTTTCAGTGAGTGGAATTATGCCATCTGGGAGACAGTTGGAAAGGTGAGGTGGGCTGGGCTTAAATTCAAAGGCTGGAGAACATGGTATGGAGAGAAAAGCCAGGAGAGGGGATTATGTTGAGGGCAACAAGAGGGAACAGTGAGGGTGAAGCAGGAAGCCCAAGGTGGGGGTGGATGGGAGCAGGGTGACAGTCTAAGCTGGTAGTGGAGGAACTGGTTTGGTTGGCTGGTTGCTTTCTTTGCATTTACAACCTGTTCAGGATGGTACTTTTGTAAAATTCAGTAACAAGGAATAACTAGGAAAATGATCATGTGATATTGCAGCTTATAAAATGCTTAATTTCTAGTTCTTCTTGCATCTCATTTCTGACCAGTAAAAACAGTCCACTGACCGACACAAGTTAGCAGAATATACCAAGTACTTTTTTTGCATGTCCAGGAAATGGCCTGAGATGAAGCTGAAGGCACATTGGCATTAAGTTGTCAAGAACCTTATATCATTATCAGAATTTGAAGCTTTATGCCATCAAAATTTGGACCACTCTATAAGAGCTGCTTTCTGTCATCTTCCTGGCTTTACATGGTAGTACTCAACTTTTGTGTTGAGTACATGTTTGGTAAAACATATTTAGAAAGCTATGTTGACTTGGTTACTGATCAGTGCCACCTAAGTGGCTCTATACTTACTTTGGAATTAAGTACCTTGATGTTTGGGAATTTGGGTCTGTTTAGGTAAAGGTACACTTCACATGGAGGTTGCCCCTCCCTTCTTGTCTATCTTCTTGTCCCCATCTCTTCTTGTCACATTTTATCCTCATTTGGGTTGGCTGTGTTTTTCAGCAGATTTCTAAGGAGACCAGAACTGACCCATAAGCCCTCGTGTCCTTTGTTGTTCTGCTTTCTCATGTTGCCTTCACAGTCAGCAGGTTTCAAGATGCTTCGAATACACAGAAGCAACCTGACCCCACTAAGGGTCAGCCTCTCCAGAGCCCTTCACCACAAAGCTGTCATGGCCCTCAGACGGGAGGATGTCAACGCCTGGGAGAGAAGAGCGCCTCTGGCTCCCAAGCACATCAAAGGGATCACCAGTCTGGGCTACAAGGTCTTGATACAGCCTTCCAATCGAAGGGCCATTCATGATAAGGTGACTGTTTTCAATTTTTAAAATGTGTGCAAATGAGATGAACCTGTATATGAAAAATAAGAAGCATCCAAGGAAAAATAAAATGTGCTAGTGTCACTTTAATTCCTTTTCTTTTTGCTTAAAAATGTAATTTTTACTCTACTCCATACTTTCTCCAGCTAAAGGTTAAAGGGTCTGCTTTTAGGTGTTGATGGTTTTCATTCTTTCTGTCCTTCACGTGCAACTCCAGTTTGCAGTAGAGAGCCCAAGGTTGTTTAAGACACCATCCTCGAAGCCAGGGAATGCTTCTTTGAGGAGAGTTTTATCACAAGAGTGTGTCCCCAGCCCAAGAGTGTATCCTGTCAGGCACTTTGAGAAGCCCTTTATGTTCAGAATTCTGCTGGACATAAACATTCCACAATAATATTATAATATGGGTTAGATTCTTATTCTCATTTTAGGAATATNAAAAATATATATATATATATATATATATATATATATATATATATATATATTCCTTTCCTAAATCATTTGCAAGTACTGAATGATGCTTTAGCATGCACCTCTAAGGAGTAAATAATTTTGCTACATAACCAGTATATAATTTTCATAACTAAGAAATTAATAATTTCGTGAGAACACCTCATATAGTTGATGTTCAGATTCCCCATTTCAAATACCTTTTAGTTTAATTCAAGGATTAATTGAGGGTCATTGCATGTCATGGCTATGTCTCTTTAGTTCTTTTGATCTATAACAGCACCTTCATTTCTGTTTTCTGGAGGAGTCCAGGCTAGTTGACTTGTAGAATATTCTGCTTCTGGGTAGAACTAGTTTGGTTGTTTCTTATGATTATATTCAGGCTAACCACTTGTGTCATACATATAAGCAATGCATGTCTTACACATTGTAACATATTAAAGGTACAAAATATCAGATTATTTCCTAGGAATGTATGATCATGGGCAGGGAATTGTGACTCAGTGGAAAAGCACTTGCCCAGCATGCCTGAGGCTCTGCCTGGGATTGATATCCAGTACTGCAATAAATAAATAAACAAATTTAATTTTTAGAAAAGCACCCAGGGGTGTTTAACCACTGAGACACATCCCCAGCCCTTTTTTTTGTTGTTGTTTTTATTTTGAGACCAGTCTTGCTAAGATGCTGAGGCTGATTTTGAACTTGCCATCCTCCCACTTCAGCTTCCAAGTCACTGTCACACACCCAGCTAAATTGTTCTTAAATATTAGTATGTGCTGAATTTTCTAATTGTCTTTTGTTATAACAGTTAAACATAATAGATCTATCTTTAGCTGGAGAGTTCAAGTATTAAAAGTTGCTGTCCTGTTAGTTCTAATCCATACAAGTTTTTACTGCTTCAAAAAGTTGTGCTTTTATTTGCTCTACTTTTTATTAGAGAAAATATGACTACCACAAGTCAGAGGAATAATCTTTAACCAACATTGCATTTCCAGGAATACGTCAAAGCTGGTGGTATTCTTCAGGAGGACATTTCCGAAGCTTGTCTAATTTTGGGAGTTAAAAGACCTCCAGAGGATAAGCTAATGTCCAAGAAAACTTATGCATTCTTCTCCCACACAATAAAAGCTCAAGAAGCTAATATGAGCTTGTTGGATGAGGTTCTAAAACAGGTAATTAGTGACCAATATGCATAAGTGTTAACACAGGAAAATAATATTTTAATTTAACTTCAAAGTGGAGCTTTGGTTTTCTTCAGCATCTAGTGAATCTGTCATGCTGCTTTACATACTTACATTCTAATGAAAGGAGACAGAGGACAAATGACATCTTATATGTCACTTGTCAACATGTGTTGAGAGAAACAATGCTGAAGGAGAATAGGAATGTGGGCCCTGGCGGAGGTGACACTACTGGATCACACAGGATGGTCATGGGGGGCGTCATTATGAAGGTGACATTTGAAGGCAGCAAAGGACTAAGCCATACCCTTCTGGAAAGAGTCTTCCAAGTAGTAATAGTAATGCAAGGGCTCCAGGGTCTATTTGAGTGGACAGAGTGGGTCATGTAATAAAATGCTTTTTCTGTCTACTCTGTGATAATAGTTGCAGGTGGGAGGAAGAGAGCCAAAGTGATTAGAATCCTGTTAATCAGTGATAGTTTAGACTAGGCTGCAAATGATGGTGCCTTTCACCTGGGTGGTGGAAGTGCAGTTGTAACATATGGAGAGTCCTGTCACATGGACAATCCTGTGTTTTAAAGCTGATTTCTACAAAATTCACTGGTGAAATGAAGGTGGACTATGAGAAAGGAGAGGAATCAGGAATGACTAAGATTTTGGCATGTGCAACTTGTAGGGGCTCTATAAAGGGAGATGGTGCTACTGCAAGAAAAGCAGGCATGGATGGAGAGGTCAACAGTTGAGTTGGGGGCCTCAAGTTAAGTGGACTGGGGACACCAGTCCAGAGCTCAGGTGGGCAGCCCCTGCTGACATAGATTTGGAAGTTGTCAGAAAGTATCTATAATCATGGGGTTGGGAGAGTATAATGAGTGAGTGGAAATAAATGAGTCATCCAAAGTCCCTGTGCTAAAGGAAGGATGTTAGAGAATTAGAAATAGATTAACTTCTGAGGATGGGAGAGGATGGGAGAGCTCACAACTAGAAAAAGCAATAGGGACAATGTATTTTATACAAGAGAATTGAATTATTTCCTATTAATTTCAAATATACTAGACCTGGGTTGTAGTTAATTTGCAATGTTTCTGAAGAACAGATTCAAAAGTAATTAATGGAAATCATATTAGAAAATGAATATTCCATTTCAAACAAATCAACCTTTAGAAAATACTTTAGAGATTTTCTGTTATAAGACTTTTGTTCATTACAAAAAAAAATAATAAAAACAGAACCAGCAGGGCTACTTTTTGGCAGTCCTTTGTAACCAGTTAGAGTTGGATGCATGTAAAATGTTCTTAAATATATAGACATAATTAAAATTATATGTTTTTTTTTTCAGTGATATGAGTGGAACTCAGGGTCTATGCATGCTAGATAAGTGTGCTTTGTCTCTGTGTTTGGCCACTGAGCTATAACTTCAGCTATTAAATCATTTGATGTTTGAGAAAATAAAATAAGTGTTCAAAACATTCTATGATTAGAATGGATCAATAGCTTTTAAGCATACATTAAAAAGTCTTTTCCACAGAGTTGGAAGATCCCAAGGAAAGCGGAGGAATAGCTTTTTAGAAAAGGTGAGAAAAGATATACAGGCAGTATGCACTACTTAATTAATAATTAATTCATTATTGTGGTGCAGAAATTGAACCTAGGGCTTTGTGCATGCTAGGCAAATGCTCTATCACTGAACTCCATCCCCAGCATGCATTCAGCCCCACACCCCCAAGAAAACGACTTTATTTTGAGACAATGCTCAACTTCTTAAATGAAGCTTACCGGTAAAAGGGTAGAAAAAAAAAGAATGAGGAGAGGAGGAAAGGGAGGAAGGAAGAGAGACACAGTTGTGTATGAACTTGGGAGGGGCCATTCTTATTACTTTTCAGGTAGAAGAGACCTGGGAGTATTTAGAATAACTGAGGAGCAGTCATTCTAATAAAAAGGAATGATGCTGGAAAAAGGTAATGATAATTTAAGAAGTGTGGTCTTTGAAGATTCAGAAAAAACTTGAGATTGGCTCACAGTAATGGGTCTCAGGAGGGATTCATTTTCTTTGAGACCATAAGGAAGAATGGGAGGATGAATTGGGGCTGTAAATTTATTTATAGATGGTGCTGGTTGGATTGGGCTGTATGTTTGTCAAAAACAGAAAATCCTGTTTTGGTCATCTCATTGCCCAGCAACAAGGCCATTTAGCAACCTCTAGGACTATTCTTTCATCTCCAATTGTAAACCTACAGCTAGCTTTTTGATCTAACCTTTTCTAAATATTTCATGGTGCACTTCATGGAAATTTAGGTTAGCAAGTCAAGACATATTTTGAAAGAAGAAACATGGAGAATACTTGTTCATATATGTACTTTACTCATTTCAATTGAACTTAATAGGTCTGGTTGAGAAATTTTTTACCCTTTCTTCAGGAAATCCGACTTATTGATTATGAAAAAATGGTGGATCATAGAGGGATACGAATAGTGGCATTTGGACAGTGGGCCGGTGTGGCAGGTAGGTGCCAGGCTTTTATGTCACTTTCTAAATTGCCTGAGTGCCAGTAACTGTGTTTTCTCTTTTCTGTGAAAAGGGAATGTGAGTGTTTATTTTCACTGACAAAATTAAAATGGGAGTATGCTGAAGGCTGGTGAATATTGGAGGAATTGGGAAGAAGATAGATCATTAAAATATTTTATTATGAATGTTGGAAAAGAAAGCAGGGGAAGGATAACACCTGTGAACAGACTGGGACATTTTAGACCTGTTTGAAGAGCTCAATTTGGTGATGGGACATTGGGAAGTAGAAAATAGGGGAAAAGAATAAGGAGAAAAAAAGGTACAGGGGCACGAACCAACAGAGGAGCTTCCTAGAAAGGATGAGAGCTGGAGTCTGGGACAAACTTCTGCTTGACTTTTATCCCGGCTAGTACTTTGAACTAGATTTAGCTGAGAAACACCACGATATTGTGACTCCATCAGAGTAGACTACTCGAAGATCTAATGGGAAAGTCATGACCTGGATGTTTGTTTGACCTTGTTATACAAAATGGAAGACTTCTCATTGTGGTTTATGTCACTGCTATTACATCTGGACAGGTCTGTCTTTGCTCCTTGAGGTCGAACTCTTTTTAAACTGCATTTCTCAAAAAATATGTCTAATAGTACATTATTTAATTGTGTAAAATGGAATCCTGATATGCTTCTATAAATTATATTCTCTGTCATTCATTCAAATGATTCTCACTCAAATATGCTGGAAAACTTCTGAAGATTATATACTTTAAAAAAGTAATGATTTCAGAAAATTCATTTTGTCATCTATTAGTATACCCTAATTCATATGCTTTTGAAATGGTAAAAGAAAAAAAGAAAAAAGAAAAAAAAGCAAATTTTGAAATTATAACATTCTTTTCACTTAAAAACCAATTCATTTGTATTCAATTTTAACTCCCACTTCTTTTCTTCCCTTACCCAACACACAAATAAGTTCTATTAAAGTAACACAAAATTAAATTTGATAATATAGAAAGAGTTGTAGGAGTTATGGGGAGACCTCCGTTGATTATTCATCTCAAATTTGAGATACAGATAACAGATGATAATTTGTATCTATCCTTGAAAGATACAGATTAGTGGGAGCTATCTGCATGTGCAAGGACTTGGTCTTGGCTTTGATTCCCCAAATTGTAACAACAACATCAAGATTACTAAAACCACCAAAAGAAAACAAAACATGACTAAAACTAAACAAACAAACAAACAAACAAACAAAAAACTTGAATATCAGTGTACAAAGTAAATTCTACATGTAGGTGTTTATGAAGAGAAGTGCAGCATTTTATAAAAATAATTTTTACATATGGATACCATCCAGAATAGCCTAGAAATAACACAAATGTCTGTCAAGAGACAATGGATTAATACATTAATAATTATATAATACATAAAACTTCAGCAATAACGAGAAACAAAATACTGTTACAGATCTCAAACTATTATGCCAAGGGAAAGCACACACCCAACAAAAGAGTATGTGCTTATTTTTTCATTGATATGAAGCAGTAGAAAAACCTAATGCATATAGTCAGAAATAGCAATAGGGCCTTGATTATGGTGATAACACAGTTGAGCATATTTGTTAATAATTATCAAACTATACACTTGGTGCATTTTATTGTGTAGAGATTACTTCTTTAAAAGTTGACTTCAGAAAAAAAGATGGAAGAAAACTTGGTAGGAATGTGAGTGCATATGTGTGTGTTGGGGAGTGGTGCAGGGAAAGTTATAGCCCTAAAAAGAAGGGGGAATGGATGCTGAGGTCTTTGCTACAAGCCTGCTGAGTTTTAGGTGTCTGAAGGATTTCAAATGGAGACATACAAAAGATGACTGGCTAGGTGAGAAATTAAAAAGAAAAATTCGCGTTGGAGGTACAGACTTGGGGTCATCCACTTGGATAAGATAAGTAGATAGTACTTGAAGTTTAGGACTGGATGAGAAGATTTATGAAGAAAACATAGTTATTGAGGAGCCCAGGATGTAATCCTGAGGATGACAAGATGGGCATAGAAAGAAGAACCCACAAAATAGCAGGCTGAAACATTTCAAGTAGGAATGCTGAAGAGAGAGAGAGAGAGAGAGAGAGAGAGAGAGAGAGAGAGAGTGTTTGACTGAAGAGGAGGTCTACAATGCCAAATACTTCTGGCAAGGAAGTTGAGAGATCTGAAAAGTGCCTACCAAATTTAGTGATTTAGGTTATTAAACAGCTGGTGGGAGCCCTAGGGTCAATGACAACTTTGATTTTGGTATGGGAGAGATGGGAGCATGTTTACATATTGATAAGAATGCACCAGTAGAGAGGGAATTCATCAAAATAGAGGAAAGATTAGTGGAGTAGACAAAGGGGATTGAGGAGGAGGAAGAAGGGACAGGAAAAGGGAAGAAGAATGGATCGAATATGATCGAACTTTCTTATGAGCATGCAAGGACACAGCATGGTGGGTCCTGGCATTGAGTGTGTCCACAGGACATGAATTTGATAACAACAACAAAAAAGTAAACTGTAAATGGTTTGAAGAGGGATGGTGGGTTTGAGGGAGGGTGCTTAAGGATAAGGTGGGGGAAACACTAGGGACTGAATTGGAGTGTGTTGGGTTCCATGCTTTTATGATTATTTCAGGGCATATCCTGGTGTTATATATAAGTAAAAAGAATAAATTAAAAAAAAAGAATGAACTGGTAGAGAGGAATAGGTAGTGGTTCAAGATAAGGGAGTGGTTCAAGAGTAAATTCCCTGGGAAGAAGGGAAGGGATGGGATCTTTCGTCAAGGAGAGATTAACTCTAGGTGAGAAGAGGATACTCCACTTTACCAGGATCAACAGTAAAAGGGATAAATGATGCAACTGGGTTAGGATATTGGATGGCAGAAAGCAGAAGAAATGGATAAGATCTACTGAGGCCCCTTCTGAATCTGAGCTACTATGTTTATGCTTCCCCAGGCACTGAGCACATGGACAAATGGGCAAAGAGAAAAATTTGTCCTTTCTCTTGATTAATGCCTAAAAGTAGAATTTATTTTGTACATTGATATTCAACGTCACTCATTAATTGTCTTTCTGTTGGTCTGACTCTGCAATAGGGATGATCAACATTTTACATGGAATGGGTTTAAGGCTCCTTGCTTTGGGACATCACACACCTTTTATGGTGAGAGGTATTTCTTTTGTTTATTTTTTTTTTGAAAGCATACATAACACTTTAAGAATAGAAAAATATGTCAGCTACTAGACTAACTTGAATCGTGTGTGCTTGCTTTCAGCATCTTGGCATGGCTCATAACTACAGGAATAGCAGCCAGGCTGTGCAAGCTGTCCGTGATGCTGGCTATGAAATATCTCTGGGTTTAATGCCAAAGTCGATAGGGCCCTTAACATTTGTATTCACAGGGACTGGTAATGTATCCAAGGTAAATTTCATGTGTCTTCCTTCTGTAAAGCAATTGGAGACATGAAGTTGGGCCATTCTGTGCCTGTTTCCAATAGAGAATGGACATTCTATCTTCAGTATTTTAATTAACTACAAATTTTTCTTATAGCAAAGAACAATAATGGTCCAAACATTTTCTTTGTTTTTGGTGAATTCTGCTCTATCAGAGGTTTGAAATACTCTTTATTTCTCTTTCTCTCCTTTCTTTCTCCTCCTCCATTTCCCCCTCCCTTTCTTCCTTTCTCTGTTTCTGTCTTTCTTGAGATACTAATTGTGAAGTATGTAACATTGTTCTTAGGGTGATTTAGTTTTCCTTCATCACTGACATGTCCAAAAGTTTGGAAGTAACTCCAGTATATACATTTTTCAAGACTACTTGGAGTTTTGCCAGTAAGATATTAGAGTAATTCAAGAAAGTATTTAATACTTCCTCTTGAGGTGGTTTTAGAATACATTTGTAATCTCCCTCAGAAACTTATGATTGAAAAATAGACCTTTAATGAAAATATCTTACAAAGAGGACATCTCTGCTACTATTATATTGTGAGGTAGCCATTTAATTTTTTCTTCTGCAATGAATAAAAAAAGAAATAGATATATTGTATTGTATCTATATTTCTAAACACTATTGTTGCTTTTCTGAGTAACTTTAGTGAAAAAAAAAAGTCTAAAGCCCCTTCTAATGCATGCTTTTAAAAACTGGAATAAAGCTGGTTTGCAGGCTGTGTACAAGAAGTTCATCTGTACTTCTATGCTGCAGCTCTGGTTGCAGGGCCAGGCAAGTTCAGTTATAAAATTGTGGGGAAAACAATTGGAATCTTTACCGGAAACTGCTTTGGCTCTTTTTTAAAATTGATTTTTAGATGTTTACTTGAAACATTTTTTACAGGGAGCCCAAGAAATCTTTAATGAACTGCCCTGTGAATATGTGGAGCCCCATGAATTAAAGGAAGTTTCCCAAACTGGAGGTAAGGGGAGGGGGAAGACTGTCTGTACCATTTTACAGTATCTGTGTTATAGTGTTTTTATCACCATGCATCATTATCATTTGTCACCCAGTTTGTTAATTTCTTTTTCCTCTGCAAGACCTCAGGAAAGTGTATGGGACGGTGTTAAGTCGACATCATCATCTTGTCAGGAAAACAGATGGTGTGTATGACCCTGTAGAGTATGACAAACATCCTGAGCGGTACATAAGTCGTTTTAATACTGATGTGAGTATCACATTCAGCTTGGGAGTCACTGCTTATGGTGCACTGTAGTTAGGCTCTTTTCAAGGAGAGAAATTATAAACATGCACATGGGTTTTCACTTCTTCATATCGCTAGCTGGGAGTCCTTTGTGAATCATGAGTTGGTCTTAGGAGTTGCTGGCTTTTACTGGTATTTGGAGTGGCCCTTCCTTAGTGGTTTTGGGGTTTCTGTGGGTATGTTCTTTGGTTTGATATCTGTTTCTACGTTGGGTCTGCCTGTGCCCAAAAGCTCTAAACTATTTTCTATGGATTGTTGACTCTGTATAATCCTGGATTAGTTAGTGCTTTTGGCAAAGTACAATGTCTATGAGGTTTGATCTAACATGGGTTTATCCTTTCTCTGGCCACAAATTGCAATCATAAACTCAGCTGGTGTATTAACTTTCCATTGCTATTTAAAAAACACCAAGGACAGAGTAATTTTATAAAGAAGAGTGGCTTATTAAGCACAGATTTGTAGTCTGGCAGACCAAACAGCATGGCTTACATTCTGGTGGTGGTCCCCCTTGGCTGTATCATGTTGTGGTGGGAGAGCATGTGTCCCACTCTCCATGCAGCTGCTTTCCCTCTCCTATAATACCACCAGGAATTAATTTGGGGGGCTCCACCCTGTTGGCCTAATCCAATCTACTCAATTGCTAAAGGCTCCACTTATAAACACCATGGATGGATTCAGTTTCCACTCTCTAAAAACCATTAATATAAAACATTGGAGGTCACACTTCTGCATGAGTTCAGAGGAACAAACCATGTTTAAACCATAGCATTTTATCTCTGGTCTGCTCAAACTCATGTCCTCACATTCAACATAAAGCATTCCATCCCCAATGGTCCCAGAGGCTTAAGTCAGCCAGCATTAATTCAAAGATTCCCAAGGCTCATCTGGAACAAAAGGCAAACTCCTCCAGCTATATATTTCCAAGATAAAATGGCAGGACAGGCATGGAGTATAACTTCTATTCCAAAAGCAGGGAACAGGCAAGTGAAAAGGGATAATTGACCCAAAGTAAGTGAAATCCAGCAGGCAGATATTAAATCCTAAACCTCCAGTCCAGCATGGCAGGCACACTGGGGCCTGAGATGGGCCCCTAAGGCCTTGGGCAGCTCTACCCAGCTGGCTTTGTTGCCCCACATGGCTGCATTCATGGACTGCACACTGATGTCTGCAGCTCTCCATGGCTTATATGGCATGCTGCTCGAAGCTTTCCCTAGCAGCTGTTGCACACTTTGGGTTGCTCTATCCTTCTGGGGTCCTCTCTTTGACTCCATTCCCACAATTCCAATAAGCATCATCTTATCAAGAGTCCCCACAGAGACTTCAGCCCTACATGAAACTTTTGTCTAGTTTCCAGGCTTTCCTTTGAAATCTCAGTGGAAGCCACCATGGCCCCATAATGTTCCACTTGGAGAGCATTCTAGACTTTTTCTAGCTTGCTCCTCCAAACTCTTTCAACCTCTGCCAGTCAATCAGTCCCAGAGCTTCCTAAATATATCTAGATATAGTTATAATAACACTTACTACTCACAGTATCCTTTGTTCTTTCTTTCTTTCTTTTTTTTTGGTGGGGGGTATTAGTTAGCTTTGTATTACTACAAAAAATACTTGAGTCGACTTACTTTAAAAGAGGAAAGATTTATTTAGCTCACAGTTTTGATGGTTTAAGCCCAAGATAGGGCAACCCTAATTGCTTTGGCTTCAGGTGAGGACAAATGACAGGAGACAATGGTAGAAACACATGTCAGAGTGAGCACTAACATCTCGAATTGGAAAAGAAAGAGGGAAAGAGAAGGCAGAAGACACCAAATTCTTCATATTCCCTTTGAGGGCACAGTCCCAGGGACCTGAAGACCAGGCTCTACCTCTAAAAAGTTCTATTCCCCTCCAACTAGTGTCATGGGCTAAGAATAAGCTTTTAACTTCAGGGACACTCTACATCCAAACCATAGTAGCCAGTCATCTTAAAATGCACGTGATGCTTACAAGGGGTCAGCGGGAGATAGTTTGGCTACATAATCATTGTACAAGAGAGCTACTTACACAACAAGTCCTTCTGATGGGACACACTTTTCTCATCTTCTAAAAACCACTATTTATTTATTTATCTATTCATTTTGGGTATGGGGATTGAACCCAGAAGTGCTTAACCACTGAGTCACATCCCAAACTCTTTTTTATTTTGAGACAGAGCCTCACTCAGTTGCAGAGATTGGCCTTGAACTTGCAATCTTCCTGCCTCAGCCTCCCGAGTTGCTGGAATTAAAGGCATGCACTACCACACCTAGCTTAAGAAATAAAATTTATTTGTGTGTTCTATAGTCATTAGTCATGCAAAAATCCTCTTCAAAATAAACTAACAAATGAAAAATTAAGCACACTAAAATGTATATGTATATTGTGAAAAGAATGCTCTACATAATTTACAATGTTTGATTCTGGTATGAAATTTAAGTAGTACAGCATGGACTGATGTTATATCTGTTTACCTTCTGATTGAGATGCTTAAGTTTCATGCAAAAATGTATGAAACTAATTTTGAGCTGAAAAATTTTGAATCTAGTAAATTTCCCCCCATTCATATCCCCTGTCATGGAGGTATGGTGATTGGATGTCATATGAGACTGGTAGTGACTTGGTTACCATGTTTATGCAGTACATTTCTCAATGGAGCTTCCAGAAGTTATCTGATTTGATCATCATAGCATTCTTTTGAGGAATAGGGTGTACATTATCCCCATCTAGCAGGTAAGAAAAACATCTCAGTAAAGTTGAAGTAGTATGATTTAGGTCACACCTTACTGGTATCTTAGGTTATTTGATTCTCTCTTCTTTGCTATGCAATAGACAAAAACATTAGTATATTTATTTAAAAAATATTTTTAGTTGTAGATGAACACAATACCTTTATTTTGTTTATTTAGTTTATTTTATGTGGTGCTGGGTTTGAACCCAGTGCCTCATGCATGCCAGGCTGTACCACTGAGCCACAACCCCAACCCTATTAGAGTAATTATTATGTTCATATTTTCTTCCCTAATGAGGGTAATTATATTTTGAAATCTGGGAAGGTATTTTTATCTTTGCTTCAAAAGGTAGCTATATTCATTAGAAGTAATATTGTTTCTGTGGGATTTTATTGATAGGTAGCACAAGGTATTAAAATAGGCTATCTCCTGTTTTGTTGAATGTGAACTTTACAGATTGCACCTTATACAACTTGTTTAATTAATGGAATCTACTGGGAACAAAACACTCCTCGCCTATTAACCCGCCACGATGCTCAAAGTCTCTTGGCTCCAGTCAAGTCCTCAGTTGTTGCTGTTGAAGGCTGCCCTGCCTTACCTCACAGGTAAGAATTTTATTTCAGCACTAATGGAAGTTTTTAGTAGCAGCATACATTGTTAGGGAAGTCAAACTTATAATGTTCCTACATATCAGAGAACTTGGTTGTTTATGACTGACTTGCCCTCTTAGCAACATATGGCACAGTTAACCCTCCCTCCTTAAACCTTTCTTCTGACTCCTGCAATTCCATAGGGATCTTGAGGAACCTCCTCAGAAGTCTTCTCTTGCATCCCATTCCCATCTCTCTCATTTTTTCTTCCTTTTCCCTCCTAAATTCATGATTATTTATTTTCTTGTGTTTAAAATTTTCTTTTTCCTATTAGAACTTCATTTCCTTAAAGATAGGTATCATTTATCATGGCCACAAGCACTGGGTACATTGCCTGATATAGAATAGGCATTCAAATAATTATTAAATGTTGAACGAATCAATCAAACAACCAATATTTGTCAAACAACTTGTCTGTTAGCACTCTGCTAAACTAAGGGATAGATAAGAGTAAAACAACATTTGCTGCTCTCAGGTATGCAGCTGATATCAGGCAAATGGCTAGGGAATGTAGGAGCAACAATATCAGGGGTGTTTAAAGAAAGTGGGAGCACTAGTAACCAAACACAAGGGTTTTCCCTTTGATGAGTGCAAAGCCCACAAGCACAACCAGGAGATAGAGAGTGAAGAAAAGTTTCTTACCTGCAGTTAGTAAGGAGAACATTGGGAATAATTCTCTGAGCAAAGAAAGCAAGAGACATTTTTTTTTGAAATTCATGCATATTCATATAGGAAAGAGTTGTCATCATCATATGTAGAAGCATACTCAGTTTGAAGCCATGCTTCTTCCTACATGACATGTTCAAAAGATAATGGGAATGCCTCTGGGCAGAGAAGCTAATATTAAAACGAACAAAGTTTAGGTCACCTAAAATGCATGGGTCAGCATGATTTGGCAATTTTGGCTGGTTCCTTGGAATTTTGTCTGAAGGATTTTATCTGAAGCAAACAAAGAAATAAAAAACAACTTTGAAGTCGTGTTAACAGTCATTTAAAGGGGCAGCAGCCCTCCAGGCCCTTGTAAGCATAGTGTCCCTAACAGTACCTGTCTTGTGGCTAACACACTGGGCCCAGCAAAGCCTTGCTGGGGAGAAATGAGAAAAAGGAGAATTTCAAGTAATAATGTGTTCTATTGACAATTTGCCAGCACAACTTCCAATTGAAGCTTGGTAAATATGGAGCTAATGTATAATTTAAGATACTGAGTGGGACAGTCTATCCATAGTATTTATGTAGGCATGTGGTAATTAAAGATTGAATAGAAAAATTACGACCAACCTCTAAAGGCTTTCAAATATTGGGTTGAAACTTTTGTTCACAATCCTAGATTTCCATGTAATTACATGTAAAATCACATAGTATAGTCATTTGTATCTAGAGAGAATTTTTTTCTAGAACTCTGTGAAAACCACTATCTGCAGACACTCAAGTCTCTTATATAAATAGTGAATGCTTGCATATAACCTATGCATATCTCCTGTACACTTAAATCATCTCTAGATCACTTATACTACCTAATACAATTAAAATGCTATGTAATAGCACAGTGTCTTAAAGACTGAACCATATCATTGTTTGCTGAATTGTTTGGTGAATAATGACAAGGAAAGATATTTGTACATGATGAGCAGAGGTATAATTTTCTTTTCAATTATTTTTTTGAGTCTTGTTTGGATTTACAGATGTGGAATTCATGATGTAGAGGGCCCATTGCACTAAGTAAGTGGAAATAGTGCAATTGAAACTTTACCAGTTATTTAGAGATGATTAACTGGTTTAACTATAACCAGTCTGCTGTCAATGATTTTTCTAGGGAAGGTATTTTCCAATTTTATTTAGTTTTTCACTCCTTCCCTTTATTCTCCTCTCCTTCCATTCCTTTATTTTTTTTCTTGTAAAGACTAAACTGTATACTGGGATGATTCTTATATCTCAGATCCTCACAGTGTCTTAAAGACTGAACTATAAGAAAAAGAGCCCAAGTGCCTGGAAAATATTTGGCACCCACATGGAACATTGTTCTAAGCATCTTTCATTGTAATTCATTGTTAGTCTTGTTGGAAGCTTCAGAATTCCATCCTCTTATCTAAGTACTGATATTGATTTCAGACTTGTGGCAATATGTGACATTTCAGCGGACACAGGAGGATCTATAGATTTCATGACGGAGTGTACTACAATAGAGCATCCTTTTTGCATGTATGACGCTGACCAGCATATTATTCATGATAGGTAAGTTTGTTAAAGCAGTTAGATGGTGAATGATGCATAATAATACATCACTTCCTTACCTTGATATATGAGTCTGAAGTACTCAGTTTTACTTCTTTATAAAGGCATATGTATTTGGAAAGAGATGCTTAATCATGTTAAAATTTTTGATAGAAAAACCACATGCAAATTTGAATACTTCAATACACATATACTATATTTAAGTGGGAGATGGGTTGCTAAAGAAAAAAAAAGTTTTGTTTATATTATTATATAATTTTGTACAGAATTATGAAAACTAATGAAGCAAATATAGTGGAGGAGACATCAGGAGAAGTTAGAGCTTACTAATAATGTTTTGTACATCTGAATAAAGCATATTGCTTTTCCTAGTGTTGAAGGCTCTGGGATTCTGATGTGTTCTATTGACAATTTGCCAGCACAACTTCCAATTGAAGCTACAGAATACTTTGGAGACATGCTTTACCCTTATGTTGAAGAAATGGTAAGCAGACTGGTAGCCTCAGCAACAACCCTGACTTTAAATAAAATTATGGAGCAAACTCATGAATGTTCTGGTCTCCTGTGTCTAAGAAATCTGTTGTAAAATGAAATGACAGCCCATCCCCCTGATACACTTTTATTTTACATATTCTGCTTACTTGGTTCACAGGGAATGTAAGTATATCATTGCCTTCAAGCTTAATTACAAATTACATTAGTCTCTCGTTATACAGTTTGTTATAAAACTTGATTTGTTATTATTATTTTTTCAGTATTGGGGATTAAATCCAGGGGTACTCTACCACTGGACAGTATCTCCAGTCCTTTTTACTTTTTTTATTTTCAGACAGGGTCTTGCTAAGTTGCTCAGACTGGTCTCAAGTTTGTGATCCTCTTGCCTCGTCTTCCAGAGTAGCTGGAATTACTGCATGCACCACCATGCCCAGCAAGCCTTGCTTTATTTTAAAATTCTTGCTGTCTAGGTCAGTTCAAATTGGGGTGTGAATTGTGCTATGATTAACAGACTTGAAAAATAAAGAATACAGAAAATTTTATGGGTCCTTAGGCAATAATGCTTAGTAAAGTGACAGCTTTTGTGGCGATCTTGAACTTTCTTATGTGATCAGTGATGGACTACTGAAATACTGTGTTTTCTAAATTCCATTTTTTTTTCTTTTTTACTTTGGCATTTATCTTGGGCTTGGACAAAAGTAAAGCTGCACTTTACTTTTCTTGCTAATGGCTGCCTGCCTGTGGTAAGGATTCCAGAGCTGGAAATGGTGGCTCTTGCTGTTCTCACATTCTCACTCAGGTGTTCTCAGGCCAAGATGGGGCCATAGTCAGTGGAGCCAGAGCAAGTCAAACCTCCAGTCTATCATTGCCGTCTTTGAACAACTCATGGGTTAAGAAGAAATCACAGGAAAATTTACAAACACTTTTAGTTGAAAAAAATTTTAAACACAGCATATTTAAACTTCATGGAGCACAGATAAACAGTATTCCACTTTGACCCTTTGTTTCTTCTCTTGAAACAAGCCAGCAGGAAGAAGTAGCAGGCTTTGGAAAATGCAGACAGGCAGTGTTAACATGGTTGGGTGCAATATTGCATCTTCTGTGTTCAAGGCAGTGTTCAAAGAACTGGTTCTATTTTGACTTTAAACGCTCATGAGAACCTTGTCAGGAAGGTGCCATTTTAAAGCCCATTTACAGATTAAGAAACAGAAGCAAAGAGAAATTGAGACTGTGAAGAGTTCCTGATGGGCGCTGGACCTGCAATGTGTCTTGGAGCTGGTGTTGAGGGATTAAAGTAGCATAAGGAGAGTCTATATGCCAGGTTGTCTTGGAGACATCTGCTTGCTTTTATGGCCTTAAGCACTACCTTTCTGAGCCTCAGACATTTCCTCTGAAAATATGAGGTGCTGGTAATACATCACCTTAATGTCTCTGCAGTCCTAAAATTCTGAAATTGTAAATGTCTCAGTGCCTGTATAGTATGTGTATAGAAAAAAATAGTAAATTTCCCCAGATGCTTACTATTTTTGATGCTTTCTAATAATTTCCTTTTAGCCTGATTTTCTTGCAGACTGAACTTCTTAATTTAGCACTTTTTAAAGTACAGACTTGCTGGTAACAGGTTCTTTTATCTTTTATCTGAAAATGTCTTCGTATTCTGTATTCTGCTAACAAGCCCCTCCTGTGATTTAAAAGAAAATTTGAATATTGTATTTTCAGTTCTAGAATTGCCATGTTTTGGCAGTTTTTGATTTCCTTGTTAAGAATTTATTTTAATATTTTGTGAGTGCATTTTTGTTTATTATATGGAGCATAGTTATAAAAGCCACTTTATAGTCTTTATTTTTATTTTCCTTAGCTGCAGGAGAAATATTCTAAGACCCTGAGTGGATACCTGAAACCATTGATATTTCTGTTATGTTCTATGCATTTAGCTATAGATGTGTTCCTATGATAAAGGGGTTTTTGTTGTTGTTGTTTTGAGATTGGTACTTGCTATTTTTTCTAGGCTAGACTTACCTTAGCCTCCTGAGTAACTGGGGTTATAGTTGGTGTGCACTACCACATCCAACTCTGATAAAGTTTAATTTCTAAATCAGACACAGTAAGAAATTAATAATAATAACTAATAATGTAATAGAATAATTATAAAAATATACTGTAATAAAGTTATGTCAGTGTGCTGTCTCTCAAAATTTCTTATTGCACTGTATATAGCCTTCTTCTTGTCCTGATGTGAGATGATACAATGCCCATGGGATGAGATGACATGAGGTGAATTGCCTAGGTACTGTCACATAGCAATGAATTACTATATAATAATGATTACTTGAACATAAGCAATGCAATACCACCTCAAATGATCTGATAACCAAGACAAAGTGACTTTGGAGTGGGTAACATTCACAGTGGATACAGTAGAAAATGGGATGATTCCCATGCCTGGTGGAAGGAGGAAGGACTATGTAAAATTATATCATGGTACCCAGAATGGTATACAATTTAAAATGTATGCATTTTTTTATTTCAGGAATTTTCTATTTAATATTTTCGGGCTGTGATTGACTAAGGGTCGTTGAAACCTTGGAAAGTAAAACCATGGCTAAGGGGGCACTTATAATGTTGTTATAAGTCATTGTCAATTTACAAATTATGTCTCAACATTCTAAATATGTTTATTTATTTATGTCCTTTAGAACACAAAATTAAAATATATATTTATTTATGTCCTTTAGAACACAATATTTTATTCTTGTTTGTCTTTGCAACATTCAGAGTGAACTTGGGATTAAACTTTATTGATTGTTCATCCTTTGAGAATGGATCATGGTTTTCTACTTGTCATATATTGAATGATTTGGGCTTGTGTCCTGAATGACATGAATGTTTTGCTGTGAAGATTCTGGATTGTTATAATTTTATGAAAAGTATTAATTTTCTAAAGTAGACAATTATCTTGGTTAGAGGCTAGCTAAAAATTCTCTCACCTGTGGAAAGGAGTAGTTCAAATAAACCTTCAGCTCTTTCATTTTTACCTGGCAAGCTTATAATCTGGCCTTTCCTTGCTCAGTGTGGGAGTCCTTAGAGACGCAGAGTAGTTTACCTAGAAGTTGGGAGGTCCTTTTTCCGAATCTACCTTTCTTGGCATTTATCCTCTCACACTGGAGGCTTGCTATGGGCCCCATCACTGTGTCTTTAAGTCAGAAAGTTGGTGCATTTTCAACATGTTTTCACCCACTCATGCTGCATGACTTTTCCTTAAAGCAATGCCCATAGAAAGGGCAACTCCACGGTTGCTCTGGTCTTCCTCGCTGTTTTCATACTTCTCCACAGACTGCTGGCTATTCTTCATTCTCTGAAGTCCCCAATGTAGACTGTTGTTGCTTGTGTTTTGCCCGGAGCTCATTTTGTTATCTGTAGGAGTGGTGGTTTGCAAGAGCTTAGTCTTTCCCTAAAATGAAACCCTCTGGTCCTGAGAAATATATTCAATCAACTTGGCTCTAGCAGAGTTTTAGAATAGTCAGAAGTGCTGTTGGAGAATCTTAGCTGTAAGTCATAATTTTGGATGCTAAAATTATGGATTTCAGCACAATTCTTACCTAATTAGGCTAAGTTATGGAAAATATTAAATATCAATGTGTCTTGTGGATGGCTTTGACTATTAATTCTTGAATTGACATTTCTTTTGGCTTGCTCTAACATTGTCTTCTTCAAAGAAGTTGTCATAAGTCATTGTCAATTTACAAATTATGTCTCAACATTCTAAATATGTTTATTTATTTTGTCCTTTAGAACACAAAATTTTATTCTTGTTTGTCCTTAGTAAAAATTGTCATTCACTCAGTACAGTTCATCTCAAATGGATGTTAGGAGAAAAACAAACCAGTTCAATGAATTTGCACTGAAGTATGATTGAGAGTTAGCCCATGTAACTTATTATAACAGTAAATGTATTAATAAATACAATTTTTTATTAAAGACAAAATATAAATACAAGATTTTATATTAAGTAAACACTTATAAAATAGTAAAGCATCCCTGATAAGTGATACATAAGAGTACAACCCGATAACTTATCACAAAGAGACCCCTGGGAATACTACATAAGTCAAAAGTAGAACACTATTAGCATCCCAGAAACCCCCTTCTTCTTCTCCTAGCACTATGGGAAGAAGGGGGGACTCTTCTTCCTAAAGGTACCCACTATCCTGACTTCTAACAGTAGAAAATATTGCTGACTTTTGAAAGTTATATAGATGTCCTGTGTACCAATTCATTAATCTTCCCTTTAGCAGACTGAATTATTAACTTTAATTATTTTATTTTATAATCTAATGGGAATTTATATTTGATCATTTAAAAATTTATCCATTCTCTATTTAAGTTATCTATCTTGTACTTTTGTTTTTTGAAGGTACTAATCACAGTTTAAATTTATTTTTTGATAATTTCAATTAACTTCTTGTGTCTGTTTATGTGATGCTCTTTTCCTAGGTTTTCAAAGTCAGTTCTTATCATTTCGTATGCCTGTTTATTTTTGATTGAATGGTAGATACTGCATATATAAAGTTTTAGAGATGATTTGAGGCTCTGGATGTGGTGTGATTTTCTCTAGAGATTTCCTTTGTTTTTGACAGGGAACAAATATCTATATTAGGAGAAAATCACCTCAATTCAGTTAGGGGTGTGAGTAACACAAAGCTGTGCTCCAGTCCTTTGAGAACTAATGTTCTTCAATTTACTACTTATTTTAGAATAGAGTCTTTTAGTATCCTAAATGAAAATCTGTGTTCATTAGGATTTCTCTTCAACTGACCTCAAATTCCAGTTTTTGTTACTTTACTGTTAAATGTTATATAAAATCTCTTCTCAGCTTTTCAGCCTTTCTGCTGTCTTCTGCTCAACCTCTCAGCATTTCAGACACTACTTTTCTATTGGCAACTGCCTGAAGGAGACAAAAGATGTCAAATGTTGGACTCATCCCTTTGGGCTTTCTTTTCCAAGTTAAGGTACATCAAGTCTTCAATACTTTTTGAGCATAAAATTTGAGGCTTTTTATGTTTTACCCATTTTTTTTTCAGTAGAGAGATTGGTCTGAAACTAGATAATGACCATTGCTGGATAGAAAATACACATTTAAGAAGATGATATATTTGCACCTGTGTAAATCCAGTGGTTGATAGAATTTTAGGCAGTACAGTAATCTTAAAAATGTCAGATTTTGGGTTACATTGAGGCAGGAGATATTACTTGGGTATCTGATGATTAAATCAGCTTCTTCATATTATATGTACCTATAGTTCTCCAAATAGTAGCAGAGGGATGATCTTAGGGCCATCTGTCTCAGCATTATCTTTAAGCACTGGCCTTCTGTGAAAAACAGTGAATGTCTTTATTTCATAGTCTGGATATATGTGCATCTGCTTGCCACTAAAAAAAAAATCAGTATATTGTCTATGTAGTCTTTCTGATACCTACATTGAAACTAGATTTAGAGTATATGCACTTTCCTCTTTCCCTCTAGGTTACCTTTCTTTCCTTCCTTTCTCCTCTTTTTTTTTTTTTTTTTTTGACTCAAGGTCCACCCAAGCTCTGTTGTATTGCAGGATACAGGCTATCACTTTGCAAGTAATTTGGAAATTTTGTTTCAGTTACATTTGGTAGATTTTTGTTGGGTATTCATTGGAACAAGGCTTGTCTATAGAGAGAGATTAAAATATGGCTTCTGACCTGTAGAAGCATGAGGTTCAGGAAGAGGATGAGGCAACTGTACAACCCTGCCATAAGCTGGGATGTGATCGCCATCAAAAAGATGCTAGTGGAGTTGTGGAGGGAGAGGCAGCTTCTTGTTGAACCAACTTAGGAAAGAGATGACACTTAAATTGGCTTGAGTGGGAGACATTTAATGTGAAGGAGATGAAACAAAGGTAGGAATTTTCGTAAGAGATGGGTTCTGTGAGTGGAGTTGTCAAGTCTGACTCAGTAAAGATAAATGTGTTACTTTTATATTGTAAAGAGTCATGTTTATTTTTAATTTTGTTTTTGTAAAACTTTTTTAACACTAACATGAATAGCTTGCTATTAATTTAGGAAACAGTGATGGGCTATCAAAGGTCTTATATGTAAAAGTGACAAGACACACCCTATGATTTAGGACCCTTGTGCTTGGATTTTGTTATGATCACATTCTAGAAAGGGAGACAGTTAAATGCAGTAATTGAGCAGATTTTTTTGTCTTCTATGTTCATCTTTCTTGCCAAATATTTGGTTCTCTGTTTGGAAAAAAAATCTATTTAGTTTTAAATAATTTATTATTTCATGTATCCAATCATTTATTTGTTGAATATTTGCCATCTTATCATGTGGCAGACACATGGTAAGATGCTATGTGCAGTTCTTACCTTGAAGATGTACTTGGAGGCAGATTTTGGTAAAGGATTCAGAGAAGAGATGGTTCTTCAGTTATATCTTGGAGGAAGAAGAGAGGGAGTTAGTTCCAGGTAGGCAAGGGCAAGCTGTTTAATAGGAATGAGTGTTGGGTAGAAGACCCAAAAGACCTGAGGGTGTAGAGAGTCTAGTACCCATATAGGAAGCTAGAGAATTCATATTGAAGGCAGCAGAGAGCCAGCTACTTGGTTATTTTAAACAGACATAGGACAATCAAACTGGCATTTTAGACTGGGGAGAGATGGAAGAGGTTGAGGTAGGAGGCAGTTCTCTTGGTAACAGTGAGGCCCAGATAAGGCTGTGGAATTAGAGACAAAAAGAGCAAACAGAGGGAATTGCACAAGTTGAGTCATTGACCATCTGCCAAATGACATTAGAACCTCACATTATTATTTATTAGCATCTTCTGGTCTGTGGTCACTTTGGGAGGAATCTTCTTAGAAATCTTTCCAAGAAGGGAATCCTGCAGAGGTTACTGAGAAGGAATCACTGGGAAGACCCCAGTTTTGTTGACTCTGTGAGCTTCTCACAGTATCTCTTGGCTTACAGATACACATCTTTTGTCTTTTAGAAAAGTGTCTGCATTCCAATAGATAGCCTGTACGTCTTGTGATATGATACATGAAAGTAATTTCTATTTGTCTTAGTACAGTAAGTAAACCCTCTGCTGCTGCTAGGTACATTTTCTCCTTTTCACTTGGTTAAGGAACTCTAGAAATTGCCTTCCCTGCCAATCAGATATAACACTGACTTATATACCCTCTATTGCTTGGCAGTATATATAAGACTGGATATCTAGGAAGAAGGGAGGAGGACTAGAAGAACGCTCAGATGTTAATATGAGAGATGTGACTTTTGTCATTGTGTGACTCACTATTGGGAGACCGTGGGAGGAGAGCGTGGGTGACTTTTGTGTTCTACTTCTTCAAGTCACTCTCTCCACCACTTTCAAGATGCCGATATGCCTACACATAGAGCTAATACTGTAGGGGTGGGGGCTTGCTGAGTGCAAACCCCATTCTCTACTTCCGAAGGATCAGCTTAAACCTTTGGAATGGAGGATCTCTGTATCAGAGGTCTAAAGCTTGTGGTTATTTATAATCTACTCAATATGATGCATCTAAGTACGTGGGAAAGATCAGCTTTTGTGTGTGTTCTTAGCAAGCAATGATTGCAGTCAAAATTTAGTTTTAAAATTGGATTGAAATTACCACACACTCTTGGGAGCAGACTTGATTACTTACAGAAGATTTCTATTGCTAAGTATTTATATTTCGTGATCTTCAATAAACTCTAATAATTTCTTTCAGTTTTTTGACTAATATTTTAGTATGGATACAAACACCAAGAAGTCACCTTCTCAGTATCACTTATCTCTCCTGAATCTCTTTTCTTTCAGTTATTATCGGATGCATCACAGCCTCTTGAAAGTCAGAATTTTTCTCCTGTGGTGCGAGACGTAAGTTATAAGAATTTCTTTACATGAATGTATTTTCTGAAGACCATCCTCACTCCCCTCTGTCCTTTATTCATTCTCTCTCCCTCTTTCTCTCTCTCTGGAAATTTAGGAAGAAGGGAGAAAGGCTAGAAGGATGCTGGGATGTTAATTTGAGAGATGTGACTTTTGTCATTGTCTGACTCAATTTTGGGAGACAGCAGGAGGAGAGTGTGGGTGACTTTTGACTTCTGCCCCTCTGCCTCTTTTCTATTGGTCACCAGCCCATGTTTGTAGGACTGAATTAGTTGGATGCTAAAAGAAATTTCTTGTGTCATATACATTTAGGCAGTGATCACATCCAACGGTACATTGACTGATAAATACAAATATATCCAGAAACTTCGAGAGAGTAGGTAAGTACGGTTTAGATTCTCCTGTTTTATACATTTGTTCTTGGATTTGATGAGTATTTTTTTAAAAACTTCAGTGGGAGTTCTTAATTTTAGGCTTATACAGCCTGCTAATTTTGATCCTGTTGTCTCTGTAAATGTAGAACATCCAAGCAAACGAACTTAAATAAGCAAAAGTCCAAAAGGGCTGTCATTTGAGTAGCCCCTTGTTCTTCCTCTAGCATTTCGTGTGTTTTGATTCCTCAGTCATTTTTTCAAAGGAAAATGAGAATATTAACTCCACTGTGGTGTTTTCCATTTGGATTTTAGATGAAGGTTGGGACTTTCTTTTGTCTAGTGTGTGGTTCTGGAAAGTGGGCTCTTAGGAAGACATTAAGGGAAATAGTGAACAAAGCAAATAGTGACAGGTAATTTTCCCTAGGGATTCTCATTTGAAAGAAGGTGCCACATAATGTTTTAGCAAATCTACCTAAGATAATAGTTCTCTTAGGTATTCAGATGAGACTCCTGTTTCTTTCTTCTTGGATTCTGAAAACATTGACACTTCTTTGGAATATTCTGATTTGCTCCAGCTGATTACACTTAGTTTGTATTTATATCTGCTCCACTGGTTTCTTCACATTTAAAAACATAGCTTGTGACTGAATTCTCAGGAGAAACTAGAGTGAGAAAACAAAAATATGTCTTGCTCAGTGGTTCTCCCTATAAGAAGTGAGTAAAAAGATCTGCCCAGATCAAGTATTTCAAAGTTTTGTCTTTCGCACATGGGTTTGCTTTATTTAATGAAGCAATGAAGCATTCCGGCAAAAGAGTGTTTAATTATTTTTAAAAAGAAGCTAGCTCTATAATGCCATCAGAGAATTTCCTAGAGGGGCAACTGCACGTGGTGTATCCTACAGCTTCCTCTGTCTTTTTATTCTCATTATCTGATTACCTTTTTCACTACTTACACCAGTCACATAGCTAATATGACCAATGACAATAATATCTTCACAATGTACCATATTTCATGTAGTAGCAGGTCTCCTTGGTTCCAACTATTAGGACTTCACCTTCTACCTTCCCCAATGAATTCTTGTGCTAGGAGACTGATAATGAAGATTGCATTTTGAAAGGAAAATTTACCTTAGTTTGAATCCTGTCTGATTCTTGTGTTCTTTTCATCACTTGGCCCAGTGATCATTCACCTGGAACCAGGGGCTTGGGGATCCTGAAGAAGTGAACAGGGTTAGAATCTAGGAATGAGTGCTTTAAAACATATTTTGAACATTTTATATTTATACATCAAAAAGTTTTAATTACACAAAATTTAGAAAATGTTATAGAAAGATTATATAGTAACCAATTAATGGTGATTCTTTGGAAGGTGAAATGGGATGGGAATAGCAGTTAGGGAGATCTTTTCTCATTAGTGATATGCATATGTTGTGAGTGAAGAGAGGCAGGGACATGTTATATTTATATTTATCATTTGTTAATAATGAAAAGATTCATGGTTTATAATTTGAGAGACATCCTGGCCTAAAGATTAAAACAGCTTCTGGCACTAGGCCAGCTCTATGGTTTCATGTTGATATTTGGGAATTTGATTCAAAAGACACTTAATGAGGGCTGGGGATGTGGCTCAAGCGATAGTGTGCTCGCCTGGCATGCGTGTGGCGCTGGGTTCGATTCTCAGCACCACATACAAATAAAAGATGTTGTGTCCACCAAAAAAAACCCTAAAAAATAAATATTAAAAAATTTTCTCTCTCTCTCTCTTAAGACACTTTATGAGTACCTTCCATATTCAAAGCATTAATGGGTTTATAACGATGTCTTCATCACTGTTTGTAGGAAAGAAAGGCTTTTTCCCAGAATAAGGTTTGAATTCTAACAGAACAAACTGTTCGAAAATGAAACTCCATCCTGGAATTAGCCTCAAGTTTCTACAGTAAAGCCATTGCATTTGTAATTTTAGAGCTATGATTTTGACTGTTCTCATATGACCCTAAAGATACATAGCAAAACAACTTCTAATGTGTATAATAGTGATCTCAGATTATTGTCTCTTTGCACTGTTGTGAGGATTCAAATCAAGTCCCAAAGGAAAGCCCTTAGCACGACTGAATCATATCCCCTTGAAGGAAAAACTGTAAAGCCAACTTAGAGTTATGAGTAAGCCAAGAAGTGGTCCAGTGTCTGCATGGGACGTCGACACACACAGGACATCTCAGTGATGTGAGGCTTCTGTCTCCATCCTACAAAATCTAAAATGGAAATGAAAGATCTTGGTATAAGGAATTTCTGTTCAAGTTCTTATTTAAGTAGTGTGGGAGAAATTATTTCCTCATAGTCCAGGTTTTGCTTTGTTTTGGGGACAGCAAGATTCTGCTATATATAATGCATAAGATTTTAAATGATACCCCCCACCTATTTTTCCCCCCACAGAGAACGTGTTCAATCAATTTCAATGAGTACCAAGAAAAAGGTGTTGGTTCTTGGATCTGGCTACGTGTCTGAACCTGTGTTAGAATACCTGTCAAGAGACAGAAACATAGAAATAACAGTAGGTAAATAAGCCCTCGTTTTTTTGTTTTTGTTTTTTTTGGAAGAAGAAAAACTGATGTAAATTTTATTTTATTTATTTATTTTTTTTAATTTTTTTATTATTGGTTGTTCAAAACATTACATAGTTCTTGATATATCATATTTCACACTTTGATTCAAGTGGTTTATGAACTCCCATTTTTACCCCGTATACAGATTGCAGATTCACATCGGTTACACATCCATTGATTTACATATTGCCATACTAGTGTCTGTTGTGATGTAAATTTTAGATAACAATTTTCTTTCTAAAATTATTTTTTGGAGATGTTGTATGTTACTCTTTGTCCAGTGGCAAGAAATCTAAAAATTGGACTTTTTAATTCTTGAAATAGGCTCTGACATGATGAATCAAATTAAACAGTTAAGCAAGAAATATAATATCAAGCCTGTTAGCATGAACATTTGTACACAAGAAGAAAAGTTGGGCTCCTTGGTGGCAACACAGGATCTTGTCATCAGGTATTTGGAAAGAATGAGTTCTATATTTCTTTTTGGTTGTTATTTCTCTTCCCTTATTTTCTCTTGGTCTTTCTCCTTCTCCCCTTCTCTCCTCTGCTCCTCTGTTCTCTTTTCAATTGAAATATGCATCCAGTAAGGTGCATAAAACTTGTAGCTCAGTGAATTTTTAGAATGAACATATCCACATCAAGAAACAAATGGGAGTGGTACCCCAGGAACTCTTTGTGTCACTTCCCATTCATCAACTTTGTCCTCTAGTGTAAATGTTCTTCTGGCTTCTAACATACAGATTAGGTTTTGTCTGTTTCCAACCTTGATGTACTTGGGTTCAACCAGTAATCCTTCCTTTATTCAACATTGTGATTGTGAGAAACGTTTGTTATTGTCTGGAATTGTAGTTTATTTATTCTCATGACTCTGTAGAATTCTTTTGTATGAATATACAATTGCTATTTATTTGACTGTTGGTAGATATTTAGGTTGTTTCTGGATTTTGAATTTATGAATTATGCTGCTATAAACATTTTAGTGTTTGTTTCTTGGTGACCATATAGACTACGTTCTGATGATTTTAAACTTGAAGTAGAATTCCTGGATCATGAGTTATTCATATTTCATGTTTTTGTCTATTTTTTCTTCTGGATTTGTAAAGCTTAATTGAAAAGGAGATTCTCCTTTAAACATTTTGAGTCTTACCATGGGAACATATCTTCCAATATAGTGATTATTGCTACTTAGAAAAGCAGATTGAACTTTATAGATCTAACATTGATTGATAGATATACATGAGGTCAGTGTTAGATTTGAATGTCAAAGTCATGAGAATAGTGATTTATTCTTAGAATACAATTTTTCCAAGGTAGGAGAAAAAAAAAAAAAAACTACCTGCTTACTGATAGTGATTGCTTAATAATGTCCATAGTTAGATCAGATTCAAATTGTATCTTTGGAGGAAGTTTTGTAATGTCCATTTTAAAAAGTAGACTTGGAAACAGATTGAATGAAAGGTGATTCTAATTATAGGTGGGAAGTTATGCATTACCTCTTGATATCTTTGAATATAGGCTCACCTTGGGCACTTAAAAGTTTACTCATATTAGACATATTTTATATAAATTAATTTTTATTTAGCAAAAATTAACTAAAGATAAATATATCTTGTCTGGTAATGATATGACTATGATAAATAATTCTGATTCAAACTTGAGTAGTCTAACCTTAGTAAAGCAAAATAATTTATCTTATCACACATGGATACTTAAATATGCCATTTTTCTGAGAAAACAAAAAGAAAATAACATAATAAAACACACTTCAAAGGGAATCTGAAGCAAAATATGACAAGATAATGGATAAAGGCAATTTATTAATGTTCAAAATTCAAATTAAGCAAACTAGTAGCCTTCAATAGCAGTTAGCCTTAGTAAAATCTGTTTTTTGTTTAACTTTTTTGTACTTGGTGAATTTTATATGCTGAATAGTGGTGATTTCATTAGACATTATTATTCTGTATTATTCCTTAAATAACTTTATTATTTTTTAAGTTGGAAAAGTTATTTTGATATAAATACAGTGTTAGGGGTTTAAGAACTAAAATGGGCAAAAATGTTTTACAAACAAATATAATAATATATTAAATTTTAATGGTTTTAATTTTTAAAATTTTAGTTTTTAATGATTTAATATGAAATAGTAATCAAATTTGGTTAGTTTCTTTGAAAATCCATTTGCATTTTGAGTGTGTTTTTTACAACTGATACTTTTAATCATTTTGGATTAATTGGGTTGAAGTCAAATGACTCAAGTTATGTCCCACTGAGTGCCCATTATATCACCTTCAAAAAGAGGGGTCAGCTCTAATCCCATTTTCCAAAAATCAAAACAACATCAACTGAAGTCCTTCCATCTAGACCTTGAGTGAAGAATGACAATTACTCCTTTGTTTCCATATAACATATGAACAGACTGAGGGAAGAGATGGATGTTAAGTGAGGTTCACTAAGGAGGCTTTTAGATGTGCCAGCAGGATGAATTTATTCTATGAACCTCAGGGAGTCCTTGGTCATTTCTGAGAGAAGTGCCATGGGACTGAATGTTCATACAGATAAAGGTGCGTCGGAAGGGGGTGTGTGTTAGTCAGCTTTTTGCAACAGTGACAAACACCTGAGGAAAGTAACTTTGGGAAAAATTTGTTTTGGCTCAGGGTTCAGGAGATTTTGGTCCATAGTAGACTGGGTCCATTGCTTTGGCTCTGAGATGAGGCAGAAAATCATGGTGAAAGGGCAGGACAGAGGAAGTTCATGACAGCCAGGAAACAGAGAGATGGTAGGGGAAGGGACAAGACACAGTCCCCAAGGCATGCTCTCAGGTACCCACTTCCTCCAACTGTGTCCCACTTGCCTACAGTTTTCACTACTTCTCAGCAGTCTATTCAGCTATCAATGGACTAATCCACTGATGAGGTCAGAGTCCATCCAATTACTTCCCCAAAGCCCCACCTCTGTACATTGCTGATTTGGGGAGCAAGCCTGAAACACGTCAACTTTAGGGGGGACATTCCAGATCCAATCCATAATGAAAAGAGAGTTTCTTATTCGTTTCTGCCTCTGTTTTTAAGCCTGTTGCCTTACGTGTTGCATCCTATCGTGGCCAAGGCATGTGTCGCAAGCAAAGTTAACATGATCACTGCAAGCTACATCACACCAGCCCTAAAAGAACTGGAAAAGAGGTGCGTTCCAACCATTTCCAACAAATTAAGTGGCTCTGTGGCTTTGTTTTCACTTTATATCCAACTTTTTGTTGTTCCTCTTTCCACCTGTTTGCAGTGTGGAGGATGCTGGAATCACTGTCATTGGTGAATTGGGATTGGACCCTGGGCTGGATCACATGTTGGCAATGGAAACAATTGATAAGGCCAAAGAAGTGGGAGCCACGGTGAGCCTAGTTTAATCCCAAAGTCCATTTAGAAAGACATTAAAGGTCGTTTCTCGTGTACACAATCTTTCTATAATTGTCACGAATGATGCTGCTGCATTATAGCTCATTCTTTGCCGGGGAATTTCAAATAAAATTTTGTGCCGTCAGTCAAAAATATAAAACAATGTCTGAGTCTTGGGTAGCAACTAATTTTTAGAAAAAATGGACATTACTACAATATTTTAGCTTCATAAAGAATAAATTCTTTATGGAGGTTTATGGACTGCTTTGGAGGTTCTGTAATATAGTTTGACTTTTGAAAGTGAGAAAAGGGTCTTTGGAATATCATCATTATGTTGGAGTATGAGATATTTGCACATAACAAAGTACTATTGAATATGTTAACTGTTTTAATTTTTGGAATATAAAAATACATGTAAATTTTAATATGAACTGGAATTGATAAGAAGTAATTGATAAGAAGTTCATTTTTAAATGAACAAAATGTTAGTTACTGTCTCTAGATATCCCTTTTATTTTAAATGTTTATCAAATATAACTAGTTAATCAATTAGTGTCTGATGTTAAGGACATATATTTAAAGCTTTAATACTTCAAAAGAAGAAAAACTTTACAGCAGATTTACCCCATGAATATCATTGCCCTCAACTGATGATTTAAATTCATTATTCTCCCTAACTTATTTTTTATTCTCCCTCATCCATTAATGTTTTTATTTACAGATTGAATCTTACATTTCCTACTGTGGTGGGATCCCAGCCCCTGAACATTCAGACAACCCTTTGAGATACAAATTTAGCTGGAGTCCAGTGGGCGTTTTGATGAATATCATGCAGCCTGCCACCTATCTGCTCAATGGAAAGGTAAAGAAATACCTTCAAAGCTTTAGAGATACAAACCTGCAATGACTGCCTAACAAAGTCCAAACTCTCTCTCCCTGAGTTGCTGCCGAGGTCCTCTAACAATGGCTCTGCTGCCTCCCCCGCCCCCATTGTCCCTTCCTTCCCAGCATACATCTCCTGTACCATTTAGTGTGGTCTTACCTTCCAGCAAAGCCTGTGCGCATTCTTCTCTTTTTGCCGTCTTGCAAGTTGCTTTTGGAAATTCACATCTCATCTCTACACTCATACATTCTGGTCATCTTTGCATTTATTTCAGCATTTACTGAGTAGCTGCTGTTGTTGGCTGTGGGATGAGGCACCAAAGGCTGCCACACTGAATGCAGTGCCCATCCTCAGAGAACTCACCACTGATGGGGGTGGCTCTCGGTACAATTTCATCCCTAGCTGCTGTGTAACAGAACATAAGTACTCTCCTAATTTAGTATTATTTTTACCAATTCATGTAAGGAAATTGTCTCAGAGAGGATGTTCAAGGTCATCATCAGGGACTCAAAGCCAGTTCTAAATGACTCCAAAACCTTTTCTTTCCCCTTTTCCTAGATTGCTTGCTATCAGTGAAACAATAGACACTGGAATAAACAACTATAATATAAGAAGAAGCATTTCTAAAGTATACCAACATGCCACAGAAATACACAGAGGGCAGCTGATCTAACCTAGGTGAAATGGTCGGTGGAGAAAGAAGGAAAAGCAATGGAGAGAAGGCTGAGCTCAGCCTGGAAGGATAAGAAGGTGCCATTCAGGCAGGGCGCTTCCCTTTATGAAGCAAATCCATGAAGGAGAAGTCAATTGTAGAGAGTTAGGCACAAACGGCTGAGCCAGTATTAAATCGCATGATTTGGGATGTGGCTCCCAATAGTTTGGACTTATTGATTGTTTCCATTGCCCATCAGCCAGGTCTTTCATGCCTATGATGTAAATCTTGGTCATAAACTTGGCTGCATATCAGATACCTGGGTCCTATCCTTAAAGATTCTGATTCACCAGAGTTTTGGGATTTAAAAAAAATCTTCCCAACTGATTCTAGTGTCCATCTACATTCTAGTGTGATCAGCAGACTATAGATTCATTTAGAACCCTACTAAATAAGCAGGGCACTTTAGGCGAATGTGGGAAAGATACTGAATGCTTCAGAATAAGAAACCAAGTGCTGGCTTCCTTCACAGTGTCACCAAAGGCTAGGCAATGGTTAAGTCCATTGCATATCAGTCTCTCCATGTGTGATATGAACACTGAAATTTCATCCAGTTCTCCAGTTCCATGATTCATTATGGTTTGGGCCAGAATCTCAGACCAATGTTCTCCCAAGTGCACACATCCTTTCATGTGCTGCTTACTGTCTGCCTCCTGTTGCATTTCAGCAGCTCCTTCCACCTCTTGCATTTTGGAAGGACATTGGCCTGTGTTTCTTACAAATGCTAGGACTAGCTAGAAAAATTCTTGCTTCAATTGTGCAAAATGCTGATTTTCAGGAGGCTATCTCAATGCTAGGGAAGATCCAATGAAAGGCTCAGCAGAATGCCTAGTGGAAGGAGCAAGGGATTGGACACCCATGGACCTGGTTTTGTTCTGCCATGAGCTGGGTGGACTTTGGGCTTCTTGTCTAAAGAGGACAATAATATCAGCTTCGCAGGGTTCCCGCAATAAGACTCAGTGAAATCCTAGAGATTGCAATGTGCTTAACAACTGGTTGACAGGCATGTCATCAGTCTTTAGCAGATATCAGCAAAATAAAGAAATTAATGGTCATGAGAGCTCAGGAAAAGCAAGAGGTTATTCTCGGCAGCAGAAGTCATATTTGTTGAATTTGAAAGGAGTGCTTTTTCACATTTTCCTGACACTGTGGGGAATTTGAAAAAGAAAACACATGATGCTTTTCTTTCTTAGCATTTTTTTTTCAAGGTCCTGCTTAAGTTTTTTGCGGACAGCTTTTCCTGACACTCTGTCTTCCATTCACTCCTTTGTCTGAATTCAATTACATGTCAGATACTTAACACTCCATTGTCTGTATTTTTCTGGGCGTTGTTATTAGTCACTCAGTAACTCAAGTGTATCCAGTCTGTCTCTGGAGCCAGACTGTTAAACTTCTTAAAACCTCTCTTGTATTCTTGTCCCTCCACCCACTCTGCTTCCATCACCTCCACCACAGAGCCAGCCTTAAATGACACGCAGAATCTTACCGAGGGAGCCAAGTGACCTCTCTGGCTTCTATTTAAAATTGAAGTGTCAAACTTTTCCAGCAATTAGAAAATGAGTTAGGACATATTATCTCATGTCCTTGTGGTAAGTTCCAGCCACTGGTACTATTTCTCAATTCTAATCAGATTTCTAACAAGTCTGATTTCCTTCCACCTATTTAGAGACAGTGATTCATCTTCTCCTAGTTCCTTTTCCTCTACAGGTGGTGCTTAGCTTTCCTGCCTTGGGAAGAAAGACAGTCTTACATTTGGGCAGGACATGGCAGAGCTTTGTCACGGTCTCTTTCAGCTTCCTCTCCCAGTCTACCCCAGATAAACACATACTTCAAGTAAAACCTGCTTTCTCTGCAACCATAGCTTCAAGGTTAAGTTTTCTAGGAGCCCACTTTCCCCTGCCTGCCAGCACCTGACTGCAGTAGACTTTAGGAAATCAGGACAATTATGGCTCTCCCACTGCCCACAGCAATCCATACTTTCCTCAGATACTCCACTGGTGGCACAATCGGAGGTGATATACTGTGTCAATATCTTTTCAAAATACTCATTCAGAAATAAGCACAATTAAGAGGGCCGTGTCATGAAGTAGAAAGCACATGGGCATTAGAGTTGGATAGACCTGGCTTCAAGTTTGCTCATGGGTGACTCTCTGAGCCTCAGTTTCTACCTCTATCAAATATGCTATTGCCTAGATGGAAGAGAAGGTACCCAAGGCACTTGAAATACTATGGGCCTGGAATAAATGACTCTATGTTTCCTGTGTTAAATTCCTCGTTGTATCACTTGAGCAATTTTCATATCACATCAGTTGTCAGTCAGGATTTCCAGGACTTTAGAGTAGAAGTAGGTGACTTTCTGAAAACCTATAAGGATAAGATATACTCTCTGTGGTTATAAACATGTCAAAATATACTCTACTGTCATGTATTTCTAAAAAGAACAAATAAAAATAAATAACTAAAAACTAATTATATAGGGAAAAATTTTCTTGTTGCTTAGCGATGAAGCAGATTGTGGTTATTTGAATGTTTGATATAAAACATTTGACAATGATTCTTAATGACTAGGAGATGTATGCGTGTGTGTGTGTGTGTGTGTGTGTGTGTGTGTGTGTAAAACATTTGGACTTAGAGTGGCCTGCAACATCAATGAGAGATGAGCCAGATTCTGCTGAGAGTAGGTCTTGGATGTTAGTATCATCAGAGAATAAAGAAATGAAATGCATACTCTCTGTGAAGTAGATACATCTTTCTGTCTTCATTCAAGTCATTACTTAAATATTAAACATGACAGGGTTTATTGAACCCATGGTATGTCACTAGAAATGCAACTCTGAATTGATACAAGTGGTAATGATTACCCTGTAATTTTCTGGATCTGGTTGCTTAGCCAACTGTCAGTCTCTCTAAATGAATCAATACCATTCAGTTTACAGTTCCTGATTTTCTTCCCCAGAATTCATGATGGACTTACGAACTAGCTGATTTATTTCTCATTGGTAAGATGCTGGACTTTCATCTTTCATCATTTTTATTCAGTTTTTCTTTTTTAAAAATTTCCTAACCTTTAAATAAGTAAACAGAACTTTGGAATTGCCATAGGTTATAGAAGGGAAATGGATGTGGAGAACCTAAGCGTCAACATTTACCTTCTTTATTTGATTTTTAAAAAACTTTTGAATCATATCAGAAGATTTATTTTAAACAAATAGTACAGAAATTGCCTCTCTGGAAATGTTAGTGGTGCATCGCAGAAGGGGTTACAAGAAAATTAAATGGAAGGCATTTCTCACAGCAGCACAGCGTTTTAACCAGAGAGATTCTGCCCATCCTGACACTGCAGTCTGGGCAGCCCTTTTCCTCCTGGTCTTCCGCCATATTGAGATGAGGTGTTGATTGTTCATGTTAAGGCACATGTGGAGCCCATCTGCAAATAACTATGGGAATAATTAAGTGTAGCCAAAGCATTGCCTTTGGGAAAATTCCTTTGAGTTCGTCCTGAGGCTCCCTGGAAACCTCTTTGTGCCTTGTCGAGTGTACAGTTTTAGAGATGTGGTCAGAGATGGTGGCTCGCTGTGCAGCCAGGACAAAATCCAGCTCACTAGGATCCCTGACCCGAAGTCTCAGCCCTGATTTTATCACTCCAGAATTCTTTCCATTATCTCTCAGATAACCACAAACCTCACAAACTAAAAGAAAATGTAGTCCTCCAATTAAAATAAAGACAAAACCAAGCAACAAAACAAAACAAAAGAGCTTTACTGCATTTTTCCCACTTGCCTTTTATTTATTTATTTATTTAATTTGTTTTAATTAGTTACACATGACAGTACAATGATCTTGACATATCATACATTTGAGTCAGATGGGATATAATTTCTCATTTTTCTGAGTGTACATATTACAGAATTACATTGGTCATGCAGCTTTACTGCATTTTGAATGTGCGTGTGGGAAGAGGTACAGGTAAAAGATGTCGTGAGATATTAAAGAGCTTGGGAATCCATGATTAACTTCTCATCGGCCATAAGATTATGGGTAGTACTTATTTGAGTTTCACTGTATGCTCTCAGCATTGTCTTTGTTGTGAAGGGAGGTCTCCTCACAACCTCACCCGCCCTCTAACATGTACACAAAGTTTTATGTACTGGTCTGGCTGTGAGCTCTTTGTAGTTGCTACTTCATGGTTCCAGGTACTGGATAGACATATAGTTAATTTTCAATGAGAAAAAGAGTAGATGGAAGACAGATATTACATCTTACTCATCACTGTCCTTATTCTCTCCACAATTTGTGTGATCCCTGGACATACATAGTAGCTGCTCAATAAATGCTAGCTGTGTGAAAGGAATGTATGACTCAGGCCTGACATGGAATTCAAGAGGGTGTGAGAGTGAAAACAACAACAAAAAAATTACCATTTCGATTTGAACATAGAAGCCATTTAAATAAGTATCTGTTATTTTTGCCTTAGTGTTACCATAATTCATAAGTTTATTGAAAAATTTATAAAATTATGGTAACAGTGAAACAGCTTGACTCTGGGATGCTGATTACGATGGTTTCATTAAAATTTTATTTTTTAAACTTCTGTTTCTTTGGGGTAGTTGATGCAGATGAACCCAGAGGGGGACAAGCTCTGCTGTAACCCCACCTGCACCTCTTCAATGTTCTCAGGTCGTGAATGTCACAGGAGGGGTGTCCTTTTTGGAAGCAGTCACTTCCATGGATTACTTCCCGGGACTGAATCTGGAAGGGTATCCCAATAGAGACAGTACCAGGTATGCTGAGATCTACGGCATTCCGTCTGCCCACACGCTGCTGCGGGGCACACTGAGGTATAAGGTAAGCAACTGTATTGTAGATTAAACACCTTGCCAGTTTTGATGTAAGTGTGTGAATACTTAATTTCCCTTATTAATCAAAGTAATTGAGATGAAAAACCAAATCACAGCCTCTTTTCTCTTTTGATTAACAGTTTTAGAATGTGCCTCTTTTCTCTTTTGATTAACAGTTTTAGAATGTCAGATGTCAACTCAAAATCACAAAGGAAAATATAATGCCTTATTAGCAGTCAGGGGCAAGAAGGTTCAGGTTTGTGAGATTTGGGGGCCATGTGGCCTCACCAGGACTCAATTTCTCTTTGTTCCCCAGCCCTTTTCGCCAGGATTCCCTGCAGTCCCGATTTCCACACAGTGGCAGGCGGATGGCAGGGGCTTTACTTCTTGCACTCTGTCAAATCCAGTGGAAATATAAAAGCTCATCTTTCTAATCATTAAAAATGCATTTTTTTGTCTCTTTAGCTGGGATTTATCTCCGATGTTGGTAGAATAAAAGTATATTTTGATCTATGATATTCAATATTGATGAAGATGGAGTCAGTCTCATTTGAAACATCTGGATTGGAGCTGGGGAAAGGGACAGGGTGACAGGGACTTCCCCAAAGCACACCAGGAATTTTTTAAAGTATTTTAAAATAAAATAACTGATGTAATTCTGCAATCTGTATATGGGGTAAAAATGGGAGCTCATAATCCACTTGAATCAAAGTGTGAAATATGATATATCAAGAACTATGTAATGTTTTGAACAGCCAACAATAAAAAATTAAAAAAAAAGTATTTTTTTAGTTGTCAATGGATCTTTTATTTTGTTTTATGTGTATGTGGTGCTGAGGATGGGTCCCACAGCCTCACACATGCCAGGGAAGCACTCTGCCACTGAGCCAAAACTCCAGCCCTGGAATGTTTTTAGACCACCCAATGGATAACACATTCTAGGAGGAAAAAATATAAATGTCCGTTACCAAGGTAGGCAGACCTGAGACTGACTGGCAGAATAGGCCTAGCAGCCCGCCGGTGTGGTAGACACATCACCCCAATTGGAGGAGGGGCAGAGCAGAGCAGCCACCCGCGCCTGCAAGGTAGGCAGACCTGTGACCGACTGGCAGAACAGGCCCAGCGGCCCGCCAACGTGGTAGACAGATCACCCCAATTGGAGGAGGAGCACAGCTGCCACCCGACCCTGCAAGGGAGACTTTGCAACTATACAAGAGCAATATAAATATATAGGGGGGAAATTCAAGAACACAACAGTTTCACCAAGCAGAAAGAAACGCAAGCAGTATGAAAAGACAAGGAAAGAAAGGACCACAAGCAATGCAGGTCAACTCAACCTTAGAAGAGGTAATAGCTGCAGCAGATGGAATTTCAGATAAAGAATTCAGGATTTACATGCTTCAGATGATCTGGAGTCTCAAGAAAGACATTAGACAGCAAAATCAGACAATGAAAGATCACTTCAACAATGAATTACATAAACAAATCCAAGAAGCAAAAGATCAACTATAGAGGGAGATAGAGGTTATAAAAAACAAACAGAAATCCTAGAAATGCAGGAAGCAATAAACCAACTTAAAAACTCAAATGAGAATACTACCAGCAGAGTAGAACACTTAGAAGATAGAACATCAGACTATGAAGACAAAGTATTTCAACTTGAAAAGAGCATAGACAGCTCAGCAAGACTCTTAAGAAACCATGAGCAGAACATCCAAGAAATATGGGATAACATAAAGAGACCAAACTTAAGAGTCATTGGGATACAGGAAGGTATAGAGGTCCAAACCAAAGGAATGAGCAATCTGTTCAACGAAATAATATGAGAAAACTTCCCAGACTTGAAGAATGAGACAGAATCCCAAATCCTAGAAGCCTACAGGATGCCGAATGTGCAAAATCATAAGAGATCCACACCTAGACACATTATAAAGAAGATGTCCAACACACAGAATAAGGAGAGAATTTTAAAAGCTTCAAGATAAAGGAAGCAGATTACATTTAGGGGTAAACCAATCAGGATAACAGCTGGACTTTCAACACAGACTCTGAAAGCTAGAAGGTCCTGGAACAACATATTTCAAACGCTGAAAGAAAATGGGTTCCAGCCAAGAATTGTGTATCCAGCGAAATTAAGCTTCAGGATGGAAGATGAAATTAAAACCTTCCATGATAAACAAAGCTAAAAGAATTTTCAGCTAGAAAACCATCTCTTCAAAACATCCTCGCCAAAACATTACAGGAAGAGGAAATGGAAAATAACAATGAAAACCAACAGTGGGAGGTAGTACAGTAATGAGAAAAAATAATCAAAGAGGAAAAACAAACCATGTTAAGTAACATAAATAAACAAATATGGCTGGAAGAACAATCCGTATCTCAATAATAACCCTAAATGTTAATGGCTTAAACTCACCAATTAAGAGACACAGGCTAGTAGAGTGGATAAAAAAAGATCCAACAATATGCTGCCTACAGGAGATGCATTTCATAGGAAAAGACATAGACTGAAGGTGAAAGGTTGGAAAAATCATATCACTCATATGGTCTTTGGAAACAAGCAGGAGTGTCCATATCATATCAAATAAAATAGATTTCAAGCCAAAGTTAATCAAAANAGCTATTCCCCTTCTCAGTCTATTCCCTAAAGACCTAAAAAGAGCATACTACAGGGACACTGCTACATCGATGTTCATAGCAGCACAATTCACAATAGCAAGACTGTGGAACCAACCTAGATGCCCTTCAATAGACGAATGGATAAAAAAAAAATGTGGCATTTATACACAATGGTATTACTCTGCATTAAAAAATGACAAAATCATAGAATTTACAGGGAAATGGATGGCATTAGAGCAGATTATGCTAAGTGAAGCTAGCCAATCCCTAAAAAACAAATGCCAAATGTCTTCTTTGATATAAGGAGAGTAACTAAGAACAGAGTAGGGAGGAAGAGCATGAGAAGAAGATTAACATTAAACAGGGATGAGAAGTGGGAGGGAAAGGGAGAGAGAAGGGAAATTGCATGGAAATGAAGAAAACCCTCAGGGTTATACAAAATTACATACAAGAGGAAGTGAGGGGAAAGGGAAAAAAATAACAAGGGGGAGAAATGAATTACAGTAGATGGGGTAGAGAGAGAAGAGGGGAGGGGAGGGGAGGGGGGATAGTAGAGGATAGGAAAGGCAGCAGAATACAACAGACACTAGTATGGCAATATGTAAATCAGTGGATGTGTAACCGATGTGATTCTGCAATCTGTATATGGGGTAAAAATGGGAGTTCATAACCCACTTGAATCAAATGTGAAATATGATATATCAAGAACTATATAATGTTTTGAACCACCAACAATTAAAAAAAATAAATGTCCGTCACCTATTTATTGATCACAAAAGAGCAGTTGCATCGTACCTACATAGTAGCTGCTCAATAAATTGCTTGGATCAATTGGATCCAATTGGATCAGGATAAGCGCTGTAATAGTTTCCTAGCATATTTCCATAAATTGAATGGCTTAAAATAACAGAAATTTATTCTGTTACTGTTCAGGAAGCCAGATGTCTGAAATCAAGGTGTGTGCAGGGTTGGCCCCTTCCTGGAGGTTTGGCATGTGGTCATATCATTCCCTCTCTGCCTCTGTCTTCATGCCATCCTCAGTATTCTCTCGTCTCCTCCTTCAGATACCAGCCATTGGATTTAGGGCCCATCCTAAAACCAGGTTGATTTCATATTGAGATCCTTAACTTATTACATCTGCTGGTATCCAAAATAAACTGATATTCAGAGCTCTGTGTGGCCATGAACTTGGGAGCTTCATCCTTTTATCTGTTGCTTTGCATCCGTAGTTCAACTTCTTCCCCATTCTGTCCCCTTCCAACACCCTCCTGGCCACTCTGCTGCCTGAGGATCCTGGTGACCATTGTTATTCTTTATCTGTGCATATTTGATATTTGATATTTTTTAAAAAAGGATTTCACATATAAGTGAGATCATACAGTGTTTTTCTTTTTTGTCTGACTCATTCACCTAGCATAATGTCTGCCAGGTTCATACTCCTATTTATTTATTTATTATTATTTTTTGTGTTCTCAGGATTGAACTGAGGGCCTTGTGCATAGTAGGTGAGCACCTTACCACTTGAGCTACACGCACAGCCTCTATTTATTTATTTATTTTTTAAAGAAAAGATAACCATTTTATTTCTTACTTGTTGGAACATCTATTGGTTTTATGTCTCCCAATATTTACTTCCTAGCATGTTAGTTTTGTTTATATGTGTATTTTTATTGTCTCCCCCAAAAGATTATAAGCTCCCAGAGGGCAGGGTGGCAGTCATACTCTGATGTGCTCATTGTCCAAAGTTAAACAAGATGTCAGTGATAATGTCCTAAGAGACCTAAAAGCCCTGGCTCCCCAACAAGCCTGTAGGCACAGCAGAAATTCTTGTGTGAACTAGTCATGCCATCCCCTGCTCTGGAAGATTTCTTGATCTGTTTTTCTTCAATTAGTTCTATGTGGTAGTAACATTTTTGGAGGTGGAGTCCAGGAGTTAGAATTTCTGGAGAGCTTTCAGTATAGTCTTTTGCTAAACATGCAGAGTTAGGAATAAAGGATCTTAATAGATTTAAGTATTGACTAAAACCCTCAATGTGTTTGAATGAGAGCTAAGTCCATGGAACCCCTGACCATGGAAGATGTTGCAGTGTTTGTCTTGAGGACTGCCCTGAGCAAGCTATGGTAACCTTCAGCAACCCAAATATACTCTCTAGGGCTGGAGATGAGACGCTGTCATTCAAATATGACAGGGAGGCCTTGGACATCCTCTGCCTGCCTGTCACCTGCTGTCCTTCCAGACCCAGTGTGATAACACCTTTCTCTGGGATCTTCCTAACTCCTTGCCCTTGAGCCACCCCTTTCTCGTTTATGCCAATTTCTGCTCCTTTGTGCTCCCATAACTGTGTCCACCTCTGTCATAGCACCAATAATATTCTATGGTAGCTTGGTCATCAGTGGTCACTTATATCAATAATCACTATTTGTTTGCCAGGCATCATTTTTTCTGTCTTATCTGACCCTCTGCTGGTCCACAGTTTCTTCATGGATAGGAATTAAGTTTTTCATCTCTGACGCTTCAGCCCCTGCAATGTGCCAGCAGTTTTGCTCAGTGTTTATTGAAGACAGTCTGTAAAGTAGCTTCATTTCTGGAGGTCTCCATAAAACTATTCCTGGGGCTGGGGATGTGATTCAGTGGGAGAACTCTTGTCCAGCATGCATGAAGCCCTGAGTTCAGTCCCAGCACTGCAAAAATAAAAACAAAACAAAACCTATATTTCTGATATTAAGAAATCCTTAGTACCTGTCAGATCATTGAAGCAAACTTGCATGTTCCTTTTTTTGTTTTGTTTTTCCTCTTTGAATAGCTAGAATATTACAACCTTGCAGAAATATGAAAATTACCAGTTGACCGCACTTTTAATGATGAGATCTCTGATGGCTACCAGGAACTATTATTTATATTAAAAACTTTGTTGCTTCCCAACATTACTTTCCTCTCTCTTTATCCTTGAGCTGTTATTGGAACAGCTACTGAGTTCCCTGTTTCAGGCCTCACATTCCCCCCTGATTTGCACACAGAACAAGACTGTTTTTTTTTTTTTTTTTTTGTTGTTGTTGTTTGTTTGACCTAATATGTCAATCAAAAATATTATTCTGTCATTTGCTCTCCTTTTGCAGAATGAAATGCTGGAATGTAGGAAAATGGTGTGAGGGTGTGAGAATAAAGGGTATACACTCAGTAATATATTGTGATGATATAATAAATATAATTAAATATAATTTCCTGCTTTCTATGCCTATGGTCCAGATGAACAGACACAGAATAACGTATTAATTGCCACAGTGGAGGTAGTACAAAGACTATGGAATTCAGGGAAGGGAATGCCCACTCACTTGGGGTTTCAGAGTTGGATCCAAGGGAAGAGCAGGAATTCCACAGGTGAAGAGAGGTGGTTAACATGTTGCAGACTCAGGAGCTACAGGTGCAGAAGAGCCCAGATGTTTAGGGATGGTTAGAGATGGAGAGTCAGGCTGCAGGGACACATTGTGATGAGTTTTATATAATATACCAAGGACTTCAGATGTAACCTGAAGGACATATGCAGAACTTTAATGTGAGTGGTGGTATTATCATATCCACATTTTAGAAACTTCGATTCTCAACCTTTCTTCCTTTGCCCTATATGTTTTAGGGTAGTAGTTCTTAATCAGTAGAATGGATTATGTGCTTTGGAGAATATTCCCATAAGTTACTTCTTCCATGATAAGAAAGAGCAAAACTGACTGTTCTATTAAATGACAGTCTGCTGAACTGAATCTATCTATATATTGTACATGGAAATTTGCCCTTATGCTGTCCGAAAGTACCACTCACTTAGTCATGGAAACAGAAATAAAGGCCCAAGTTTTGCAAGGTATTTTATATAAACGAGTAGAATTTTTATGACACTACTGATTGGTTTGAGCTTGGAGGTTATTGTATTCATATCAGCAATACAAATGACTATTTTCAGTCTGTTTTCTAAATTAATTACAAAGATAGATCCTCTTTTCAAAAAATCTTGAAAGTTGTTTTCTTATAAGAGAAAAATTTCTTATGCTGATTACTAATTCTTGTTTCAGGGATATTCCAAAGCTCTGAATGGATTTGTAAAACTGGGTCTGATCAACAGAGAAGAATATCCTGCTCTTCGACCTGAGGCCAACCCTCTCACCTGGGTAAGTCACTTGGGAATTGTGTGCTGTCTGCTGCTCTTCAGAAAAGCCTTCTGAAATGATCAGATGTGCAGTTGACAGCTGAAGTAGGAAGAAAAATCCTTGCCCTAAAGGTCTCCTTCTGTTCACCACTACTGAAGGATGGAGAAGGCCAGGGATTGACACACCAAGCCTATTTTCCATGTTAGCTTGTACCATTGGATCACTCCTCCGAGCTCTGAAAATAGACCTACTTGTTCTCTGCTTTGGGCTCTGAGATCCTCCAACTGTATAATGGTAGCAGGAGTCACTTGGGCCCTTGAATATGATAATCCAGAAGAGATGCTGTTGTATCACAGAGTTTTAGACTCCTAACCCCTAATCCCGCCAATCCTCTCACTTGGCCATTCATAACCATGACTAATTTGAGTTTTAGTTACTCAGTTTATGTCCATATCTTTGATCTTAGAGTTGGAAGGGACTTTGGAGGCGTGGAACTGAATGTAAAGTGTTAGCTTGTTACCAGCTGATCATTCAATTTACACGAATGTGCCCATATTTCAGCAGAGATGCCAACAGAAATGTACCACAGGGGAAGAGGACCAATGTTTTCAATGTAGTAATTTTGTGCGTCTGTAAACCTTTCAATTAAAGTTTTACCTATCATAAATTTACCTGTTGGATAGTAATGAGTAAATATCTTTAGAGAGAACCTGTGTTTGAGGCAGCTAGGTTGCAGAGGGTGGTGCAGGCATTCTTAGGGTGGATCCAGTATGTTTGATCACTGTAGTCTAGAACAGCGGTTTACACACTTTTTTTGGTAAAGGATTAGACTGTAAAAATTTTTGACTTTATGGGCTAGATGATAGTCTCTGTGGAACCATTCAGTTCTGCCATGGGCAACACATAAATCAATGGGCATGACTGTGTTCTAATAAAATTCTTATTTATGAAACATGTGATGAGCCCCATTTGGCTTGTGAACCAACTTTTTGACCCCCGATTTAAAACATGACTTTCCCTTTGGGAGCCTGGTAAAAGTTTTGTTTAGAAAGTAGAAAAAGCTGTGGCCACTGAGATTTTTTTTTTTATACCTGCTAGTTCTTTCTCATCTCTTGAACCTACAGAAGCACTCTGGTTGCTATTGGCAACCACAGAGCCAAGTCACTTCCGCTTTATCCTGGCCAAAATTGACTGCTGGAGGTTGGGGAAGAGTGGGCGAAAAATGTGATGGAGAGGATATATGAAAGCTGGAAATATGCTGGCATTTCCTTTACTTAGTATTGAGTGTTTACCACTGAAATATCATTCTGGAATACCATGCATAGATGTGTAGGGGTGCAGATGCATGCACATTGCTGTTTCTAACTTAAAAATTTGAAGTACCTTTGAGTTCAATGTCTTAATAGGATAATTTCTCAGCTCATTTTATCAGGAACTTATATTTTTATCTTTTTTCCTCATTTAAAATTTTTTTTCTAATTATGCATGACAATAGAATGCACTTTGACACATCATATATTAATGGAGTAAAACTTCTCATTCTTCTGGTTGTGCATGATGTAGAATCACACTGGTTGTGTAGTCATGTATACATGTAGGATGATATTGTCAGATTCATTATCTTTATTTTTCTAATCAGAAACAACTCCTCTGTGACCTAGTTGGGATTTCACGCTCCTCCACGTGTGATATGCTTAAGGAAGCTGTCCTCAAGAAACTGGGAGGGGACAAAAGTCAGCTGGAGGCTGCTGAATGGTAGGCACTCCCCATTCAAGTTAGAGCAAAATATATTGGACCAATGATTACTTGGTCCTTTCTAGTCAAAGAAAGGTAAAGATACAACCGAGCATTTTGCATCTGCCTTGGGTTAACTAACTGCTCTAATGTTGGTCCACTGTGGAGAGATTACTGCATGTTCATATGAGGATAAAAAGTAGGTGAATAGAAGAACTCACTGACACTAAAATTTGGAAAATATTCATTTTGAAAAATTTCTCATTCATTCCTGAATAAAATGGTACAATTTTGCTTTCCTGTAGGAGATTCTCTGAGTATCCCCCCAATACTTTAAAATGTTTATTCACATAACTGCTGTGCATTATGCAGGTACACTTAAAGTGGAGCAGCTAATCTGTAATCTCACAAAAAGCTTTTTTTACAATGTGGATCTACAATGCATCATTTCTGCTCTGCTGCAAGGAGCAATCTCTGGGGTAGTCTGGGGAGGACTCCAAAAGGTTAAAACATCATCATTTTATAATTTAGGAGAGATCTAGAACTTGGGCAGTTACCTTGCAATTCTGTCCTTTTGAGATAAAATTTGTGACTCTCTATTCTGCTTCCCAAATAAGAACATGTATAGGGCTTGAATTAAAGCAGCCACTTCTTGTACTTTTCAGGTTGGGCTTACTTGGGGATGATCAAGTCCCCCAGGCTGACTCCATTGTGGACGCCCTCTCCAAGCATTTGGCCTTGAAGCTCTCCTATGGTACTCTGTGGGGGTCATAGAGAAGTATCCCTAAGGACAAGTCATACAATAGAATTAGAGGAGTAGATTGGCAGGCTGGAACCAAGCAGTAGAAATAGGGAGATGGGATGTGAGGGAAAGGACACTTGAGCTGTTTTTCCAGAGTGTGAGGATTTTTAGGTAAGAATGAACTTAAATACTGTGGGAAAGGAAACAAAAATAGCTTTACTATAACTTATTAGGAAATGCTTAAGGAGCATTTTTGGAATTGTGTATGTGGCCTCTACAGCACTGTCCTTGTGACTGCACAGCCAGTGATCATGACCTCAACAAAAGAACATGATCAGAGTTTTAATTTCCTTGAGTTTTTTTCCCTTGGTTTTGGGTCTGAAAAACAGAAGGATAATGGTCTAATGACCATATGCAATGGGAAGGAAAGTTTGTGAGAGGACAAGGGGTCAGGCAGGAAATGAGACATAATATTTGAGTTATAATGAGTTATTTGAGTTATAGTGGCATTTTTAAATGTCTGTATTTTTTTTAAGGCCCTGAGGAAAAAGACATGATTGTGATGAGAGACAGCTTTGGAATCAGACATCCTTCTGGACATTTAGAAAATAAAACTATTGATCTTGTGGTTTATGGAGACTTCAATGGCTTTTCAGCAATGGCTAAAACTGTGGGGTTACCCACTGCCATGGCAGCCAAAATGTTGCTTAATGGTAAGTTCTGTTCACTTAAGGGCTGAATCTGTCTTCATATCACCTTCAAGTCATTCAGTGCTGGACATCAGATAATTACTCTTGAGCATAACACTGGCATTGACTGAAAGTGAGCTATCTGAGAAGATCCCTTACTGGGAGGTCACCATGTGGAGAGGGAAGAGTATAGGCTTTGGAGTAAGACCTAATTTCCACCCAGCCCAGTCATAAGATAGTTGTGATGGGTTATCATTTACTCAGCACCTCTGAGTACTTTCCTCATCTTGAAAGTGGGTATTGCTATCCCTAATTCATAAGGCTATTGTCACGTTTGAGTGAAATAACATATCAAGTTCCTGCAACATACAGGGACCCACAAGGGAATGTTAATTTCCTTCCTTTATGAACCATAGTTTATTAACTTTGTATTTCAGCATGTTGTCTGTACCTAGTATTTAAGATTATGGATGCTTCCTGATTTACCACAGGCTTTCATCCTGATGCACTCATTGTATGTTGAAAATGTCTTAAGTTGAAAATGCGTCGACTACACCTAACCTAATGAACATCAACTTAGCAACTCAGTTTACTGTAGAGTATCAGGTATTCACTCTGGAGATCTCATGGCTGACAGGGAGCTGTAGCTGGCTGCTGCTGCCCAGCATTGCATGAGAGTATCATATGGCATATCACTAGCCTGAGAAAAGATAAAGATCCTAAGTATTATTTATATCACATGTGTCTATTCCATATAAATGCATTGATTTATATTGAACACACCATGATAACGTTGAAAATCCCAATATGTCAAACCACCTGAAATCTGGAACCCTCTATAAATGAATTCAAATTTTAACTCTCCACTTTCCCCTTATGATCACATATACATTCAATAAGCATTACCTCTGAATATGATTAAGCATTACCTCTGAATATGATACTCCATTTGGCCTGTATGAAAGAAGGAAGGGAGTGAAAAACATCAATATGTGTAAATGTGAAATAATGAGCAAACATATCTACAAATCATATCAGATAATGTCAAATTAAACTACTCACTTGGTCTTTGAGGAACCACAGTGAAGAAGCCATAAAGGCTAGGGTCATCATGGAAGTTATGAAAAGTGCCCAGACTTACTGTTTCAGCCATCCTAACAGGTACTAGTGGTCAAATAATCAGATTGGTTTCTGTTCATTCTGGCAGGAATTAATGCAGTTAATGACACTGAGTTCAGCTATGTTTTCAATCCAAAATTCGTCCCTTTTTCTTACAGTGACTTGACAAAGTAATAGTCTAGCAGGGAACATATAAGCAGCTGTTTTAATGTCAGGCTTCTGACCATCTATTATGCTGAGATTATTGCTGGGGTGATACCTTCCCTTTTGCTGGGGAAATTAACTTTTAGCACCATCCTTGAAATGATAATCACACTTTTATTTTCTTCCAGGTGAAATTGAAGCCAAAGGCCTGATGGGGCCCTTCTCAAAGGAGATCTATGGGCCCATTTTGGATCGGATTAAAGCAGAAGGCATTATATATACTACACAGAGCACAATCAAGCTATAATTGGGAATTTTATTATTTTTATCTTCCCAAACAACACAACTCTCAACGTTTGTGTGATAAATATAATTGTTAATATGCTATTTTATAAAGTATAAAGCATGATATATTTTGATTAAGTTAATACAATGGCTTTTGAAATGCAAATCTCTATTTTAAAATGAAATTTTTTAGAATAGGAGAATGTTTGTCATTACCAGAGAAAATTAGTAATTCTATCATGTACTTTTTCATATATATATATATATATGTAAAAGTGATAATCATCATATGTTAATTTATTATGCTTCTTTTTTCTTATAAGAACATATTTTCCTATAATCAGCAAATGAAGTTTTACTGTTTTAATCAGAAAAATTTCTCATATACTTATATTTTTATATTTTAAAGTGATTGTTAGATATCTTTATTTATCTACAAACCTTTTTTTTTTTTTTTTTTTTAAATTTTTTTATTGTGGGTTGTTCAAAACATTACAAATTTCTTGACATATCATATTCCACACTTTGATTCAAGTGGGTTATGAACTCCCCCCCTCACCCCATACACAGATAGCAGAATCACATCAGTTTCACATCCATTGATTTCCAAATTGCCATCCTAGTGTCTGTTGTGCTCCGCTGCCTTTCCCATCCTCCACCCTCCCCCCTCCCCACCTCCCCCCTGTTTAATGTTAATCTTCTTCTCCTGCTCTTCGTCCCTACTCTGTTCTTAGTTACTCTCCTTATATCAAAGAAGACATTTGGCATTTGTTTTTTAGGGATTGGCTGGCTTCACTTAGCATAATCTGCTCTAATGCCATCCATTTCCCTGTAAATTCTATGATTTTGTCATTTTTTAATGCAGAGTAATACTCCATTGTGTATAAATGCCACATTTTTTT
>NW_026000142.1:16498237-16502402 GCF_001458135.2 Marmota marmota marmota | reverse complement strand
GCGGCCCGGCTTCTCCCCTCTGGCTCAACGACAAATTGAGGAGGCTCAGGTGACTGTGCCTCACCCCCCCTACCAGGAGACCAACTGCTTATGTCACCACTGGTATTGATGGAGTTCTCTCCTCCGCCGCTTTCTGCTGACATCAGATCTCTGCCATGTTGATATCGTATGCGAATGTCAGCCTTTCGTTCCCTTTGCCGGGCAACCAAAGCAACGGGTGAGTCCTGTCCGGCCCTCGGCAGGACCCCTACCGAGAAGCAGTTTCCGCGGGCTCCCAGCCCCGGCCCAGGGAAGTTCCGGGAGCCGGAACTCGGCCTCTCCGAACTCGGTGTAAGCTCGGCCTCTCCGAACTCCTGTAAGCTCCAAGAAGCAGTCCCCACGGGCTCAGTTCCGGGAGCCGGAGTTCGGCTGCTTAGTGCTTGTTGTATGCTCTGATAGGAGCAGGGTTCATGAAGCAGCCTCCGCGGGGCGGTTCCGGGAGCCAGAACTCGGGTGCCCCGCGCTCGGCGTTCGCTCCGATAGGCTCAGGTTCTTAGAAGCACCCAGGCGCAGAACCCTAGCAATCTGTTTGCAAGCCACAGGCGAATTGTAGCCTGGAATTACCTGATCTATGGCTGAATGAGTTGCGGTCAGTCGAAAACAGGGGACGTGACGTCAGTTTACCAAGATGGTGGCTGCTGGCCTCCTCTGTGGACTGACCGGTGTGTACAACCGAGAAGGACCGCTTCCTTCCCCCGTCTGGAACCCAGAATTCAGCCCTGAGTACGGTGCTTGCGCGGCTGGCAGAAACTGCAGCGCTGTAACCCTGAGTCTCTATCCCAGCGCACACTGCAGACTTTCGCCGCGGGGCGATTTGCTGAATAAGCAGTTACCCTCCGTGTGACAAACCTCTCGCGTTTGAGTCCCCGTAGCCGATCCTCGTGCGATGGAAATCCTTCCTCCAGGTTCCGGAGCACCCCACTATTGCTGGAAATTCCTAACAAGATATCCTTTAGCCGTCCTGACTTGTCATACTCCCACACAGTGAAGCAGCACACGGGGGTAATGCACTCCCCTCGCCGCCATCTTCCCCCTTCTCCTACAAACCTTTTAAAAAATGTTATTTTGTGCCTTTTTTTGTAAAGTTATCATTTATTCAGTGAATGCTATTTTTAATTGCTTTCTCTGGAGCGTTTGGAAAAGGAAATAGATGAGATTTAATCACAATCCACATTGATACCTTCATAAGGCACAGAAAAATTATTTAACAAAATCCAGTACCCTCTAATAATAAACACACACACATACTAGTAATAGTAGAGCACTACCTGATAAAATACATTTATGAAAACGGTTTGTATCATGCTTAATGGTGAAGGACTGAATGATTTCCCCCTAAAATCAGAAATCAGACAAGGATGTTTACTCTTGCCACTACTATTCAACCTATACTGGAGGGTCGAGCCAGGGCAATTTAGACAAGACAATAAATAAAAGACATCTACATGGTAAAAGAAGAAGGAAGCTCTATTTGCAGATGATATAATCTCAGGCATAGAAATCTAAAAGTAATTCAGAGAAAATCCAAAGACTGACTTACAACAAAACAAAACATTAGCATTAATAAATGAATTTGGCAGAGCTGCAGGATACAAGAATAAAATGCACAAATTGATGGTTTCTATAAAGTATCAATGAATGAACTAAAAATGGTGATAAGGAAACCATTTTCAACAGCATCAAAAAGAATAAAGTAGCAATAGAGTTGAGGGTCCAGAAATGATGCCTACATTTTGATTTTTGAAAAAGGTGCTAAGATTATTTAGTAGGGAAAAGATATTTTTTCATCAAATGGTGATTAGAAACATGGATTTCTACTTGCAAATGATGAAGTTAGATCTCTTCCTCCTACCCCGCCCCCCACACAAACTGAGTAAACATGGACTTAAGACCTATGTATTAAGAGCTACCTCAATAAAAGTCTTAGAAGAAAACAGGCATAAATCTTCATGATTTTAGTTAGCAATGGCTTCTTAATAACACCAAAACACAAGCAAAGAAAAAAAAAGATAAATTGGGCAGAATGAAAGTTATTTAAAACTCTCTTGCCTCCAAGGACACTATCAAGAAAGCAAAATGACAACACTCAGAACAAGAGAAAAAAATTGTAAATTGCTTATCAGCCAAGGGAGGAACATGTAGCCAGACTATAAAGAACTGTATGACTCAATAACAAAAAGACAAATAAACTAATTTAAAAAATGAACAAAAGAATTGAATTGATGGTTCTTCAAAGAAATATAAAGGATCAATAGCTACATTAAATATGCTTAACATCATGAGTTATCAGAAGATACCACTGGAATCCACAATGAGATACCATGTTGAAGCCACTAGAATAGCTATACCAAAAAAAAAAAAAAAAAAAGAGAACAAGTGTTGGTGTGGACACCAAGACATTGGAGCACTCAGCTCTGCTGGTGGATAACCAAGAGAAGTGAAAACATATGTCCACACAAAATCTTGTAGGCAAATGTGCCCAGCAGCATTATTCATAATGGCCCCAAATTGGAGCAAGTCTAAAGTTCAACAAAGTAAACAAATAAACAAAATGTGGTATGTCTATACAATGGAAAAAATACCCAGTATTTGAATGAAGTAATCAAGTACTGATACATGATACAGCCTGAATGAACATTGAAAACATGCAAAGTGAAGGAAGGCAGGAACAAGAGCCCATATATGGTGTGGTTTCATTTATATGAAATGATCAGAATATGCAAATCTATATATAGCAAAAGTAGAGTAGTGCTTACCTATTGCTGGGGGATTGGGAGAAAAATGGAGGGGATGCTAACAAGTATAGGGTTTTCTTTTGGGGTAATGAAAATGCTGGAGAGTTGATTGTGGTAATGGTGGCACAACTCTGAATTTACTAAGACCCACTGAACTGTACACTTTGTGTGAGCTGTATGATATGTAAATTATATCTTAAATTGTTATAAGACTACATATCAAATAAATTTATTTGCTCCTTGTGGGAAATTCTCTTGCCTTTAGAGATATAAATCAATCACCTGTTTCACTGTTATAGACTGTGCTTACATCCCCATATATAGAGCAAACTGATTCAGCCTTTAGAGTAAGCAGGTTCTATACAGGGAGGGGACATATGACAACCAAATGTCTCCTGAGCTATGTGAGGATCAAAATTGATTAAGGTCTGGTACCATCTGTCTTAAATAATATGTGAAGATCTGTATTCCATTAGTAAGACCTTTTATTAAGGATTTTTAAAAACAACAATACCATGATCGACACAGTGATTTAGAAAATTAAACTTCTGTCACATTTTTTTATTGGTTGTTCAAAATATTACAAAGCTCATGACATATCATCTTTCATACATATGATTCAAGTGGGTTATGAACTCCCATTTTTACCCCACATACAAATTGCAGAATCACATCGGTTACACATTCACATTTTTACATAATGCCATATTAGTGACTGTTTTATTCTGCTACCTTTCCTATTCCCCCTCCCCTCCCTTCCCATCTTCCCTCTCTACCTCATCTGCTGTTGTTCAATTCTCTCCCTTGTTTCCCCACCCCCGCTTTCCCCTCACAACCTCTTATATGTAATGTTGTGTAACATTGAGGGTCTCCTTCCATTTCCATACAATTTCCCTTCTCTCTCCCTTTCCCTCCCACCACTCGTCTCTGTTTAATGTTAATCTTTTCCTCCTGCTCTTCCTCCCTGCTCTGTTCTTAGTTGCTCTCCTTATATCAAAGAAGACATTTGGCATTTGTTTTTTAAGGATTGGCTAGCTTCACTTAGCATAATCTGCTCTAATGCCATCCATTTACCTGCAAATTCCATGATTTTGTCATTTTTTAGTGCTGCGTAATACTCCATTGTGTATAAATGCCACATTTTTTTTTATCCATTCATCTATTGAAGGGCATCTAGGTTGGTTCCACAGTCTAGCTATTGTGAATTGTGCTGCTATGATCATTGATGTGGCAGTATCCCTATAGTACGCTCTTTTAAGGTCCTCAGGGAATAGTCCGAGAAGGGCGATAGCTGGGTCAAATGGTGGTTCCATTCCCAGCTTTCCCAGGAATCTCCATAATGCTTTCCAAAGTGGCCGCACCAATTTGCAGTCCCACCAGCAATGTACAAG
>NW_026000142.1:16489068-16494627 GCF_001458135.2 Marmota marmota marmota | reverse complement strand
AGAATGATGCTAGCCTGAGGCTTAGCATAGATAGCTTTTACAATGTTGAGGTAATTTCCTGTTATCCCTAGTTTTTCTAGTGTTTTGAACATAAAGGGATGCTGTACTTTGTCGAGTGCTTTTTCTGCATCTATTGAGATGATCATATGGTTCTTATTTTTAAGTCTATTGATGTGGTGAATAACATTTATTGATTTCCATATATTGAACCATCCTTGCATCCCAGGGATGAATCCTACTTGATCATGGTGCACAATTTTTTTGATATGCTTTTGTATTCGATTCGCCAGGATTTTATTGAGAATTTTTGCATCTAGATTCATTAGAGATATTGGTCTGTAGTTTTCCTTCTTTGAAGTGTCTTTGTCTGGTTTTGGGATCAGGGTGATGTTGGCCTCATAGAATGAATTTGGAAGAGCTCCTTCTTTTTCTATTTCTTGAAATAGCTTGAAAAGTATTGGTATTAATTCTTCTCTAAAGGTTTTGTAGAACTCCGCTGTATACCCATCCGGTCCAGGGCTTTCTTGGTTGGTAGTTTTTTGATGGCTTCTTCTATTTCTTCCTTTGTTATTGGTCTGTTTAAATTGTGTGTGTCTTCCTGACTCAATCTGGGCAGATCATATGACTTAAGAAATTTATCGATATCTTCACTATCTTCTATTTTATTGGAATATAAGGTTTCACTTCTCTGGCCCCTCCCCCCTTCCTCCTGCCAGCCAGCCAGCCAGCCAGGTCCTGTTCACCGGAGGCGGTTCCCCAAAGATCTGGTTACACTTGTAGCCCCACCACATGTCCTATTTCCCGAACGACTGAGCACTCTCTCTGTCATTCATCTAAGCCCCAGTGCTGTGGTGCGGTGATCTGGGGACCAACAGTTTAATTTTTCCGGACCCCTTTGGTGGACATGCCCCCGGAAACTGGCGGCTAAGACCTTGGGTGTTGCCGCTGGTGGTAAGGGGAGTTGGGGATCGGGAATCCCCTCTGCTTCCCTACAGACATGACCCCGACGAGATTCCCAAGGTTTCCTGGCTGCTTGTATCTGGCGTGAGTGGGAGTCACACACCTGCTAAATTGGATTCCGCTGGGAAGGAATTCTGTCGGCCGACCTCCAGTGAAACTTCTGTCACATTGATTCCAACCTCAATCTGGGACAGTGCCAAGTTTGATTGAGAACTGGGGAACTAACTTTTGGGATGGAGTGGGGGAATCTGTGAGTTCTCAATATTACTAACTGCTTTGGGCTTTTTGATAACCATCAGTGATAAAGAGGGTATGACTGACAAGATCATCTAATGTCAGTGTTGGTTGTAGTAGTCAGTAGAGGAAATGTCAGTAAGCTTGAATAAAGCTAGATACAATTGAACACTGAACTGGCTCTCAAAAATTTTCTGGAAGAAATTTCAGTAGTAAAGTAATAATATATTAAGTAGTAAATTATTTCAAAATGAATTTCAATAGTAAATTTGTCTCACAAAATTAAAGGCAGTGGTGAGGTATAGGGATGAGTGAGTGAGTTATAATAATCATATGGTTCCATCAGGGATCAATCTTTTTTTTTTTGTAAACAAATCATACAATTAACATTTTAAGTTTTGTAGACCAAATGTGTCAGAATTGCTCCTTTCTGCCATTGTGTGGAAATAGTCATAGGCAATGCACTAATGGGTGAACATGATTGTGCTCTAATGAAAATTATTTGCAAAAACATATGATGGGCAAGTTGGACCTCAAGGCAAGTTGTGGACTCTGGTTCTAACCATCCTCATAGACTTAGTGCTTGCACCTTCCAGATCTTTCTGCCTCTTTTGGTTTCTTACAGATAATACCAATAAAGCATTTGTATTGTCCAGTTTTTCTTGTTCTAGACTTGTTAAGCACTAGATCACACTATATACAATGTGACTGGTCCTGTGATACATCAGTCTTTCCTTCTGCAAAAAATTTGAACAATAGCACCTCACAATATGGTTATAGACATTAATGAGATCATGTAAGAGAAATGCCTGCCACCTGATACATGTTCAAAAGTGTTGGTGTTCTTCCCTTTTTTACAATGACATTTTTGCATGATGTTTATGTTAAGGTTAATGAGATTTTGACTTGAGATTTTTTTTCAATGTTTAGAATACCTTTGGAAGTTTCCTCAAAGACCCATGCTGTTCAAACAAGCCATAGATGTATCTGATCCATAATGAAGATCTTAAAGTGGTTGTATAGAGAAAGAACCACACCAGTCATTTGGTTAAACCTCTAACTTTACAGTAGAGAAAATTTGTCTCACAAAGTGAGAAGGACAAGATTTAATATTGAAACTAAGAGGGCTTTATATTGACAATATTAAAATTAAGCAGACTTAATATTGAGACTAAGAGTTAATATTGAAACTAACAGGACAAGACTTACTGTTGAAACTTGATCATCATTTGAAGACACCCAAAATACTTAATATAATTTGGAAGCTACCTGATTTATATAATGTCTCTTAGAGTGAATGACTTATCATGGCCACTACTAGGGCACCTTTTTGAAAATTAGACAAACGCATTCTTTCTACAAGACACTTTTCTGTCAAAAGAATTATCCAAAAATAAATAATTAGAATAAAAACAATTTACTATTTTGTGATGGAAAATCATCATAATATAGACAGCTTCAATGGCTATGACAGGGTTTTTTCCTCCTTAGATGTTTTGTACAATTTGCAAAGAAATGCAAAATATCATTTTTTTTTTTTTGCACACTGTCTCTTTACAAGGCTCACATTTGTTGATTGTCTGAAGGGCAGCTCCATTTACCAGACCTGCATTCCACTGGAAAGGATCCAGTGAGAATAACTGGCTGTTCTGAAGCAGTATGTGCTTGTCACTGATAGCTAATCTAATAGCTTCCTTTCTCTAGTTTTGTTTTAGTGTTAGTACTCATTCTTGACTTTTATTAACTAGAAAGGATTATAAAATGTAGTATTATGAGCCCTAAATTGTTACATGAAGGGATTACATCCCTCCAACTTAAGTTGTTGGTTTAGTAAGACAGGTTTCTAGTGTTTTCTAGTTTTATGTTGGTCGACAATGTATATCATGTGACTGGATAACAAATTCATAAACACTGGGAATCCCACTTCCAACCAGAGAGCCTCATGAAGCTGTGTTGATATTGCTGTAATTCTTTGATTGACTGAAGATGATTCTGGGCAGTTGCCAGACAATTAGCCATACTCAGCTCCAGTGATCCTAATTCATTCCCTCTGAGCCTTTACCAGGGTGAAACTGGCATGAGGTAAAACAAGCCCTCCAGAACCCCAATAGCTCCAATAAATAAAGAATACTGTTGGAGTAGCAAATTATTGAGAGAGAGAGAGAGAGAGAGAGAGAGAGAGAGAGAGATTCATTCTCCTCGGCTGAGAAAAATACTTAAAAGGAAGTAAGAGTCAAAGGGGAGTTGGTAGAGGCAAGAAACTAGAGTAGGTGCTGTGAAACATGAAGAAGAACAAGAGAAAAGATGAGAGAATAGCCATTTGTAAGGGCATGGATTGATAAAATAGCTTAGTAATGTTATTTGGCTGTCACAGTACTTCTATTTAGTTTACAGACTATGAAATTTGAGATTTAACATTGGCTAAAATTGTGCAAAGGGTTCAATATGTGAAATGCTTACTGAAAATGGTAGTTCCATGCAGCTTCTTATCCCATCTGTTCATAAGTTAAATGTTGGTGTTCTTCATATGTTTCCTATCCTCTGTTTTCTTTCTTTGCAAACATCTCCCCACTCTGCACGCACCCTATCTTTGAATATCATCTTCAAGATCACTTATGTCTCTAATGAATCACAAACATTCTCGCGTAAGCTTTAGACTATGATGCAACTACCTCCTGGTCATCTGGCTTTCCTGGACTCCTTCAAATCAGGGTATATTTCAGGTTCTATACTAATCACTAGAGTTTCTCAATGGGGCCATTCTAGGAATTTTCCCCCTAAGCCAGTTCTTCTACTTGATTTTCCATTTCAGGAAATGGCAACCACTATCTCCTTGATTATGCTTCCTAGTTAACTACCTGTACCTAGTAATCCTTGATGTTTCCCCTCTCTACTCCCATGTTCAACAAATCAGGACTACTCCACTGAATCCCTTGACTCTATCCATATCTCTCTACCCACGTGCACTAGTCTTCTTCAGGCTGCTACCGTATTTTTTGTAGATCATCATGTCAGTATGTAACCTGGCCTTTTTGTCTTTAGAATCACTCTCCATTCTGTGCACTTCAGACACATTAGTCTTTCAAAACTACAAATATAGTTATGTTCTTCTTTTCCTAAAACTCTGTAGGTATCTCCACATTTCTTTCAGGATAAAGTTCAGACTCTATTTATTAGAGCTCTAGAGATCTGCTAAAATTCTCCTCCAATATTATGTCTCATGACTTCCCACCTCCCTTGAAAAATATCATCCAACTCCAGAATTCTGTTCACCTCCCTCAAGATCTCTTTCATTCTTTTCTCATGATGCTTCTTTTACCAGAGATGTTCATCTCCTTTCCCTTTATTGGGCTTCAGGTAGTAGCTTAGTCACTTCTTTGAGAATTCACCAGCCGGAGTTAAGGATTTCTAGAGGAACTTGGTACTATTATTTTTTTTAAATAACAAATAATACTGATCTAATTGATTAGAAGCACTTGAAAACGTGTGGAGAAATTTTATTTGACATGGAAATGTGAGCAAAGTGCACATGAATGTGGTGAGTTAGGGCCTGAGATACTAAATCCTTACTGGGAAATACTCTACCATGGCCATGATTGACTCTTACCAGCACACCTGCGGCATTCACACCTTCTTGGTGTCATCATTATATCACATAACTCTGATGTCCTTCTGACAGTGTCTTTGCCCAAGGGCTTTCTTTGATTGTATGCACAGCAGCCTAGAAATGCCAGCTATTGGGAACATCCCCTTCCATTCTCTTCAGTTAATTCATGGAGATTGATACATTCCTCCTGAGTTTTTTCTTTTTCTTTTTTTTTTTTTTGATGGCATTACTAAGATGTGTATACCTCTTATTGTTTCCCAGAATTCATTAGTGAGGTATGGTTCTAGTTGTCTACCTAAGTAACTTGTGTAAAAACACAACTTCATGAACTGTTTTCCCTTCCTTGACTCAGGTCCCTACTGACAGGTATTTTCTACCAAATAAACTACTTGTACTTAAAACCTTATCCCAAGTTTTGCTTCTCTGGAAACCCAAATTAGTTTATTATACTCCAATATAAATTCAACACTTATCATGATACCTGCTTTAGTAATAATATTTATATATTTCTTTCAATGTTAGTATTCAATATTGTCACATTGAAAATTCTTTGACAGATCCAAGAAGGTGAAAGGTTGGGAAAAAATATACCTTGCACACGGTCCTCGTAAGCAAGCAGGGGTGGCCATCCTCATATCGAATAAAATCGACTTCAAGACTAAGTTAATCAAAAGGGATAAGGAAGGACATTATATACTGTTAAAAGGAACCATTCACCAACAAGACATAACAATTATCAATATTTATGCACCAAATAA
>NW_026000142.1:16433193-16487750 GCF_001458135.2 Marmota marmota marmota | reverse complement strand
GCATTAAAAAATGACAAAATCATAGAATTTGCAGGGAAATGGATGGCATTAGAGTAGATTATGCTAAGTGAAGCTAGCCAATCCCTAAAAAACAAATGCCAAATGTCTTCTTTGATATATTGAGAGCAACTAAGAACAGAGCAGGGAGGAAGAGCAGGAGGAAAAGATTGACATTAAACAGAGACATGAGGTGGGAGGGAAAGGTAGAGAAGAGGGAAAGGTAGAGAAAATGGAAATTGCATGGATATGGAAGGAGACCCTCATTGTTATACAAAATTACATATAAGAGGTTATGAAGGGAATGGGAAAAAAAACAAGGAGAGAAATGAATTACAGTAGATGGGGTAGAGAGAGAAGAGGTGGGGGGAGGGGGGATAGTAGAGGATAGGAAAGGTAGCAGAATACAGCAGTTACTAATATGGCATTATGTAAAAATGTGGATGTGTAACCGATGTGATTCTGCAATCTCTATTTGGGGTAAAAATGGGAGTTCATAACCCACTTGAATCTAATGTATGAAATATGATATGTCAAGAGTTTTGTAATGTTTTGAACAACCAATAAAAAAAAAGAAAATAAGAACACTGTAAAAAAAAAAAAAGAAAATTCATGCTGGGGTGGCAAAAGTGGAAGTGGAGATAAGTGGGGAAAAAGATAGGTTTTTGCCTGTATGTAAGAAAATTTGAGGTTATTTTTTGGCATTGAGTACTAATGCAAAAAAGGCAATTTTCTCTATCATTTGTTGCTTCTGAAAGATCTTGTTGACATTTTCCCATAGCATGAGTGTGGGCAAATAACATCAGTTTATGGCATTTGAATCAGCTCCAATTATTGAAACCATTGTGTCAAAAGAAGTTGAAATTGCTTTAGGGTCAATGATATACGGAGGTGATGTAATCAGCTTTGTGCTTCTAAAAGATTTATTTAGATGCAGCTTTGAGAATGAGTCAGGGAAGGGGAAGAGGGAGCCATGCTCTAAGGCTACTATAGTAGAGGAAGAAAGAAAGAATACTAAAAATAATGAGTGGACAGTCCCAGCAGCATTTAGACATTTCTTCTCCAGACTGCTGAATCAGTGTTTGGCGCAAGGAGCAGAAACCTTTCTAGATATTTTAAGAAAAAGGCATATAAGGCACTAAGATGAAGAGTGTACACTCAAGCTTGGTCCCATGGTGAAAATTTATTGATATTCCAATATCTCTGGAAGCCCTCAGAGGTGTTGTTGCTATAGAGCAGTAGTTTTGTTCTCCAATTTTAGATTGCTGCCCCACCCCTCACAGCAAAGTTTCTGACACAATATGTCTTAGATGGGAACACAGGACATGCATTTCTAACAAGTTCCCAAGTACTGTTATTTGAGTATGGTTTCAGTATGTTCCTCCAAGCGTCCAGTCCGTATGTTGGAAGCTTGGTCTCCAGTGTAGTCATGTGGGGCTTAGTGTAAGTTAATTAGGCCATTGGGTTATAATGTCCTTAGAAGGAATTAATGCAGTTCTCATGGGACTCTGGCTAGTTCTTGAGAATGAATTATGAGTGGCCTCTCCTTATTCTCACTTCCTATCTCAACCTGTGACCTCTCCTTCTCAAGTATGTTCTTTCCATGTCATCCATGATGTGATATAGCCAAGGGGACTCTCACCAGCAGGTGAATTGATGGAACCATCTGATCTTGGATTTTCAGCCTCTAAGACTGTGAGCTAAATAACCATCTTTTTATTATAAACTACCCGGATTCAGGTAACTCATAGCAATAGGAAACAGAAGAATATTCAATTTTGTGCTGATTGGGACCTGTACTTTGAGAAACTTTGGTTCAAACAAAACTTCTCTGGTTTCCTGTTCTGAGCCTTGAGCATGGATGTCAGTGTCTTCCTTATTAGAAGATACTGTAAGACAGTACTGGCTGAGGCAGGAGATTGCTTCTAGTATCAAATTCTCTTTATAACTAATGATTCAGTTCCTCACAGCTTTTAGATGATGATTTACCTTGACATAGGACCCCTTAATCTTTTTCCACCTTAGGATTTATAACCTCCTATCCCTGGTTTCCAACCCCCTGACTGGCTTGACCTTTGATTGTGTTGGAGTCTCTGACAAATCTGCCAGCTTCTAATCCCCAGCTCGGAGCTAAACCAAAGGTTCCCAACATTTGTTGGAACATAGTGCCCCTAGTTTTTCAGTAACATTTTCATAATTCCATGTCTAATCTTTTCATGCTGTTCTAACAAAATATCACTCACTGGACGGCTGATAAACAACAGCAAATTACTCCTCACAGTTCTGGAAACTGGGAAGTACAAGATCAACAACAAGGGTTGTCCTCAAAAGTGCAAAAGTTTGTAAGACACAGTTGGGGATCACAGCACTATATTCCCTGTCCCATCCTCCAGTCTTATTTTCACTTCCATCATTCCATTGGTTCTCATATCTACAGTGTCCTGGCACACATACCTCAGACAACATTTCCAAGAATAAACACCAACTAACGGCAATATTTATATTTATTTTTGCAATTTCTTGGATAAAAACCATTTAAACAATGTTTGGTAAGGTGTTATTCTCATAAAAACATCTTTTGAAACAAATGTATTTCTATTTTTCACAAAAGTTAAAATTACATGCTGAAACAGAGTTAATTACTTAGCACAATATGAAATCAGGAGGCTTGTAGAGTAAGAATAGATAATGGACTACACATCATTAAACTAAACAATTACACTGAACTAGAAAACTGACTGAGTAGTAAAATATAAAAATCTACAATTATAAATATAAATTTGGTCTGTGGAGACACTAGAGCAGTATTTACAGTAAGTATTAGATTATTCCTACTTTAGGTGAATACTGCAGTTGTAAAATGTTGAATATCACAGGGAACAGAGTGGTTTATTTACAGTCTACTATATTAAAAGTTATATTTCTAGCAAACCTGATGATTGCTACAAATACAGCTAAAAATTTGACACTAAAAACAAACATTATCTGTAGTTGGGAATTCCTAATATCTATAAATTGAAATTTTCTGTTAAAATCAATATGGAAAAAAAATACAACAATTCCATTCTTAGAAATACTGTAAAATTTAATCATTTTAGTCCAAACATAATAAGTGAATGACAAGAAGTCTTTTAAAAAGGCACACATTGTTAATTATGTAAATTTGGCAGCAGAATCCTATGTCATGAAAGTTACTGTCAAGTGAGGAGAAGTAAACAAATAACAGAACTGGACTGATTTTCCTAATTTTAGAAAGAGGAAAATAATGCTCAGATGTGGGCTTCCCCCACTCTTTAGTGTTAAACTAAAGACTCTAAGCTCTCAGCTATGTTTCCATCAGCCAAAGCTGCGCCATTACTGTCCAGAGAGGTGGACGGATTCTCTTCCTGCCTTGTGCTGACAAGGCTGAGGACCACTTTGTAGAGAAACTGATACTGCTCCTAGAAAACAGAGAGGGAAGTTATAAACAGGAAGCTCAGTGAAAAATACATTTGTAAAAAGAAGGACTATTTTCACATAGACCATCACTGATTGTAGTAGGGCATTCTGTTTAGGGTTTGCTATACTTAGCAAAGGTACACAATGTTTATTAATGTCTCTTTATGATTATATTAAGGTAGATTTTCATTTAGTGAACACTCATTGACTCAGAAAGTCAATCCTCATACATTTGCCAATGGTAAGTACTCTGTTCCTAGTCACTTGCTTCCCTCAAACAGAAAGTTATGTAATGAAGTTCCGTCAACTTGCAGGGAAATGCTATGGCACTAGGCTGCTGTAACTTCTTCACAAATGAATTGCTTATTCTCTCTTCTGCAGTTGCAATGAAATCCAATGATTCTGTTTATGGGAGTTCTCAACTGCAATATGCTGTCAGCCAAGCAACCCATGCAGAACACAGTCTTTCCACCAGATCTATTTACCCAGCACTCTTCACACTCTCTTAGCCTAGCTGGTCCTACTCTCTGCTCTGAGAGAAGGTGTATGCGTGTTCTGCTGTGATCTAGTTATAAGGTTCTTATCATATATGGCCAACAAGCTGAAGGTCATCCTATTATTTTTCACTCACCTAAACTTTTCCCTTAATGTTATTTGCACCAAGTTGTCAATTGTCTTTCTACTCCATTTCCACAACAATAAAAACTTCAAAATTACTGGTTGAGAGTGGTTATCAGATGTGCTATGTCTCCTCCTTGAATGCACATACTTCATATTTTTTTTTTAAAAGCACCGAGGTTCACCCATTTGTAAACTTGAAAATTTTTTTTTAAAGTAATTTTTTTTTTTAAAAAGCACCGAGGTTCACCCATTTGAGACTGAATTGGGTTTGTGAAAAAAGCCAATGGTTCCAACATGTAGGTCTCTGTGGTCTATCAACTGTTCTTTGAGGATAACAGAACTTGAATTCCAGAAAAATAACCATTTATTTTGCTGGATAAATGCATTTGTGGGTACTTCAAATGCAGATATTTTTGAAAATTATAATAAGTCTGGCAAAAAGACAAATATAAGACATAAAAGTTTTTAACCATCAAGTTTCTGGAAGACACAGCCTTGTAACTCAGCTTGAAAGCCACATGTTAATGTTATCACTCAATATGATCTTTCTTATACACAATAAGATTTCCACAGTCTCTAGGAAATCAGTAGTACCTTCTAACAAAAGTTTGGTTCACTACTCCATTACTTACAATGTCAGCAAAGACTCCTGGCCTCATCAAATTGATCATCTTGGCTACCTGGTAAACGTCCACGGAATTTTCCTTTTCTAGTTGGTGCATAAGGGTTGTCAGAGCACAGAAAGTTCCTGCTGTCACTCCTCCATGCCTTGGAGGAAAGGAGAGGAACAAAAACACTCACATTTGGAATTCACAGAGCAAACAGCCTTGAAAATTTTGCAGTAAAAACAGAAAAAATCAGTGACTTGTCTCTACTTTTTGGTGCATAGAATTATGGTTTAATTGGAAACATTGCCAAATGTTCATGACATCAGCAATGAGATACTTAAGACTTAATACTTAATTTAATATTTGCTTGTGCATTTGTTATTTTATGCTATAAAAGGCATGGGCAAAAAATTTTTAAAAATGACTTGGCCAAGATTATAATATTTACCTAATATGTATGCTGCATATAGTTCTAGTATTTTTGCTTATTTGTAACAGAAACCCAGAAAAATCTATTGAATAAAGAGTTCTCTTTCAGGTAAATAAAAAGAATATCAATTTTATTCCTGCCTTGGGAAATTGGTGGCTGAAAAATATCCCTGCATTTAGGTATTTATTGTAAAATTTCCACTGTGGAAACAGCCTCATCACATAGAGTTCTCAGCATAAAATGCAAGAACAGATTCTTAGGATGGTGCACCCAACTTCTGCCTTCAACAGGAGCTTGAAGTGAAGAGAGAAGTGTTCTGTGTTACTCTTGCTGAAAAGAAGCAGATAATCTACCCTGACTGAATCATCAAAGTTAGCCCAAAGCATTAGGTTGGCTGGAAGACAGCAGATGTGTTCACAAACCCAGAGGAAACTCGGGTGCAAAACAATCGAAAGTGTGACACTTACTCATCATGAACAATCATGGGCCCATCCCTGTTGGCAGCTTCTTCTTTGATAATACTTATAAGTTCAAAAGTTTTACTAATGGGGCTATCTGGATTTGGCCATTTGGGACACTGAAAATGCCTCACTTCTAGTACATAATCATCCTGTGAGAAAAAAGAACAAATTAATATTTTCTTTTTTAAAAAAGCAATATTGGTTATAGGCAGTTCATTATATTCATGGTGGAATAAGTGGGGAAAATGAGGAATAAGTTAGGCAATAAAATTCAATGGCATGCATGACTAAGCAGCACCAGCTGAAGCACATCCCTTACCTAGGAAGGTAGAAACAATTGTGGTGCCACATTTACTACGTATAGATTTAGTCAGTTTTTTAAAAAAAATTAAAAATAGGCTTATTTTTATTGATGTCATGCCAATCTTGACAAACCATGGAAATATGTACCAAAGATGTTATCTGTGCTGCTCAGTTTAAAGTTAAAAAAGAAATCTTCAGTGCTAAAATTTGTTTGGAAAATATCACAGACCTCTTCAAACACCAGAAATACACAGACTTCCCTAAGGAAAGGAGGAGACTGCAAGACAGTGGGAAAAGGCTTGTGAGGAGGGCAGAGAGACAGGTTCAATTCCAGTCCCAGTTCTATTTTTTGCTTAAGAGACTAAACAGACATGTAACTTGACTAAATCCCTTACGCCCCTGCCCTAGGTTTCCTCAAGTGTATTGAATTAAATGCTTCATTTAAAGACAAGTACCGGAACCTAAATTTTGTATGGCAAGTGAAAAAGTGCCAAGACAGTCAAGATACTACCAAGGAAGGAGAAGAAGATGGAGAATTAGCGCATCAGATATTGTAAGTTATTATGTGCTATCTGGATGAAGACACTGCCATTTTGGCAGAGGAACTAAGAGACCAGTGGAATGAAATAAAGATGCTAGAAATAAGACCATACATAGATAGAAACTCAATTTAGGACTGAGTGGGTATTGTTGATCCATAAGTGATGCAGGGTCAAGAATTACCACATGATCATTTTTTTCACTTATCAATTCATTGTATGCTGGCAGAACAGTTAAGTATGGGTGGGTAACATTTTCCCCGTTTTATTTAGGAGAATACAAGATAAGAGTCTGTCTTAAAACACAAAAATGAGAACAAATAAAATTTATTACTGTGTTACTTTAAACAAAATTTCTTTCAGCAACAGAGTGGAGTAAAAGAGAGATCTTTGATTTCTTATGTGTATAAAAGTCAACATGTGTATAGTTTAGTAATGACTAATTGCTTGATTCTGTAATGACTCTGAAAATGAAAGCTCTCAGAAATGGAATATTGATTATTTGAGTAAATTATCTCAGTTTATAAGAAATCAGAAGCCTTTTAATTTCTAAGAAAGATCCTTGAGTCAGCATATGTTTATAAAACAGAGGTAAATGAAAATGTTTGTCATGTAACTTGTGTCCATACCTGTGTAGCTTCTAGAATAAAGTCTTGAATTACAAGTTTTTCCTCATTAGACAGACATTTGTGTTCTTCAGCCATAAGAGTGACCTTAAAGCTGTCACAATTTATAGGCTCATCTTTATTTGGCCAGTAAACAAATTCATCTTCTGCCTGGAAAAGTAAAAGCCAAAGAAGAGTCTAGATTTTAGTAAAATAAAGTCTCAAAATTCAGGTTGTAAAACAAAGTTAATTGGTTGAATCAATTCAAATTTTACTTTGAATCACAAAATTCACTATTGAAATCTTTCCAATGTTTTAAATCAGATTTATGTGTGAAATCAAATATTACACTCAAGAACCCCAATTTTTGCTTTGTTATTTTGTGCCCATAGCTTATCAATGTCAATAGTAAGCTTGATGCTTATCTTAATGACAAGTGAATTGGGAAGATTTAAGTAAATTTTAAGAGCTTAGGAATTTTCTAACTTCATTTGATAACTTTATAAACAAGAGCTGAATAAGTATATATGCAAGCCTAAATGAAATATTAATTTAGTTTTAGTTTCTGAGTTCTCTAAACACATAAAAATAAGAATGAGTGTGTTTTGATTTTCTGATACTAAAAAAGCCCTACCTATACTAGTTCACTTTATTCCAATTGAATCTTTCAAAAAAATTTTTTTAAAGACTTCCTTAAATTAAGGGAATCTCTGAATTTCCTAAGAATGTAGATTGACATCATTCATGGCTACAATTCTGATTTTCTTAAGTAGTGTCACAAATACATACATACATTGAAATTAATTTTACCTACTTTCATTTAAATATGTCTTTACAGAAAGGAGAATGTAGAATCAAACAAGTTCAACAGAGGGAAGGTATGATTCCAATGATATTAGTCTATTAGTTAAAAATAAAACTACTTTGCTTGTTGGTGTGGATTTCTGGCTATTGTGAACTATTATTTTATGTGTAAAGAAAAAACTAAATATGAACTAAGGGACTTACCATGTTTTGACCATCAGGGATCATAACCACCAACTGGGCATTATGATCCCATATCATTCTCCAGAAATCCTTGATGGTATGGAGAAGAGGGTGCTGGGTGATGATGAATTCATTGCTCTGGTAATAACCCTACAAAACCAAAGAAAATGTAAAAAGAGACCTGGCATATGTTGTTATTATGGCCAATGCTTTCTGGGCACTTCCTATACGCTAGGTACAGACAGTTTTCTTCCACTTAAGACATTTACTCTTTAGGACAATATTATGAGACAGGAACTGTGATCCCCGTTTTATAGATGATTAAATGGAGGCATAAGAAGTTAAGTGTCATGGTAAGTTTAAGAGCTGTAGTCTAGTTTACCTATCACCTATAGAAGCAGACTTACCAAAATGGCATGTGGAACGTGTTTCCTACATTAGGTAGAATAATCTATAGCAGAATTTCTAATTCTCATTTTCCACAAACTCTAGTGTAAGAATGCCAAATTGTACACCTACAATAGGACACTTTCCGTGTCCACTCACCCTGGCTGCCTCTATAAAACATGAATCGGATTTTGCTGCAGAAACCTGGAAATTGGTATCCTAGATTAATCACAATTTCCATGCTATTACTTGTTAAAATCAGGGCTCTTCTGGCTCCTGCTCTGAGTACTTTCAGATCCCATGTCTACCCTCCTGATGGTGCCCCCATCACCACACATCTAAATATTTCCTGCATGGATATTCTTCAATAATATTTTTGCTGGATAATAGAACAGATGTTTGGAATGGTAGTTAGGGGCCTTTAGTCTAAAACCAAGCTCCGTTTGAAGGTCACACAACATCTATGCTATGGCTTAGATATGAGATGTCCCCCAAAAGCTCATATGTGAGACAATGCCAAAAGGTTTAGAGGTAAAATAATTGGGTTATAAGAGCCTTGTCCAAATCAGGACATTAATCCCCTGATAAGAATTAACTGAGTGGTAAGTGAAGGCAGGTAGGGTGTGTCTAGAGGAGGCAGGTCATTGTGGTGGGACATGGGCCTCTGGGATAAATACGTTGTATCTGGCAAGTGGAGTTTCTCTCTCTGCTTCCTGATGTAATGTCCTGAGCTGCTTTCCTCCACCACACTCTTCAGCCATGAAGGTCTGCTTCACGTGGATCCCCAAGGAATAGAGCTGACTATCTATGGACTGAGACCTCTGAAGCCATGAGCCCCCAAATAAACTTTCCTCCTCTAAAATGGTTTTTATCAGGTCTTTTGATTGCAGCAGCAAAAAAGCTAACTAAAAAAATCTACTCAAGCACCCGTCCCTCACACAGAGGATCTAAATGCAGAAGGAAAATGTTTTATCTTTAGAAATCCAGGTCCCCAAACAAGCCCTGTGTGCAGGGCTAGAATGGTGCTATAAACCTGGAGTGATAATTTCAATAAGCTTGGGCTTTGCTGAAGCAGGTGCATCCTGGGTCTGCCAATGGGCTCTGAACTGAAATGGAGCCTCTTAGGTGGGCAAGTGTGAGTTTTATGTCTACTTATCAGACCTGAATTGTGAGTTTGGGTTCCTGAATATCCCCATCTAGGCTGCTTGGGGTTCTTCAGTCCTAGCACACGAAGGTGTGGAACACTGGTACTCCTATTTGCTGCAGCAGCCTGTGCCCTGCAGTCATTGACTTGACTTAGGCCTACTAGTGGTGCTGCCTCTGCCTGCTGTCAACCCACTCTGGTGCTGATTCTGCTAACAGTTTCCCCAGGGATGTCCTTGACTTACCATGATGTAGGAGGCATTGATGTAGTCTGTGCCTTCCCCACTCAGGGATGAAATGCCAACCCTCGATCGCTCCACTGGAACACAGAACATTCATTATAAAAAACTATTCTCACAGTACTATACCATCTTCCCTCAACATCCAAGTGCAAAATATATTTCCCCCGATGGGTGTCTGTGATCCGTAAGCTATACATTAAAATATGTTTTGCATTTAGATAAAAGGAAGATTTTGTGAGTCTTTTTAAAAAACAGTTACACAATAGGTAAAATTACAACAATATACTAATAGATCTAACATATAATCAGAGTGAATGACACTTGTCCCAAGGAATACAAATATTGGCAAATTAGTTATAAGACTTTTATTGTGAAAAAATTGATTTTCCCAGATTCAATATAACTTACCAGGGATAATAGAAGAAGTTCTGTTCTTTTCTCTGTTGCATTGTTTCAGGGCTGTAGAATAGTCACTCTGTTGTATATTCGATTGGCTCAGGAGCTGAGTAAGGGGTTATTTCATTTAAGTCACCAAATAAGCAAGCATGCATGAACACATTACCTGAACAACATGATATTTAATGTACTGGATTGATTTTTTCCCCAACTATTCCTTGAATTAAACCTGGTTTTAGTGAACTTCCTGGCACTTTACACCAGGGGAGGTAGAAGAAGCAGAGAACCCTCATTAGTTCACATTTCAGAGTCAAGAGGATCTTCCTTGTTGCTTCCTCTACAATGTGCACCCTCTGTTTCCTTTACTTAAATCTAACCAGATGTTGGGAGGCGAATTACAAGGTGTGGGTGTGCATGCATATATATGTTAGATTCTATTTATTGCTTCTACTGCTATTTAGTACTGTGATACACAAATAATCTACATTCTCCTCATCTAGTCCCCATCGAGAGCATTTGAGATATTTCCAATGTTTAGCTATTTCAAGCTTTGTAACAATGAATCTCTCTTTCATGTTTCTTATTGTGCATATATGTAAGGGCTTCTATAGTGAATTAGCAGTCAACTATGTTTAATTTTTAATACTCATAACAAATAAGTAGATATAAGAATTGTTTCAAGGAAATTTTTCTATGAATAAACTTGAATGAATATTTTCTATAGGACAGTACACATACATACTTATATTTCCCTATTTATCTTGCTAACAGGAAAGGGAGTCAAATTTTATCTCTAATTTTCTTTGGACCTTACGTTTTTTATTTTCACACTGGATTATTCTGTTTAAATCATATCAATTATTTTATGTAACTATGTAGGGCTAAATCATATTTAAATGAGAATTCTGCTGAAAGTAAGCAGCATACATTAAAATTAGGCTGTTAGGATGGCTCTTCATCTAATTTTAATGTTTTACATCTCTATATTATATGTTTCAGGAATCCAAACTGCATGTTTTGTGTTTTTTTTTTTTTCCCCAAAAGCATTTCTTTATGACTCAGTTCTGGCTAAGCAAGGCATTTGTGTTCCTGACAAGATGTTCTAAGTTTATCATCCAACCCAGTCTTCCGCTTACACCCCCAGGAGCACAGAAGGTAGTGATGAGAAGGCAAAGGGCCTGAGGGAGTCCATAGTGGCTAACACTTTTTGTTACTGGCTGGGGAAAAGAGAGAAGAAAAAGTAGAATATCAACATTTGTTGACTCTCCTGGGTTTTTTTCAGTGTCTTCCCATTTCTTCTTATATACTCTTTCTTCAGAAATTGACCCTGTTTCTCCAGGAATCCTGAGAAGTCAGAGGATAGTATAGAAATAGCGTGGAACAAAGTAACAACCTTCACTCCAAAAAGCTATGATTCTGCAAATCCTCTGTTCCCTGCTGCAGGTCTGATAATAACCTGCTTTCCAACTTCTCTGCCTTCTGATTTCTGAAAGCCAGGGATCTAGTGTCCTGGGAGGATGGAATCAAACAAAACATGACTTCTCTCTAGTGAGCTGCCTCCAGTCAGGAGTGGGAGAAACTGGGGTTGAATAAGCTATTGTTCTGGTGTGGCCTGCTCTGTACTCCAAGGGTTTGAAGTGAGACACAGACTTTTCCAAAGAGCAGCAGGAACAGCCTGAGCCACAGCACTCATGTTAAAGTGGTCTGTTTTTTCTTTTTTCCCCTTCAAGTCAAAAAGAGCACTTATATGTTTTGTATTATGAATTCTGTCTGTTCATTCTGTTAGGCTCTATACCCTCCTTCCCCAGACCAAGTCTGCATTTATAAAAGTTAGTCTAGGGTTTCCGAGAACTTTTCCTCTTGCCACTCAGAATTAAGTTTCTCCTTGAAATTTACTGTGTGGTGCTATAACCTGTTGTAAAGAACAAGATGATTCAAACACAAAGCTATTGCACCAACAAAACCCTCAACCTGTCCTCATAGCCTTAGTCAAGTAAAATGAGAGATATGGAGACATTCAGTTCTGTGGTGACAACCAAGAGGCATCCAGGGAACTCACCTGGAATTGCTTCTCCAGTTTTGTTTTGCCGGTTGGTCCTGGAATGAGGAGTGCATTAACATAGGCGTGAATGTGACTATCTGGCACCTCTGTTTCTTTACTGAGTATGGCCTCCACCAGGGTATCATGAATGAAGACATATTGTTCCTGGCAAAACAATGACAATAGAAACATTACTTCAGATTTTCTCATATGTATCTAGGTATGAAACTGGTATCCTCCATTGACAGACAAAAAGTGTTTAACAAAATGGTGGTAGTGGGGAGATCCCACAGAGATTGCTGATTGACATGGTAAGAAGTCAGATAGAGGAGAGGAGGTGACTCAGGAAGAAATGACCTATTCTGTTCCTACCTTTTTATATACCATACATTTTCATTCGTGAGAAGAAAGGAGGAAGATTTGGAGAGGCAAAGCAATATCCTCTGTGACTCCTTGGAACTAGACATTTCTATACTTCCTGGAGGGCTTTCCTGACTCACAAACTTTGGATGGACTTCCCCTTTTCCTTTCTAACCACTCCAACTCTCATTGTAGCCTGCCATGTACAATTTAGTTGGATTTTGTCTACAGTTTTAATAATTCTCTCATATTTTATGTATGAAAGTTCCCTGGTCTTTTCTGACCCAAAAGTCATTCCTTGAGGGGAGTCTGGTTTGGTTTTGAAGCCCACTTAGACATTCGTTTTCTGATTTTTTTTTTCAAGTTCACATCCCTGGGTTTCAATTTAAATTTATTTTTATTTAGAAATAGTGAGAATAAAATGCAGATATGCAGACTCTGGCCTGTGTTATATATGATCAAATTATGTGGAACTAAAAAAAAGCTTGAGTGTCATTCATGCTTTTTAAACAGAACACGAATCAATTAGCTTGATATATGTATGAATAATTTGAGGATATTGATAGTGGGATGGGTATTGATTGTTTCACTGATTCCTTTGTGTTACTAGTGTCATCCTAAAGATATTCTTCAATTGGTCACAAAACAGACAAAAATTTAAATGACCCATCTGTAACATATCTGTTGTTACCTGGTAATGTGGATTGAACTGTGTCTCTCAAAAGATACATCAATGCTCTAACTCCCAGTACCTCAGAATGTGGCCTTCACTGTGCACAGGATTATTGCAGATGTAATTAGCTAAGATGAGGTTGACTGGAACAGCATGGTGACTGGTTTCATTATGAGAAGAAGGAACTCTGGACACAGAGGGATGATACCAAGTGAAGTCTGAGGCAGGGATTGGAGTGATACCAAGAAAGTTCCAAGGCCATCAGAAGCTGGAAGAGGCAGGAAGGGATCCTCCCACACGCTTCTAAAGGACCATGGCTCTGCCAACACTCTGTTTCCAGACTTCAAGTCTCTGGAAGTGTGAGCTAATACATTTCTATTGTTTAAGCCACCCAATCTGTGTAGTTCACTATGACTATCTCAGGAGATGAACACATCTATGTTTTAATGACATTTCCATTCCTTAAACAAATAAAGATATATTTTTAAACCATACCTCAGTTTGCACCAAATAATTTCTTTGTGAGCGAATGTGTTTTAAGAAGCCAAATACGTTGACAGTTCCCTCATGCTGAATCTGTTGCAACATACTGTCTAGCACAATATATGTGCCTGTTCTTCCAACACCAGCACTGAAAGAAACATTTCAATGTAAAACATATTATTGAAAACAGATTGATTAGAATACTTTTTTTTCCCCAAGCAACTAAGCCACATGATAAATTTAATAACTTAATCTTGTAAACATTTTAAGGTTAAGCACAGTAATTTAATCAACAAATTTGAAAAGTTCGCTTTTGAAATTTGTTGTTGCAGATAAAACTGCAAAACACCCTATTCCTGTGTCAGACTTTTAAAAAAATCAACAGTATTATTTATTATTCATTATACATTATACATTGAAAATAGCATATATCAGAGCATAGCAAACAGACATTTAATTTGAGAAAAATAAAAGCATTAACTTTTCTAAATTCTGAAAAGCAAAGGTCCTTGGGTATGTATTGCCAGGCAGACATGTTTACAAAGGTTTCTGCATTCATGGGAAAAAGAATTTGATGGAGCTTTCAGCTGAAATATCATTTCAGTGAGATCGTGAGGATAAAGCATAACTCCAGTCATTTCTAAAGGGCCATTATCCATCAACTTCTTCAAAGCCTCTATCGGGGAGACATAATTCATAGACAGGGATTCTTTTCAAATGTTCCAACACGTAGGAAGTGCTGGAGTGGAAAATTAGCACCTGCTTTGCACAATAGCCTGGGCCTTCTCCATTTGTTAAGAAACAATTCCTGACCTTCAGTGCTATTTTTCCTATGTTTTCTGGTTTTCCTAAGAGTATCCTCAGGCAAAGAGATTAAAAAAAAATCCTCAAGATCAGTCTCAGAAACTTTGTCTGAGAATAGCTTCTGAGATAGGTAATTAGACTGTGTCAGATAAGCTGTATACCAAAGGAAACACTTGCTTCTGCAAAAACCCAGGTACTGGTTTTGGCAAAATTACTGCGTGTAGAAATGAGCTTGATTTTTGTGGACATAAAACTCAGGGGCTGGGGATGTGGCTCAAGCCGTAACGCATTCGCCTGGCATGTGCGGGGCACTGGGTTCGATCCTCAGCACCACATACAAATAAAATAAAGATGTTGTGTCCACCGAAAACTGAAAAATAAATATTAAAAAATTCTCTCTCTCTCTAAAAAAAAACCAACTCAGTACAGTCAGCATTCTGAGAATATTACCTGCTGTTATTTTAACTGAGAAATATTAAATGAAAGCATCTATCTTTTTTTCTCTTCCTTTGTAACGTTATTCTTGATATTTATCAACCCAATCTTGGAAACTGAAATTCTTGGACAATGATAAATTGATGATACATTCATGTTAGATATTTTAGAAAGAACTTAGTAAAAAGAGAAAGGGATTTTGGTCTCAAATTGTTGAACAATATATTCAAGTTATTTTGCCAAGTTCCTCACAGTCTGAGTGCATTGGATTCTTTAATATAAACCTGGCATGACAATTCTACAACAGAATCACTCTTAGGAGTAGGAGGTGCACCTTAATCATTTTTTATCCTGTGGTGTTATAAGAAATATTTAACAACAAAAATATTCTGCCTGCCTCGCACAGTTAATAAATTCCAATCCGGCAATCAAATCAAATAATAGACATCTTAAAAAATACATGGTGTTCTGAAATGCTCAGCAATCAAATTCCAAGTCTCAGCATTAGCATTTCCTAGTGATCTGTACCATCAATTTCCTTTTTGTTGGCATAAGCAATTCTGTGACTTCAGAAGCACACTTTGGAGACTCACCTGCAGTGGACCACAACAGGCCCCACAGCGTGGCGCTTGGCGTGGGCTGCCTTTCTCACGAAGGTCAGCACTGGCAACGAGTACTCTGGTACCCCCATGTCAGGCCACTGAGTGTAGTGATATTGTGTGACCACGCGCCCACTGGGTCTTCCTTTCTGGGAGCCCTGGAAAAGTTTGGACAGTTAATGACAGTAACAAACACACAGAAATGCATGCACACATGCACAATTCTTAAATATCAATTCAGGAGTCACAGCCTGACACTGGTGTTTATAATGAAGCAAAAAAGAGAGCACTACCATTTTTGATAGTCAACTGCCTGTGCCCACTTGGCTAGGCTATGGTAGTCAGCTGCTGGGTCAAAAACTAATCAAAATAGATGATGTTGTGAAGGTATCTTTTTAGATGTGATTAACATCTCAATCTGTAAACTCGAGTATAGTATATCACCCTCCATAACGTGGGTGGGACATATCCAAAGGAGCAAAGACAAGTTTTCTGAAGAGGAAGGGATTCTCTCTAAAGACTGCAATACAGAAATTGTGCCTAAATGTTCAGCCTGCTGCCTTGATGAATTTCAATCCTAAATCACAACATCAACTCCTACTTAAATTTCTAGGCTACCAACATTCCCTACATATTTCAGAATTGGTAAGTCTCCAAGACAATTGAGTTAATCCTTAAAAAAATTCAGGGATCTATTGATCTGTCTATCCATCCATCTGTATGCCCATTCATCCTGTTGGACCTGATACCCTTGAGAATCCCAAAACATACATTATTTTTTCTCTTTGCTTATTTCAATTGCCACTCTTTTTAGCTAGATGTTATGATTCTGTCAGGGCTATCCTATGAAGTGGCACATGGGTCAGGAATTTTGGTTTATGTATCATATCACCTACAACCATAGGCACCATAACCAGTCTGGCTTTAAAGCCAGAGCTGACATTTAGGTACTTGAAAAAAGCCATTGGGATTGAGGTGTAGCTGTGATAAGAACTTTGATATATATATATATATATATACACACACACACACACACACACACATATTTATGTGTGTGTGTATATGTGTGTGTATTAACCCTTTCTTGGTTAATCACTCATTTATTTAAGAAGAACTGAATGATTTATATAATTGATGACGTAACTATCATTTGTCTTGTTTTTAAAATTATTTGCAATTGATGAATGAAAATTGTATTAATTTATGTTATACAATGTAAACATGTTCTGAACTATATATACATTGTGAAATAGCTAAAAAGCTAATTAATATAGCATAACCACATATGCTTTTTGGTGAGAATACTTTAAATCTTCTATAGTAATTTTTAAGTATATAATACATCGTCATTGCTTATAATCACTATATTATTCAACAGATCTTTTGAACTTATTCCTCCTATTATGGTTTGGATATCAGGCATCTCCTGAAAGCTCCTGTGTTAACATAGGAACATTCACAGGGGGAATGACTGGATTTTGAAAGCTGTAACCTAATCAGTCCATCCTACTTTGAATGGACTAATTAGGTGATAACTTTAGGCAGGTGGGGCATGGCTGGAGGAGGTCACTGGGGGCATGATCTGGAAGGGTTCATCTTCCCTGTGGACCCCTTCTTCTCTCTCTGCTTTCTGACTAACATCAGTGGAGCTGTGCTCCTCCACCATGCCCTTCTGCCATGATGTTCTTTCTCACCTTGAGCCCAGAGTAATGGAATCTGCTAAGTAATGGAGTAAACCCCTGAAACCATGGTCCAAAATAAACCTTCTTCTCCTAAGTTACTCTTTTCAGGCATTTTGGTCACAGTGTCGAAAAGGTGACTAACTGAAATTAACTAACACTAACTGAAATTCTTGTCCTAGGACCAACTTCTCCCCAGTTGACTTCTTAGACTCCACATATAAGCAAGATCATGTATTATTTGTTTTTCTGTGCCTGGCTATGTCACTTCATCTAAGTTGTCACAAATTACAGGATTCCATTCTTTTTTGAAGCTGAACAGTAATTTATTGTTCTTATATACATATACACACCACATTTTCTTTACCCATTCATCTTTTGAAAGGGTTTGGCCATCATTTGTTGACTCACCTTTTTTATCTTTGTGTTTCTTAGAGTAAAATTTCTCACAGTGTAATAAGCAAGTACTTGAACATTCTTCTGATTAACCAGAAAGTTCCCGTATTCCTCACTACCCTCAGTAGGCCAGTACTGGTCACATTTTCTCTGCAACAGAGAAAAATGAAGATGCTACTTCACATTTCTACATTTCCAATGTTCAACATGAAAGTCACACCTGAAATAAGTAGAGGTTGGAGACAGCAACAGGAATGGCTCTCTTATTCATCTAAATGTCGTTTTTCCTTTCTAAGTGATTGCAAATTAGTTGTAGAGGTGAACAGGCAAAGACTCATAGAAAGGAAAGAGTGTTCAGATGATCTAGTCCAATTGACCCCTTTCATATAAGGAGAGTGAGGCTAGAGGTACTGAGTTATTACAGAGCCTTCACTCAAGTTCAGGTCCTATGAATTAAAATCGATTTCACTATTTGTTGCTTTTCAATGGGTCATCATAACTATTTATCACAGTATGAAGAATGCTTTTTTTTTAAAGAGAGGGGAGAAAAAGGGAAATTGCATGGAAATGGAAGGAGACCCTCAGGGTTATACAAAAGAACATACAAGAGGAAATGAGGGGAAAGGGAAAAATAATACAAGGGGGAGAAATGAAGGTCAGTAGAGGGGGTAGAGAGAGAAGAGGGGAGGGGAGGGGAGGGGAGGGGGGATAGTAGAGGATAGGAAAGGTAGCAGAACACGACAGTCACTAGTATGGCAATATGTAAATCAATGGATGTGTAATTGATGTGATTCTGCAATCTGTATATGGGCTAAAAATGGGAGTTCATAACCCACTTGAAGCAAAGTGTGAAAGATGATATATCAAGAACTATGTAATGTTTTGAACAACCAACAATAAAAAAAATAAATAAATAAAGAGAGGGGAGAGAGAGAGAGAGAGAATTTTTTAAATATTTTATTTTTTAGTTTTCGGTGGACACAACATCTTTGTTTGTATGTGGTGCTGAGGATCGAACCTGGGCCGCACGCATGCCAGGTGAGCACGCTACCACTTGAGCCACATCCCCAGCCCATGAAGAATGCTTTTAAGAAGCAGATAGGCACTTGTATTTCTTCTTTTGAGACGTGTCTCTTTTTTTTATTTGCTATTTGTTATTTTATTGATGAGTTTTTGAATTCTTTATATATATTCTGGGAATTAAATTAATCAAATTACATTTTTATGTATATATAAATAAGTCACAAAGAAAATCAACATCCTATATAATATGTGCACCAGTAAAAATTTTAAAAAGAAGCAGATGGCTTGATTCATAGTGTTGACCTATAATGCTAGTTTTCCTTTAGCTGTCATACTTGTTAGAGGGAATCCTGATTAGCTTTCATAACTTTTGCTGCTTTCTAATGCTGAATCTGTTAAAACAAATTTAAATCTCTGGGGGATGACATCATAGATGATCCACTTACCCTTCCTTTCTCCACAAGGTTTGTTATCATGACAATCACTTCTACATTATGCTCCCATATCATTCTCCAGAAGTCTTCAGCTGTAGATTTCAGTGGCCCTTGGGCAGCTATGTAAGCCTTTGGTCTGTTGTAGCCCTGAAGAAACAAAGGATTAGTATTTCTTACTATCTGAATTGCATGCTATTTTAAACTGTAGAACACTTAAGTCATTAAGGTCAGTACCATTTTTCTCTAACAGAAAACCATGAAAAAATAAATAAATAAATTTGCAAAGATAGAGAAAGTTGATAGTACTACCAAGGATAGCAATTCTTTCTGAACTCTAATTTCTATAAAACCCAGAGTTCTTTTTAGTTTGACACAAACTTAATTCCCTGCATCTTTACTCCAAGACCACTTAACCCAAGTCTATTGATAACGACTAGAATATGGTTCTTAGCTGGGCCTGTTGAGGCCAGGCTGGACAATTTAGTGATACCTTGTATGAAAATAAAATAAAATAGGGTTGGGGAAATAACTCAGTGCTAGAGTGCTTACCTAGCATGAGGGAGGAACTGGGTTCAATCTCCAGTACAGAAGAAAAAAAGCTAGTCTTAAACTGTGCTGCTTTGAGATGTATTTCACAAAATGGGGCTCATCTGTCTACAAAGTTAAGAAAGCTTGTGACCTCCTTCCTCTTCTTGGCAGTGCTGAGCACGGCTAATCATTAATAGCTATCTGTGGCCAAGCACCCATCATTGAACAAAATACTTAGCAAACATTAACCTAGTCTTTTATCTGTGCAAAATGAAAGCACCATCCCTGATTTAGAGATGAGGTACTGAGTTATCTAGTGAATGGTCTACAGTCCCTGAAAAGTACTGGTTAGTTCAATCAAACTGAAGAGTACCCAAAATAATAAAGGTTGATAACTGGTTTGATAATCATGTGTTTGCTTATTAGTCAGTACTACCATGGGATTTTTTTTTTCAGCTAGGATTTCTTGACCATCTACTGTAGTATGCCAGGAGTTATGGGAAATTCAAAATAAGCACTAATCTTGTCCCTCACACTTGAGGAGTTATAAACTTCTCTTGAGTATACATAGTTTACCTTGAATGTACATTCTTGGCCTGAATTCCCTCCTTTCCCCAAGGGATAAGCTAATTATAATAGGGTTTTTCAATCTGAAATCCTTTGTTACAGGATCTCTTCAAGTTATTTATAGATTATTTGTAATTTTTATTATATATCAAATAACATGTATTACACACTGGTACATGTGTTGCATTATGGTATAATATATTTAAGGTATAAATTTTCATAATATATCAAATCATACATGCTTACATCAACATAATTGGCATTGATGTAATCAGTCAGTTTTCCATCTTTTTCAGCAAGCTGTGCAAGCTTAACCCTGCTATGATCATCTGGAATGAAAAAGAGAATAATTTCATTCAAGTATGGACTCCTCTTCAGAATAAAGGTCGTTTACATGTGTGTTACAATTTATTTCACACAAAATCAGCACAAAAAATAATTCATTTTAATAGGCTTTGGGAGGATACTGAAATGACAAAGATAACAAAGACAAACAGAAATCTCTGTTTTTAAGAAATGTCTAATGGAGTAAGCCCAGGACATACCAGGAGGCAACAAACAGGTGTTGGGAAAGAGGGGCGCTACCAAGGGGGATTCAAGGGAGAAACTGCTTTGCTGTGGATTGATAATAAAAGTTGTCACAGAGGTTGGAACTTGAAGTTGGCATGTAAGATAAATGACACAGGGTCTGTGAACAGTAGAGGGCCACTTGAGGAGAAAAAAAGAGTAATGGAAACCTTAGAAAGCCAGGGAATGGTGGCAGCAGAGGCCTCAGAACAGGAGGCTGAGGGAGGAAGGGTCAGTAGTGAAGGAAGCTGAGGGATCCCAGGGAGGGCCTGTGAAGGGTGACCACAAAAGCTATTTCAAGGAAGAGTTGCAAAGAGGACTTCTATGAAAGGAGACAGAACAGTTGACTAGGGACAGAAGAAGTGGATCCAACCCTGCCATTTGAAAAGGGGTAAAAACCATAAAGTGAAACACAGCGTAACTATGGTAATACAAACATGTTGAAGTAGAGATGGGATTAGCTTCAGTTCTATGGAGTGTGCAAGAGATATTTATTAGGAAAGGAAAATGTTATAGAAGGAAACTTAGTAGTATCTACGAAAGAAGTAAATTCAGATCAAACCATAACAAAGTACATTGATACAGAAAGTACAGTACTGACAGTAACAGTTCACATTGGTAGAGAGCTTAAGTGAAAATAGATGCCCAGCAATGGAAAGATGAATCTAGATGACAAGCTATACTTTGGTATGGGTTCCAATGTTTTTAGAATTTTGAGGGTTTTTTTTTATTCATCTCTGAAACAGAATTGTTATTACTTACCCTTTCAGGTTGTTTAAGGGATTGAATTAAATAATATATTTATATTGCCAAGCAAACAACAGGTGTTCAACCAATGTTCATCTCTGTCCCTCTTAGTTACCTGGTGGGTATTTTCTATATAGCTCACAGAGGGAAGTCTAACAATTTCACCCTGAGAAGCAACCAAGTTTTATGTGCAGTCAAGAGAGTTGTTTTAGTTGAAGAAGACAAACACATAGGAGAGTCCTCTACTAAAAATAAAAGTTGGTGTAAACCTGTAGAAAGGAAGGTAGTGCCTATGCACACTATTTAAGAGAGAACATAATAATAAGAGGAGGCGGGTGCAGCCCTATAAGGATTCCAGAGCTAGAGTGGAAACAGAATTCAAATGACCCAGCTGGGAATATAGTGCTCATTGAAGCTAAGGAGGAGGGATCATGAATATGAAATTCAAAAGAAAGAGAGAGGTATAAAGCAAAATAAGAATGAACAAATGTGGAAAAGAAATTCTATAAGAAGATGGGGAAAAAAGTGCTAATTTTATAGGAAAAATTAGTTCAATCATTAATGAAAAAAAGTCACAGACTTGCTTACGAAGGAGAGAGAACAACTAAGAAAGAGGAAGGAAGGAGTCAAAAGGGGGAATCTAATCAATCCTTTACAAGATCTCAGGAAGACAGGGAGGAAATAAACTAAGGTAGGAGTAAAAAATAAAAAAGAAGTCTAAAGAGAGTGTGATTTGTTTGGTAAGTTCACATAAAAATGAATGTATCCAAATGAAAATAGGACCAGGGAGTATAAATAATGGCAGAAACCACAAGAAAGAGACATATAGCCCACAGGATCTGAAGAAAGGACCAAATTAAAATTTGAATGTGTTCAGTATAAAAGAAGCAGATGTCATTAATTGCAGGATGCATTTAAGTTGAAGCATAGAAGTCTATGTATTACTAAACACAACTCTTATTCCCTGAAAACAAAGGTCCCACACTGATCTGCCCTCTGATGGCTTCGGCACACTGAGAGCACAGCAGTGTTGATGGCGAGGTCAGCCGAGTCAAGGATGTACTTACAGGCAACGATATTGATGTAGCGGTTCTTGTGTTTGTTGTCTGGGTGGTTGGAACTGTCTGCTGTGATACCTAAGTCAGCAGTACAGCTCTGCACTTCCTGTAAAAAATTGTATGTAAACCATTTCAACACATATTCTTTCCAACAAAGTGTCTTAAAATAAAATAAGGGACACAAAACAAAAAAAATCTATCCGAAAAATTTTTATTTATTTATTTATTTATTTATTTACATGTTACAACTATTTCTTGGCTAAAAGAAAATGCAGTGAAATAATGCCTTACCTGGTAAAACTCTTTCAGTGTCTAATGAGGGAATGAATGCCAAATAAGTAAAGAAATCAAATTCCACAGCACACGACAAATGAGAAAAAAAAGTGTTCATATTAGGTTTACAATGGAAAACTATGATCATGCAATAAATACATTCGTCACATAGTAACAAAACAAAATGTTTTAAACAGCAACATGCAAATCAAAATGTCTAACAATTTGGAACCTTAAAATTATGTGAAGGAAAAAAAATAGCATTTTTAAAAGGGAACATTGGTGTAGTATGAATTTTTTAAACGCAGATGAGAACTACCACATACTCCATGACCCATTTTGTGATAGTGATCGGATTTGCTAATAAACAAAAAAAATTTATATTACTACCATAGCTCTATTTGAAACTCTGAATTTGTGATACTTTTTTTTTTCTTTTTGTGGCTTGAGTTTTTTTTATACAGTTAATAACTTCCTATTAGGTGGTTTGTAATACTATGACATTTTGAAACAAAATTTATATATCATTATTTCTGATATTTTTAATCAGCATACCTCCTCTATATTTAAACTTTGCTGGGTACATAAAAACTATTTCTGCTAATTTTTATTTAATGAATTAAAGAGCTTTTCAGAGATGTTTCCTATCTAAATACATTTGTTTAGAATTCATAGTTATTTAGTATTAAGATAACAAATGAAAACCTTATAAATTCTGAGAAAGTATATGACCCCACAGTGAATCCGATTCATTAGGAAATGGCCCAGTATCTTTCCAAATTAGTTTTTAAAATCTCTTTTGCAGCAAGTTATCCTGAATGATTAAAAACAAATATATAAACCACTTAAAAGGTGTAGAATTATTAGTTATTAAACGAATTATTAAGTTACTAAAAAGTTTTGTCAAATCAGACTGTGAGCTAAAAGCAATGAAATTAAAACAAATCTTTTAAAGTAAAAATATGAGGTTATTTTCTTAATTTAATTATTAATCATTTAATAATATTTAAAATGACTTTATAGTTGTGCAAACTGATCTGCCTTTCTGTTTATGCTGTCACCAACTTAGATTATAAATTGTGTAATTTAGTTAGGATTGTTTTTAAACATTTGGAAGATTAGGCTTATTTTTTCACATATTTTTCCTGCTGTTATAATAATTTTATTGAATGTTAGCCCAATAATTTCTATCAGTTAACAGTGCAGTTAGCTTAGTTAACACTGAGTTAACACTGTACCACCAATAATCTCTGGTTTATGGTAAGAAAACAATTTGATGGTTTAAATATGTAACTCTTTGTAGTATATCACTTCACTTCTATTTCTTTTGATTTCTTTTCTTTCTTTCTTTCGTCCTTCCTTCCTTCCTTCCTTTCTTTCTTTTGTTTTGTTTTTTGGTTTGGTGGAGGTGAGGGGGGAATTGAACCCAGGGGTACTTAGCCACTGAGACACATCCCCATCCCTTTTTATTTCTTATTTTAAGACAGGGTCTTGCTAAGTTGTTTAGGGCCTGGCTAAACTGCTGAAGCTGATCTTGAATTTACAATCCTCCTGACTCTGCCTCTTGAGTCAATGTGATTAAAGGTCTGTACCTCGGGCCAGGCTCATTTGATTTCTTAAAGCTTTCTAACTTACAGCATTTTCCTCTTCTAACAATGTCTTAATTGATGTGACTCCTGGGAAACAGTCCCACAGAGCAAATAGGAGAGCAGTAGATGAGAGGAGAGTAGATCCTGTGATGACATCAGAGCTCAAGGCCCTTCTAAGAGGAAGGTCCACAGAGCACCTCGGGGGCAGGGCATGGGAAAGACAAAAAGGCAGTTTTACTAGGGTGTTTCCTAGGGGACGTGGCTCAGGGGAGGCTGAGGATTGCTTGCTTGATGAAAGCATATTGGAAAGGGCATAAGATTTAAAACTATAGCCCTGGGTTTGAAATCCCAGCTCTGCTACACATTGGTTGTTATTTAATTTCTATGGAGTTTGATTTCATTATAACATGAAGAGAAAGAATAATAACTCCCAGAACTGAGTGAAGCTTGGATATGGAGGTACCTAGTCAATGACATATTCAGCATGCTCACCTAGGGTTGCTTTCATTTTTTTTTTTTTTGTGTGTGTGTGTGTGTGGTGGTTATTGTTAACTTTGTACTAATGACTCCCTATTTTGAAAATCTACTAAATTGATATTTCAGTTGGTCATAATAAAATTCTCTACCCTTTCTATACAGGAGGATTTAATAGAATATCACTGAAAGAGTTTTCATTGATTATAAGGCTCAAATGTTTTTTAGAAATGCATATTTTCTTGAGAAGATGTGATTTTACTTTTTATAATAAGATTTACATTTGCATTGGTGTAATGCTTACAATTATGGATTTATATGAAGTTTAGCTGAAAAATCATGAAGTTTAGTAGTTTAGTATAATTTATATAATTTAGAAAATCAAAAAGAATCAGTATTTTTTTATATTTTAATTTTTTTAGTTGTAGTTGGACACAATACCTTTATTCCATTCATTTATTTTTTATGTGGTGCTGAGGATCAAACCCAGGGCCCTGCGCATGCTAGACGAGCGCTCTACCACTGAGCCACAATCCCAGCCCCGAGAATCAGTATTACTAAGGCAGATTTTAAAAGGAATACTAAAGATCTGTACTTAATGGGAGAGAATTAGCAATGTTTTTGATTCTTCCACTAGTACAAATTGGCTTTTAAATGGAAAATCAATTTTCTAAATTATATGGTAACTACAAAACATCTCCTAAACACGTAAGTAACTATGGAACTAATATTTTCCCCAGAAGTGAAAATAGTTTCAGTGTCTTCAGGTCAAGAAATAGCTTACTGCTGAATCTTTTAAATTTACTATTTTCTATATTACTCAAAACAGGAATATTAAAATCATACCTCAAATTCTTCAGTAAACCCACTACTTGCATGTAAATCTGCAACATGCTTTGGAAAGTGCTTTATTGGAATTGCTCCAACATCATCTAAATGAATAATAATAATAATAAAAAACAATGTTAGGATAATTCAGAAGTGAATGTGTCTCTCATTAATGAAGTGCCTTCTGAAAGAACTTTAAAATTCAATTATTCTTATAATCACAAATAAATCTAAAGCAAAAATTTCCAATTTTATGTATATTTATCATCAATCATAACTTGCATTTTAGAAATCTGATTTGATCAGAAATATCTTCTATACATAATTGAAAGAGAAAACAATTTATTTTCACTGTTAATATATAAATAGCACCTAAGCTTCACTTCTTATCAGTGCACTCCCTCTCTTTATGGAAAATTATGTTTAACATGTGTGGGGATTGTATGTAAATTCTGGGAAAAAAGATTCACAAAATAACTATATTTCCAATTTTAGTATAATGCAATTTCAGTTTCATAAAACTATACAATTATATAGTCAGATGATTACATTTGAAAGCTTTTTTCCTTCTCTCCATAAAAAATATTTATATGAGAAAATATTCATTAAGGATAATGTCAAAAACCTTTGGGACTTTTAATCTGTAAAATTTCAAGAAGTGTAAGTTGAAATTATGCTATGTAAACAAAGTCATTGGATCTGTTAATTAATTGCTAAATTATTTTAACTGTCCGTTTTTTTTTCCTTTTCTCTTTATCCTTACAGACTTTCTGAGATTAAACATTACTAGTTCACTGTATGCAATATCACAAATAATTTCTCTGACAAGGAAACATCAAACACATTTCACAAGAAACAGTTATTTACATTAACAGATGTTCAGCATTTAGGCCATCTAATATTTTTAAGCTTCAGTTACCAAGAATTTGTTGATTTAAAAAAAAAATTAGAATCCATCTGTTCTTTCTGTTAGATAAGTGGACTTGAATACTAAAACTGAATTATCCCATCAGGCTTAAGAAACACTAGACAAAGGTGCAATTCCACCTTCACACCTACAGAAGGATTTTGCCTGGAAGTAGCTTTTATAATTAGACAAGAAAACAGAAATAATTTGTCACACCTAAATCATTAGTTCCAGTGAATGTCCTTCAAACCTATTGATATTTCCTGCACAGCCCACGTTTCACAAGCAAACTAGTTTTTATCATCAGTCATGTATATTTGTAATTTTTTTAATTAATTGGTCTGAAAGCAAGTGAGAGCTACATATCTTTTCGCTTTCTGATTTCACCTGAAAAGTGAATATTCAGGTGATAAAGAGTGAATCCTGAGACCTGAGCAAGTGAAATGAGGACATTCCCTTGACCACTCCTCTTCTGACATTCAGAATGGAGATCTTGGATTTCCTCTACAAGGTCCTGATTTTAAAATGTTGCATTTTACTTGTTAATAATGAAATCCGTTGGACTTTGGATAATATTAGAGTTAATTTGCATACCTCATGCTGATGGGGTATGTAGAAGAGATACATTTGATAGTGAAGGGAGTGAACATAACTGATAACTGAAAGCTGTCAGTCTCAGAATTCTAAAATATTAATGAAAAATTGTGCTATTCTAAAATAAATATATAGTATTTTAGTATGAACAAGAAAAACAGAAATAAAATAGTGGTGGTTGAAGACTCAGAGTTAATAAAAAAGGAAAACCAGAAACCCTTTTAAGATCTATGCTTATAAAGCAAAAACATATAAGAACATAAATAATGTATACTCTACATAACAAATATATATACATATATTTTCTTCATGATATATATATATATCATGAAGAAAATATTTCTGCTTTTCTTAGTCACAGGATTTCAAAAGATAATATAAGGAAGAATTTGGGCCTTAGCAATAATTCAGGGAGCATCAGACTGTTTAAAAAGTGACTCTTATAAAACGATCACATTTACAAATTTTTTCTTCTGTATCCTTGGTGTGGTGACTTCTTCGTCCCTATCTCATCCTCCACCCTCCAGTACATCTTCCATAGTTACATATTTGCACATAACTCGTTTTTTTTAATGACCTCATTTCATTCTGAGATGTTATAAAGTGTTAAATAAGTGGCCAAGGTCTTACCATGTGAACTCTGGGTTTAAGGGACATCTTAATCAAAAGGGACCCGGCTAATTTTTAAATATCGTTTTCCAGGTAAATTCTGGTGAAGATATTCAGTAACTTCCAAAATATTCAACTGTTTAACATTGAGAAAAAAATTTAAGTGTCTCAAGCAATTATATATATATTCATATATATACATATATATATACATATATATATATGTGTGTGTGTGTGTATATATATATGTGTGTGTGTATATGTATATATATAAACATATATGTATATATAGTATATTTTGTGCTTTTTGGGGTTTTTGGCTTTTTTTCTACCACTACCACCACCATTTTATATTTTTTTTCTACATAGTTAACAGGTATTTTCTCATACAGACAACTGATCAGAAAGGAGCTATGTTTCAGCCTTGTTTTTGTTATTTCCTCCTATCCACATTTACTGCACTGACTTAGTCTGACCTTTCTTACTGAGGTTTCCATGAAAGTAATGGAACTGAGTGACAGCATTATTTTTAACTAATATCTTATTGCTATAAATGCTTATTTTTAACATATCACATTTCAATACTTAAAAATTATTTTGTTCTATCTGTATGGTTAAGAATGTTTAAAATGAATAAAAACTGGTTATAAATCATGATACATGATATAGTAAATATTTTGGGGAACACAAGTAATTACTAATCTACATTAAAGCTATTGGCAAAGCACACCAACAAAAGCAAATCTTCCAACACTGTGCTTTTCATTCAGCATCTAGCAGCTACTCATGGTCACACCTAAAGCCATTACCTGAAATTGGAAAGATAGGTGTTGGAGGTGTAGATATTACTCGAGGGGACGTACTGTCCTCTAAATAAAAGTGTGCAGTCTGGAAGCATTTTCTGAAAAGATAAGAAAGCAATTTATACTACTAGCTGCACAGATAACAAGAAGACTTCTGAGCTTTTTGAAAATTATTATAGAAATAGCCAAATGAAAACAACAGTAGACATATGCCCAGAAGAGCAATTGCTGGGTCTACATATGTTTTAACAAAACACAGAATATTAAAGAATTTAGTACAAATATCCAAATTTATCTTAGTTTTATCTGTATCAGACTCAGAAGAGCAAGCAGCTAACGGACATGCTGAGAGCAGAAATGGCATTTGAAGGGTAGCAGGAACCAAATAATACTTTGCTAATATAGGAAACATTAATGCTCTACAAAATAATTATCCCACTATTGCTAGAACCCAAAGTGGCTCACTCTGGAAAGGTCCAGAGTGGAGAAGAATGTCCAAATCTATCTTCTTCAAAAAAGTGACCATGTCCTTCTGAGGATATTCAACTGCTAGCAACAGATAGCAATCCATGATCATGTAGAAATGAAACTGCATAGGGTAGGGTGACATTTGATGACAAAAGAAGGCAACTCTGTACTGTATGAGAATGCAGAAATGGCAGAACTTAAGTGAGGAAGGAAAGAATGAGCACAAAGCTGAAAAAAGGTGATTTTATTTCTAACAGATGCTAGTCTGGATGAGGGTTTTGAGAATGAATATACTTGGAATCAATGATAAGGATGACCTACAACATCACCTAAATTTATTTTCATTCAGATAATAAGAGTAACATCTGGTAAGAGCACAGAACGAACTATTCAGAAAAGCAAAGAACCAACTGCAACAGAAGTTGGTATAAAGTAATATGAACCATTCTTCGTTTAAGAAATTTAGCTAATTAAAATGTCAACGACACTCCAGTCTGATTTTTTGATTTATCTGAAAGGTTACTCATGAATGATTAACTTTAAACAAATATCTGTTCGAGTATAAATGCAATGTCAATCTCACTTTCCATTTTAGATAAAGCCAGATTTTTTTTTTTTTTAATTTTAGATGAGGTCTTGCTATCTTGCTCAGACTAGACTGGAACTCAGTCTGCCAAGCAGCTGGGAGTATAGGGTTATGCCACCATGCCTGGCTCAGTTTCTTGTTTGTTTATTTATTTAATGGAATTGGGCATTAAATTCTGGGCCTCTATTATGCTATAAAAATACTCTACCACTGGGCCACATCTGCAATCTTCTATTAAATTTTGAGACAGGGTCTTACTACGTTATCCAGGCTGGCTTTGAACTTGAGATCCTTCTATCTCAGCCTCCAGAGTATCTGGGATTACAAGTTCACTTTCCATTTTAAAATCTTTAAGCTATGGGGCTGGGCTGTGGCTCAGCAATAGAGTGCTTGCCTCACTTGTGTGAGGTACTGGGTTTGATCCTCAGCACCCCATAAAAATAAAAAAAAATAAAGATATTTTTAAAACATTCTATTTAAAAGAAAATCTTTAAGCTAATATATCCTGATGAGCTTTAAGAAAACATTTGTTCTTATGTGGTGACACACATGAACCTCAATATTTTTTCAGTAAATTAGTTCCTTGGATAAAATTATTGAATAGCTTCCACTGCAATTGGAACAATGTTCAATTATTTTAGCAAGGGATGTATGGCTTTTCATAACTTAGACTTCACCAACCTCAGTAGCTTCACCTCCCATTACTCCCTCACACAGCTCACACTGGTCCTCTCTTTCTTCCTCAAAGAAGCCCCATTTGCTTCAACTCAGAGTGTTGCCTCTTGCTGCTCCTCTGCTTGCCTGTCTCCTTCCCATCATTTTTGCACTTGCCCAAATGTTATTTCCTTTGGAAGCTCCTGGTCATGCTAGCTAAAGGTGTCAGCCCATCCCTCAAAGCCACTATCTTTTGTGCCCTTTTATTTGCTTAATTTTATCTGAAATACAGATGTTCCTCTACTTACCATGGGGTAACGTCCTGATAAACTCATTGTGAGTTGAAGATACCATAAGTCAAAAATGTGTTTAACACACCTAACCACCAAACATCATAGCTTAGCAGCACAGTACACTGTAGAGCACCTTATTTATGTGATCGTATGGCTAACTGGGAGGTGTGGCTGTGCCACTGTGGCTGTCCCAAGTTGTGGCACTGTCCAGCTTCTCAAGAGAGTTTTGCACTGTGAATAACTAGCCAACAACAACACAACAACAACAACAAAGCAATAAAAATGAGATTTGAATTCTGAAGTACAGTTTCTAACTGAATGTGAATTGCTTTTGTACCATCGTGATAAAAAAGTCCACAGTCATAAATGGGGAACCCTTTGTACCATCATTCATGTATTCATTTGTTTTGCATATTTATAGTTGTTTTCTCATATTAGAAGGTAAGCTCCAAACATGATAGTTTATCTTAATTGTTGCTGTGTTAGTCCTCAGTGCTGTCATGTTATAGATGCCAAAAAGTATTTCTTCACTCAATGAAACACTACAGGTAGCAAATAAGTAGTAAAATCATATAGTTTGTGACCTTAATGTCCCAAGCAAAAAAAAAAAAAAAAAAAGTCCCAAAGCAATGATTTCCATAGCAAAAAAATCAGTCCTCTGCTGGAATAGTATAAGGCTTTGATAATCAAATCTGAGGGAAGGACATAAATTGAGAGAACACAAGAATATCTTCCAAAGAGAGCAGGTGGTACAAAAGGAAAGCGGAGAGTATGGCAGACTGAAGAGGAAGGGGTGAGATGTGAACCGCAAGTCTCATGAGGAAGAAACTCTCCAAGGACAGCCCAAATGAGCAGAAATGAAACCAGACTGGAGCAGAAACGACAGAAGAAGTTTGGCTTAGGTGTGCAACCAGGGTTACCATGTTATGACACATCATCATGGAAACACTGAACTTGGGACATGATTTTAGGATCTGAGAATTAAAATCCCTTTGATAGCTCTTAAATATAGTTAGCCAGGAGGTGAGAAAACAAACAACAAAACCAAAACCAGAATCTTAAAGTGATAAGATGCATTAAAATATTTAGTGCAATTCACAGTTGATATGAAAATCTCTTCAACAGCTTCCCTAATTTATAGTTAAGGTCCAATTTGAATTGCTTCCATTACAACAGCTAACTTTTTAAAATGAGTCATTAGTTGCTAGATATTCTTCTACTTACTGAAACTCATTCCTTTCTAAGCTCTTCCAAATCGTACACAAAGAGTAGGCCTTCTTTCCCCCCATTAGGTCTCTTTCTGTTGATATCTGTGTCTCTGCTACTTTTATCCCTTGCCTCTAGCTCTGTATTTAACAGATTCTTAGATTGTAGAATTCAAGATTTTCAATACTAAAATCCTACTTATCAGTGATCCTCACCATCTTTGGCTTTTCTCTTTGAAGTTTGTACTCCAATAACACTCATGCAGGGTAAATTATGGAACCTGTCTTGTTTTCTTCTAACTCAGTGTCTATCTTGCTTAAAACATGATTTTCCTGACCAAAATGGCTCACTCACCAATATGCTGGGCAAACAATATCATCTTTCATGACTGCTCAGAGACATTTTCTATGTGGAACAGCCTCTCATTAAGCAGATTCTCTTTCCAACGTACCTCATACAAACGTTCTTCCTACTCCTCCCAGCCCAACTTCACCCTCATCTACATAAAGACTGTTCTGAAAAATATACAAAATCATTCCAAAAGTGATCTTAATTTCCAGGACATTATTCTACATTATTTTAAATATTTTTTTCTTAATTGGTAGTTAGGATAGTTATTTTCTAATGTTTAAATCTATATCCTTACTAAAATTTTCTCAAAGATAGGGCTCTCTCTTGATCCCATGCAAACTCAATTCTTAAAACTGTGCCAAGAGTTCAATAATATGCATTTTTAGTATCAAATAAGTCTCATCAACCATATGTTGTTCAACTACATCCTGGAATCTCTTGCCTACCTGAGCCTCAGATGAAATAACTTGAAATGTCAAAACATTTGAGATGGAAAGATGAAATTTATAGGTAGAGAAGGATGGATGGATGGAGAGATGGTAAGACCAATGAACAGAGGATGTGCCAATAACTCTGAGAGAATAGGAAGAAAGGCAACATCTGATAAAATACAAAAAAGTAAATTAACATATTAGCATTGAGGCTTAACATGTTGTTAATGCTCATTTTAGTAACTGGATAAATACCAACTCTATTTGGTTTTAACTATGGGATTAAATCTTTGGTGGTTTTAGAAGTAAGTCTAGTAATATTACTTGGCATTAATTTCTCCAAAGAACCTTATATATTACACCAAAAATACTTATTAGTGAAAAAATTAAAATCATATAGGCTAACTTATGGATGAAGGTCATATGTATATTGCTTACCAAGCAATACATACTTTACAGTGTAGTCTTATTTGGGAAATGACAGTCTACTTAAAAGGCAGTATGGCACCAGGAGATTTCCATTTGAGTGAGTAGATACCTTCAAGGATCCAAAATGTAATTTAAGATCAAGAGTGAATTAATATTGTTTTTCTTTCCACTCTCCCAGCCCAAACAACTGCATACATGGAAAGTTCTTTTTTTTTTGTTTTTGATAATGTGCCATTTTGCTGAATTCAACTTTGGAATTTTCTAGGTTCTAACTCTTTAAAATCTCTCAAAATCTGCCCTTTTCTTTTTTATTTAAAAAGAACTATTTGAAAACCTTCCCTGTTGAAGTTATTTTGCTTCTTAGAAGCTTATGGTTTGGCTCATGTAAATTATACCTTAAAACATCTGGAAAGTACTTTGAAGGCATATTATTTAACATATGACAAGACAGTATCTATAGTCCATCTGTTCTGAATGTGCAGCGAATGTCTTCACGTCTATGTGCTAAGTGTTGATAACTGTGTCTCCTGCTAATTATCACTCAGCCATGATGGAAAAAGTGATGACTGTTTTCAACTTGTAGATGCAGGTCCTATCAATCAATGGGAATCCGATTATTTAATTTACACCTTTTCATCACAGTATTTAGAATTAATAGCTGGAAATGTGTAATTATTATTCCTTTTCTCAGGATTCTTATACAAATATGAAACAATGTTTAGGATGCTGCATTCATTCACAGAACCCTTAGAGAAGGTCTTATTGCAAATTTAGTGGTGACCTAGGGAGGCCAGATGGCAGAAAGAGGGAACTAAATCATAGGTAGGTAAGTGACTTGCCCAAGGCCATATAGCAAATTCAAGGAAGATTTTATCACCTTTAACTTGTTCTGTCATTCTGCTATAATGTTCTTACTCTCAAAGTTCATAAAAAACACAGGGTAACTCCTTAAGTTAGATTAGTTAGAGGAAAGAGAAGATTTCTTTAGTAATTTTGAGATAATTTTCTTCTAAACCATCAGATTAGAAAAATATTTACATATTTTCTAAGAATCCTATGGTTTTAGCTTTTACTCTTAAGTCTACGATCCTGTTTCAGATCAATTTTTTTTTTTGTATGATGTAAGACAAAGGTCTAACCTGATTTTTGTATGTGGATATCCAATTGTCCTTTAAACAAATGGTAAAAGATCTTAGGAACCTTGTCTAAAATCCATTGACCACAAATGTAAGAGTTTATTTCTGAACTCTAAATTCTACTCCATTGATCTATTTGTCTATTCCTGTTCCAGTACCAGGCTCTGCTGATATGCTGTCATTTTGCAATAAGCTTTGAAATTAGGAAATGTGAGTCTTTCTTCTGTAAAATTCTTAAGAGAGTTGGGCGCAGTGGCACATGCCTATAATCCCAGTGGTTTGGGAGACTGAGGCAGGAGGGCTAGGCAACTCAGCAAGACCCTGTCTCTAAATAAAATATTAAAAAGGGCTGGGGATGCGGCTTAGTAGTTAAGTACCCTTTGGGTTCAATAATCCCCAGTATCAGAAAAAAAAAAGAATTCTTAGGAGAAATTATAGAAGTAAATCTTTATGGCTTTATTTTAGGTGATACCTTCTTAGATATGGTACCAAAAATATGCGCAATGACAGAAAAAAGGATGAATTGGCTTTCATCGAAATTAAAATTTTGGTACTTTAAAAGATATAATTAGGAAGGTTAGAAAACCATCTACATAATGAGAAAATAATTGCAAAACACATAACTTATAAAAGACTTGTATCTAAAATATATAAAAATATTCATAATTCAATAATAAAAAGACAAATAATCCAATTAAAAATAGAGAGAAAAGTATTTGAACAAATATCTCTTAAGGAAGCATATAAATATCCAATAAGCACATGCAGAAATACCATGAAGGAAATAATAAAATGCATTAAAATCATTTAATTGTACATTTTAAACAGACGGCATTTGTGATATATTAGTTTTATCTCACTGAAGCTGTTTTTAAAAGGTGTTTGAAGATGTGAATTGGAAAAATTTGTAAAGACTATTACTCTCATACTGTTATTTATATATCATTGGATTTGTAACCTTTCCACAGAATGCAGTTTCCACAAAGGTCTATATGTTTCTATCTTGCATTACTTACAACTGAATCTACACGAGAATTTGAGTAATTCAAACAAATCTTGAAGAATGAACTATTGTGATTAACACTAACTCTAGTGTATAATGTCTGAAAAAAATTACACTTTGTAGTGAATTAATTTTAAGAAATGTGAGTAAGACAGATATTTAACAATATTTAACAAATTTTCAGATGGATAGGCAAAGAGTGATAAATTTGTCAGAGCAATTGATAGAGAAAAATATACACCTAAACCACAAAAAGTTCTCACCTTTTAAACTATTATACTCTCTTCTTAAGTGCGGCACGTAAAGTGCTATTAGTGAGAAAAAGAGAAACGACTATTTGGTGAGATTCAAATTTGTATATTTTCAACTAGCAATTTTATCTTTTCCTCACCATAATGCAGACCCATTACTAAAAGAAGATCAGAACGACTTCAGATTTTAATTTTCCATGAAATACCAAATCATATCAAATAAGACAATGATTTTCAAATCGCACAAAATATACTTTAAATATTAATGTGGATCAAGAGACTCATTCTAATTACTGAAGTCTTTTAAGTATAAACCACCTGACATCTTTTTTGGAACTTCACATTAGCACTATTTACCATGAAGCAAATTTGGTTTATTTTCCATCTTATTTATAATCTGACATCACTTTACATTAATTAAAAAAAAAAGATTTGGCAGAGAAAATCAGATTAGATAGAAACCAGCAATCTGAATAAACCTAATATCAAAATGTGGTAAGAAATTTGGTCAACAAGCCCAGTGAGAAGTGGGAAGACAATCAGATGAATGCTTGCTGAACAAACATTTATGGGTTATGTACAATTTTTAAAGCTCTCTGTTGAGCACAGAATATTCTGTCAAATGAGACAGTCAATTATAGGAATCACTGGGGCAGATTTAAGAAACCATCTTTGTTTGCATCTCCTATGGGTTAAATGGACTCCTGACCCATGAGTTAACAAAATATGATCTGGTTTCCATTGTCCAAATTCTAATGTGTTCTGTAAAAGAAGTCAGATAGGAAATACATTGGGTCATGAAAGCATCCTGCTTTAGACAACCAATGACTAAACTGTGACTTAAAACTATGTTTTAAGCTTCACTGATTTTGCCATATCCAGCTTTTCCCCACTTCCTGGTCCTCAAGACTGCTGTACCCTGGCCTGGAATGCCCTTATCCTCTACTTCCCGAATCCTATCTGGTTGCAGCCCTACATTTTATTTTACATTTATCCTGCCCATTCTGACCTCTCAAGATCCCTTGTTCTCTGACCACTTAGCATTGGGTTTCACTTGTTGAAATTTTGTGTAATGTTTTATAAATTTTTCATAGAGAGTTCTTTTTCTCAAGAAGCACAATTTTCTTAAAAGTTGGTGACTCTCATTCATTTTTTATATATTTCCAATAGTAGTTAATACAGTTAATACAGCATGGGAAATAGTTAATACAAGGAATATTTTGGAATAACTGAAAGAATATATTTTGGGATAACACATAAAAAGTGGTGATATAAATTTATAAAATGATCCTGCTAAACAAAAAGAATTAATTATAGATTTTCTGAACACAGTTCTCTTTTAAAACAGGAATATAAACTACTAAGCTAGGCCTTTTCTGGTTTATAGATATGAATGCTTGTATCATTGCAAAGTCCTTGTCTTCCAACAGACAGTTCTACTGACTTACATCATGTCTCTAGGAAATTCGCAAATGATCTCTGTGTTCTGCTTGCTGCAGGATGGAAAACGTATGATGGGTGCGATTATTCCTGTCTCTTAAAGGTTTTAATGAGTTATTGATGAGAGTGAAGCTATATTTTATCCTCAAAGCAAGTTATGAATAAGTTTAAAGCCCCATTCATAGTAAATTCATTAACTTTACTCCCTACTTGTATTTGTATTTTAATTTCTTGATTTTTACTTTTGTGCACAGGTTATCATTTTTCATTAGTATGAAGTTGATGTATATCTTGTACAAACTGTTATTAAAAATATTTTTACCACATCCAAAAATTATGTTTTCTTAAATAAAAACTTTTAGATTACAACATCTGGTAAAAAGGTTTATGTTAAATGCTGTAGTAATTTGAATTACTGAATTCAGTAATGCTGAATGTTAATTAGGTTAGTATGAAAGTGCAACCATCAAAATACCATAGTAAATACTAACTGAAGTCAAAGTTCCTCCATTTTACCTTTATAAGTTTAAGTACATAGAACAATCAACCCTTTAATTACTGTGTCTGTGGATTCACAAATTCCCCTTATTCATAGCTACCTGAATAAATTAATGGAAGCTCTCTCAAATATGCTTTGAAGACATTTCAGATGAAATACAGGCAAAATCTCAGCTTTATGAATGAAATTTTCCACAAAAGACACTCAACTTACCTCCAGTAGATGAAAATACCCACAAGAGCCACTAGACAGATGAAAGTCAGGGCAGACACGATCACGAGGGGCATAACCGCCTTCTTCTCAGACTCCAACCCCTCAGCTAGACCAATACGAGACTCATGGCTACTATTACTGGCCTCTGTAGTCAGAGAAAATCAAGAGAGTTGACATTTAAGATGAAGGATCAGTCACAACACTTTTCAATGGATTAACTGCAGCCTTCATTGCTGTTACTTACCTTAAAATTGGGACTCTTTGATGTAAAGAATGTCTACAATTAAATGACAATTTAAGTAAAACAAAGTTAAAAAAAGAGTAAGGTGGGATATTAGAACTGAAAAATGACAAAAACCCAGCAGCGATTGTTGGCATCAGGGAGGGGGGATTCGATAGCAAGAAGTACACCTAATGCTGCTTAGAAAAGCTTGCTCACAGGAAAGCATTAGTATGGAAATGAGAAAACCTCCCAGTTTAAAAAAATGAACAGGAAAACAAAGATATTTACTGACTCTTCATATATGATTTTCTAAAATTAATTTTAATGGAATTATTTAACCCTGTAATTATTCAAATAATTGGAGCAATTAATATTTCGTGAAGAAAAACCTCTTAGGATATAATACTTTATACATTGAGATCATCTTTCAATGTAGCAAACTATATTAATTATAAAAATGCTATTTTTAATGTCTTTCTTATCCACGGTTTTCATCTATCAAAATGAAATACTATTTGTTGCATGAGAATTGAATGGATACATATATCTAAGAGATTCATTTCAAATATACAAATGTAAATCCTGAAAAAAATCTGAACACATTCCTTGGGTTAATTTCAAAATGTGGCAAATGATTAGTTTTGTGACCAGTCAGGAACCATTACTGAAATATCACTTTGAAAAATCATTGCAACTGATATATCCTTCCAAGTTCCTAAAAGACTTCAGAACTGTGAGTGTTAGTGGCAATCTTTCCTCTCTGCTGTGTGGGTAGGTGGGAGGGTTGTCCTAACATGGTGTGTTGATGTTGCTACAAATTAAGAGCCCTTATCTTTTCCACTTTTGGAAGAACTAAAACTATGTTCCCCGTCAAAGTTTAAAGGCTTCCTACACAGTTGGCACATTTGATGTTTTATACCAAATCTACTATTAGTGACCCAAGACGGAGGGAATTTATTTGATCTCAAATATTTAAGAGTAAGAAATTTTAGATTGATATAAATGCACATACATGGCATTAAAATATGTTCTAACTACAGAGAACTTAAGATTGAACATAATGATTTTCTTCTGTAATTAAGAATGATGGCAGAAAGGGCTGTAAATATAATCCACTCAGACAGGAAATGCATCAGAGGAACATAAATGACAACTGTATTTCCCAAAATGACTGCTCTTGTAATTATAAATGCATCTGTTAGGAAAAAAAGTGGAAATTCCAAAATGAGACTAAATATCATAGAGCTGTACAAAAAGGAAAAATACTGTAAGTCCAACAAACCCTGTGCTATAGTTAATATTCTCATAATTCTCATAAGAAAAGCCAAAGCTTCAGTTTTTATTAGGTCAACCACAGACTCTGGCCATTACGCATTCCGGGGAGACCCATCTGAACATTTAAATAATCAGATGAGTACAGTAAAAATTTCCTTATGAAATTAAAACAGCACCTTGTTTCATACATGGTCATCTTTACCTTTTTTTCCTATTGTAACTATTGTTACCTAAACGGAAAGTAAGTCTTTGGGTAATAAATAATCTACGTAGCAAGGTCCTTGGTACCTGGTAATCACATACGTGGTTAATTGTATTATCTGTATCAGTCATTCCTAACTTAGGATCCTGAGAGTAGCAGCATCAATGTGACCTGTAACTTGTTACAAATGAAAATTTTGTGCTCTCCCCAAACCACACCAAATCTTATGAATCAGAAACTCTGCGGGTAAAGATAAAAAAAAATTATGTTTTGACAAGTCCTCAAGGTGATTTTATCCATGATAAAAATTGAGAATCAATAATGTAGATTCATGTATGTACAATGTGAGCTTATATAATCCCACAGGTCTTTGATTACCAAAAATATGCATAACAATATGTATATGGATATATATAGAAAAATACGTCTGGTTTATAGTAGATGTATATGAACACATATCTATGAGATATGTCTTGCCATATTTGATATATATGCAATATACATAACACAAAAAATATTTAATATACAACAAATACACATAAAATTTATATGCAACCATTATATACACACATGCACACATATGTAGTCTTTTATATAGACTTTTCTCATAAATTCTCTGGGAAAACTGATCTTAAGTTCTTTTACTGAGAAGTTAGCATGATAATGCTATTGTAATTATATATTACACAATCTAGATGCTTTATGCAAGATGGCATACCACATGAAAGTACAGAAAATCAACTAGTTACTTTATATACTGAAATGAGGAACAACCTTTTGTATTGATTTAATTTTCATTTAGTTGAAACTAATATATATATACACTTTGATGTGGATAAGTAGTGTATATGAATTCCCTAAATGATAATTATGTACTAGTAGGCAATTAGGAAATAAAGAACTACGATTAATATTTCAAAATTTTATATGAGAATACAGCATTATAATTTTGGTATTAAAAGTTAAGTGTTCTATATATAAATTATTGCCCTCAATAATGGAAGCATACAGTTTCTAAGAGACAGAAACTAATAATACAGATTTTTAGGCTAACTTTTGTGTTTAGTCTTTGTACAAACTGTATTAACTACTCTAGTATTTGGGTCTCTGTTTACTCATTTATAAAATACCAGATAATAGTAATTAACTTATTTATATTGTTTTGAGCAATAGATCTTGAAAATTATTCTATTTCTTAGAAATACACCATGAATTTTAAATCTCAGATTAAGGGACATATGAAGTAGATGGTGATTTTCTTTTTTACAGATATAGCTTCAAAAACAAGAAAGAATTACCCATAGTCTTGTTTGATCTTATTTTTTTTCTTGTTTGACTATTAAATTAGCCTATCTTTAACTAGATATTTAAATATTTTCATTAATTACATTATTTGATGATCCTGGATGTTATATTTTTTTTCCTCATTAGTGGGGGACCATATTCTTCATAATTAAATACATCTAACTAATTGACTGAATAACAAATTGTTACTTAAGTCACTAATTCTAGGTGTAACACACATATATATATATACACATACAGAGTCTTTTTATGATGGTATAATATAGCAAGAACACATCTATGTCAATACCTAGTAATAAAAAATTGATGGATTCCTAATATTACCCTTTAAAATAAATCTAATAAGAATTCAAAGAACAAGTACTATAATTGAGAACAGATAACAATTCATATATATATATGTATATATATATATACACACACACACTCACACATATATATGACAACACTTATGAATATAGTAACCTGTGGACTCATTATTCATACTCACATGTTAGTTTAAGTGTTTAAACTGAAATGCAATGTTAAATAGGTATCAAGTCAGAATACAGGAAAAACTTCTATCAAAATATACAAACTTTTAATTGGTGCTGCACTGAAAGAAAAGTACACTAATTCAAAGGATGAAAATAATGAAGAGGAAAAATATCATAATGAGGTTGATTCATATGCTGGATTATAAATATTTACTTTGATGCAATAAGAATGCAGACTATTAAATTAGCCTATCTTTAACTAGAGATTTAAATATTTTCACTGTTAATTTAAAAATACCTTATCATTCAATAAATGAAAATTATAAAATTCTTATCATCAATTCAATGAAATTATCTAGTATTTAATGCACTTAAGGAACTGAACCTTGCTTTCCTTCCCATTGGCATTTAAAGCAGACATCTGTATTATATATGCAGCAAGTCATCTGCTCTAAGGAACATCTGGCCAATAAACCAATTTGCATAAAATACATTAACAAATGAAATGCATCTCTCCAGAAAATGTTCTAGTGTTTTACATCTTGTCACACAATACCTATACATACTACGCATATTAATATCTATTATTTAACTTTGAAAGTTATATAACAGCAAGCCCAAAGTAAAATGCATTTTGTTGGTTTACATTGCCCTCTTTAGGCATTTAGGCAACATTAAGGAAGTCAAAGGCAACTTGAAAGGAATTATTATTATTTTTTTATCTTCACCGTTAGCTTTCAAAACTTAAGAGCATTTCTTCTTAAAGCTCCCCAAGTTGATACTGATGTGCAATTTCTCTAATTGCTTTACATGGGGCACATCACTGAGAGGTGTTTATATCATGCTATTACTAAATAGTATAATTCAGTAGACCTAGTGTACAAATTATTTTAGAACACAAATATGAAAATTAAAATATCTCAAAATAGCACATTCTGATCTTGTTCTGAAAGTAATATACTAAAAATGTATTATCCACACATAATTGCTCCCACACATAATAGGCATCTGTAGCATTCTTCTTAAATATTGACAATACAGAAAAACTGCTCTATGTATTTTGGAGAAAAGTAAGGATCAAAATGTGTTGAATATTCATTTGAAATAATGAATAAAACCATACTTTAAAACCTATAAATTGACTTGTTGAGGTTTTGATCTGCTGTTTTACCAAATATCTATTTTCCCACGCTTTTTCTACTTTACTTTTAGAGCAATAAAATCACCACACCTTTGTCTGTCTCTTGGTCATAACTAACCTGCCTCTGAACTGTTGAACACTTCTGAGTGTCCACTAGTAGCAGATGGTGTTGAGGACCATGGGGATCCAGGGGTTATTTCTGAGTCGCCTGCTTCCAGGACCCCATCAGCATCTCTTTCATTAACATCTGGAAAACTGAAATCTGTGGATGTCTCATTATCATTAAGGCTATCTGAGGCCCCTTGCCCTGAGCCGCTCTCTTCATCACTTGTCAAAACGGCCCATCCTTTAGATTCTGGGCTGAGAGGAAGCAGGGCACTACCAGTCTGAATGTCCACATCCTCTTTTCCATCATTGTGCTTGTGGATTAGCTCATGGGTTGGTGGTGATTTATCAGGACTTCCGTCCACACCTGTTTGACTGTCTGAGGTTACACCTGTGACTTTATTTTCTTCTTCAGAATTCTCAGAGAATGAATGTGAGATTGGATTATTTTGATCCACAAGACTGTTATCCTGGGAGTCTGAGTCATTCATTACCTTTTCCTGGGATTCTCTATAGGACAAGCATGACATACACTTATTCAGGGACAAGCCATCACTATCCCTGTCATCATAATCATCATCATCATAATCAACATCACCATCTTCACCACCACCCACTAAATCAGCATCAGATCTGGCATTATGGGTCAGCTTAGAAGGAGGTTTAGAAGGAAGCAGCAGCTTTGCTGTGGTCATGGAACCATCTCTGTTGGGAGAAACGGCTGTAACAGAAATGTACCCATTTCCTAAAGGAACAGAATGATGAGTAGAGACAAGTGTATCAGAAACAAGTGTTGGAGTACCAGCAAATACCTCATCAGTAATAGAACTTTTGGTGGAGGTGAAGACTTCATCAGAAAATATAAGCTTATTTATAAGTGTATGTGGTGGGTCATCAATTGATAAAACAGGGGTTGCAAATGCATGCCTTCCTTTTGGAGGAAAGGCTTGATTAATCTCCAAATTAGCAGTTTGGAATAACTCATCATTACTGTGCAAAGAAGGTACCTCTTGCTGGGAACTTTTGCTTTTAGGAAAAACTGGTTCAAAATATTTCTCATTTGTATAAGAAATGGTTAAACCTTGAAGTGAAGCAGAGTGCATACTAGAAGGCGGTGGTGATACATCAAAACCTGGTACAGATGTAGAGTGCATCGCGCTTTCACTTGAAGCAGAATTTGTTGCCTTGAGATGCAATATTGCAGAACTAACTTTATCAACCTTGGAGGTTTCAACCAATATTGGATCACTAGGCACAGCTGGAAGAGCAGTTTTAAGCAAGGTGTCAACATCAGAAGCCTGAAAGGAAGGTTGCAGCAATACTTCAGTATGAAAAGGAGATGAGGCCTCAGAGAATAAAAGCTGGGTTGAAGGAGATAACATTTCACTAGAAGCAGGGTCAGAGGGTGCTGGCTCTGAGTTTGCACTAAACACAGGTTTAAGAGATGTGTCACCAAATGCTGGAGATACGGTATGTGTAGGTTGAACTGGAAAGTTATTTTCTGGAACTTGACTAATCTCATGATCAAAAACCTTAGTGGCAGTATAACCAAGAGACCCTGGAAGCATGCCTTTTGTGCTAGAAATGGGAACAGAGGTTTCTTGTAAAGGCACATTCAACTTATTGACATTATCATACATGTTGGGCATGACTGTGCTTTCAGAATGGTAAGCCATTTCACTGAAAGAAGAAATTTGCAGTTCAGTCTCATTTCCATACATTATTTCATTTTTAGAAAGCAGCTTATTATCATCACCAAACACAGATGTTGTATATGTAAATTGAGCTACAGAAACAGGTGAAGAAATGTTAAAGGCTGTCAGCCCATCTGTGTCAGGTAAAAGAAATTCACTATCAGAAGAGGCTCCAGACCATTCCCCATCACCAGAGAGGACATGAGTGGACTGCAGTAATGACACAGTTGGGGTCACTAATGAAGACTTAGGCATTGATATACGGCTAGGACTCCTAAATAAGGAACCCTGATAAGATACATCAACAGAATCATGCACAGGTATTGCAGAACTGTAAGAAACAGTGAAGACGTGTTGGGAGCCCCCATTATTAGATAAGGCATAGGAAGGTTCAGGCCCTGAAGAATGTGCATGCACCATGACATCACTGCTGGATGGTTCAACTTGAGAAAACATAAGCGTTTTATAAAGGACACCAGATTCACTACCAAATTCCAATGTCTCCGAAGCAGCATGAGTAGTGGTCTGATGTGACAGCACATCAGAATATTGAGCAAGGCTGGGTTCTAACAACACATCACCACCAGCCACTGGCACAGAAGCATGCAAGGGCACCTTATCACTCTCAGCAGCTGAAGTAACTTGTGGAAGGATCTGAGAGACTGTATGCAGATGGCGAAACAATTCACTACTGAAGGAAGCAGAGGAAAATGGAAGCAAAGGTGCACCGTCATAGGAAGACAGGATGGATTCAAATGACACATCAACACTGGGGAATACAGGTGTAGCATGCAAGGCCGAATCACTACTTGAAGCAGCAGGGGTAGTGTTGAGGATCTGATTGTCAAGCAACAAAGGGGTGACTAGAGGAAAGACTTCACTACTGTAGGAAGGTTGAAGAGGTGTCTCACCATTGTATACCGGCTGAGTTGTCTGCGAGTGTACAACATTGATGGTGGAGACCGAATGTTGTTGTCCAGAGGATGATGTGAAAGCATAAGGGGTTACCTCAGTCGGAAGGTAGGCAAAGGTAGAATAATGTGGCATTTCTATATCTGTGACCGAGGGACCCTGTGACACCACAGGGCCTGGAGAAAAGGACTCAGTTGTCTTTTCAGTTTCATTAATATGTATCTCAGTGTAATTAGTCTGGAGGAAGCTCTCTCTACCTGATCCAACATCAGGCTGTGCTGACACATCGGTGGAGCTAGGAAACCACACACTTCCATCAATGGAAGGATCCTTTAGTGAATCTTCTGAACCTGATGAAGCTGGATCTTCTGAAACATTTCTCGCAGTTTCTGGCTTAAAGCCATGGTATGTGATTGCCTCTGGGGTTTCTGAAGAAAATATGTCCCCCTGGGATATGCTCTCAGAGGCGAAGGGCAGAGCAGAGGTTGCAGGACTGGAGCCTGAAGAATCATCTGCTCCAGTATCAAGCTTGAAACTGGTCAATAAACTGTCCTCTTCACTGATATCAGTAGACACCTCTTGAAAATCTGTTATAGAAATTGCATTTAAAGATTCTGCAGTCCCAGACAAGTTTATCTGTGGAAATCTAAGGACAGTCTCAGAGCCATCATTGAAAGAGGTCAAAGTACCTTCCACAGTATGCAGTGGCAGTTCAGTCACAGTTTGAGGAATCATGGAAACATCTTTTTCTGTGGCTAATTCAGCGACTGGTTGGGAAGTGGAATACAAAGACATCTTGGGAATTCTAGAAAATTCGCTTCCTCTTGTTGGAGCTCTGTTGGTCTTGGCCTCATTGTACTTGGTCCCTATGTGATTATAGTGTGTCGTGGTGGAAGTTTGGGGTTCCTTTTTCCTTATTTGGTTTGTGGCACTGTCTCTACCAGGATTCACCACAGTGTCTTCTTCAGTGGCCTTTCCCTCTTCTTCCTCCTTTAAAAAGAAAACAAGATTTCAAGGCACAAAAGAAGAAAGAAATGAAATACTAATAATATATTTTACTGCTAACCACCACTTGTGGGATTTTGGGAACTTTTTACTCTTATAAAACACTTCTATTTACCATACTTCTGTACTACACCATTTCCTATCCATTTTCTATGGGAAGTAATGAAAACCCATTATTTACAACTGATAATGGTACAGAATGGGGAGCTATGAATTAATACAACTTTAAAAGGAAGACTCTTTGGAGTTGTATTTATATACTGAAAGTTTTATTTCATGTGGTATTTATTTTCTTGTTTCTTGTTTTGTTTTTTTTTGTTGTTGTTCAGTTAATTGGGCAGCAAGCTGAATTAGCTTTCTTGTAATATGACGTGGCAATGAAACTATTTCAAAGATTGAAATAATTAGTCACTGAAAATATTTAATTGTATATATTCACAATAAATCAATTTTTAAATCATCTTGGGGAAAAATTTAGGACAAAAAGAAGCAATTTTGTTTTCCTTTTGTTTTTAATATTTTACACTTCAGAGGTAAACAGATATTTCATTTTATTTTACTGGGTATTAGGGATTGAACTCAAGGGCACTCCATCACTGAGCCACATCCCCAGCCCTAATTTTATTTTATTTAGAGACAGAGTCTCACTGAGTTGCTTAGTGCTTTGCTTTGCTGAGACTGGCTTTAAACTTGCAATCCTCCTGCCTCAGACTCCAGAGCCACTGAGATTAAAGGCGTGCACAACTGCGCCTGGCATAAGCAGATATTTTAAAGGCAACTTGTCAAAATACAATTCTAGTACAAGTTGCTTGATCTTCTGTTTCCTTTACAGTGACAGTGACTATTCAGGAGGCCAAGTCTTCTCTGTACATCTTGTATGTGTAAGGGCTCTGGAGTGCTCTGGCTAGAAGTCAACCAAGACTCATGCTGTGTGTGTGTGTGTGTGTGTGTGTGTGTTTATATAAAATTGGGAATGTTATGACTTGTTGTAGTTTTAAAAAGTAAATTGTCAGACAGGATTTTTTTTTTTTACTTCTTGTGGGATACTATTTGGTCAATATCTTTGTACTCAAAAAATTGTTAAAATTGCTACATATTAGATCACTGATTAGGATTTTATGGCCATGTTTATTAAAAGAAGAAAAAACAAAACAAAACAAAATAAATGCATACCATTCAATGAGAACTTAGTATAAGCAGAAAGAACTTGACTGTTAAACCATGCGTGCTTGTGGTTATATGTCTGACATGTGTGCAAAGCTGCTCTATATGAAATAGGCTCCCAGGCTTAATGACTGCTTCATTATATAGTTGGCCATATAGTATTTTCTGAGGTCTAGATGTCATATGCGAACTGAAATTTCCTTACTAGTGGTTGATATTTCTTCATGGAATTTTGCATGCTGTTTAATACCTTGTTCACAAGGACAACCTGTGGAATTTCATCAATTTCCAGAATAAAACATTCCCCTTATCTACAAGCCTAAATAATTAATGCCAAAGAAAATAAGAACATTTTGCCTTGAATTGCTTTTGGTAAAAATCTGATGGTGTAAGTTATCTTTTCTTTCCTTACCTAGAAGATCTCACAAACGTTTGTTTTATAATTGGATCCAGAGTTTGCTGAGGACCTGTGGTAAGCTTAGCTGTGTGGAGTTTCCAAACTCTTCCTCACTGTATTTTCAAATCTGAGTATTTACCTAGTTCTCTGAGGTCATTCCACAATATTAACTTCTACCAAAACTGTACTTGAACTTTCTTTTTCCTAGCCCTTCTCTCAGTCTCAGCAGATGGCCTATCTATTTATAGAAAAAAAAACAGAAGCCAAGAGACATCATACCTCCTCCTACCACTAAAAATATGGAATAAACAAGTCTCTCCTGTCCCTGTCAACTTGTTGCAGCTGAGATATTGTTTCCCATACTTTCCAAGGATAATTCCTACACCTGATCTTAAAATTTATCCCTGCTTGCTTTAGAAACTGAACACACTTGAGTATTTCCCACTATTTTGAGTTTTGTCAAATTACCAAAACAATCATTCTTATCAGTTTAAATGAATTCAGTTCATTCCTATTTAAAAGGAATATAAAGGAAACCCTCGGATTCTGCTTATTATTTTACCTTTCCCTTTCCCTTCTCAACTAAATTTCTCCAAAAATCATGCCATCTGTTTTAACTATATGATCCAATAATCTCTATGGACCCCATATCCTACCAAAGCTTTGTAGATTCCCGTAGAATTTTTACTAAAGCAAAGCTACTCATCTCCTTCATCTGTTACATGTTTTTTGGGGTGGGGGGAGACTATATTCAAACCCACACATATACTATGATTGATTTCCTTTCTAGCAGATTTTAAACTTTATGAGGTATGGTCAGATAGACTTCTTGCAATCTGATGAAGGTGAGGGACTATTTACCAAGTCTTGTTAATTTCTGAGGTCATATACCTTGTGTTAGCATTTCAAAAACATATATCATTCACGCTTTATGATTATTTTATATATACATGACCACAAATATTATAATTGATAGTCTTTACTATAAGATCTTATGGAGTTATAAATCTCTCTTCTGTTGTGGTTTTGATCTGTATCACCATACCTGCAATCATTCATGATTTTTTTTTTAATAAATTTTAGTGTAAAGTCTTGATCATGCTGGAGGTACTATTGTCTTTAAAGTCATAAATTTCTATTTATAGAGGATCTAAGAAATATCCCTAAAACGATTTATTTCCATATTTAGGGCCTAAAAACAAGTACATTGGCAAAATACATTCCTTGTATTTGCCAATCTCTGTCAATCATTCCTGCTGAAGCAATGGAAATGAATAGTAGATGGGTTTAGCAGTGTTTTCATCCCACCTCAGAATTATGCTCCAGGAAAACACATAATGACATGGATCTGCTCCAATCTAACCCTTTATTACAACAGCTTATTTCAAGAGCATGAAACATACCAATTTCTCAAGTTTACTAATGACTGCTCCTGTACCCCTCATGCTAGATCCTCATCTATGGAGTGTGAGCTGGCTCCCTCTCCCTCAGCAGTGCCAATGCATTTGGCTTGGTTTTTCAAAGAATGAGAGTTGTTTCTCTGGGCAGCACCACCCTTGGTAGAGCCTCTTAAACGTCATAGATGTCATAAATAACTTCTTTTCTCTTCTAGGTCATAGCCCTTCTCCCACAAGAAAAGATGATTTTTTTATTCTATTCTGCTCTCTTAGAAGGGTCTTCTTCTGCAGCATGCTGCATATTCTCTATGTCTCCATTCCACTCTGCTAGGAGATAGTTGGAAGGAGAGTGAGGCTATCTCCCAGGAGGCTTTTCAAAACCTCCTTGTCACAGATAGCTCTGTCCCACTATAGAGGTACCAGCATCTGCCGGGCTACTCTCTCCACACCTTTTCAGGCCTAGTGCAGTCACAAGTCCCTGATATTAGTAGCCCCATATGTATAGATCATCCCATGTTGGCTTGCATTGACATTTCCTTCACGTCTGTGAACAGGCTTTTATTTTAAACTAACCTCAGTGCCTATTTGTGTGTGACATGTGTTTCTTATTGGGACCTGGAATGATACGCTGAGTTATTTCCTTTCCTCCTTCTTTGGGGCTGAGGTTGTGGCTCAGTGGTAGAGCACTTGCCTAGCACATGCGAGGCTCTGGGTTTGATCCTCAGCACCACGTAAAAATAAATACAAATAAAGGGGTACTGTGTCCATCTACAATTTAAAAAAATGTTAAGAGAAAAGAATCTTTCTTTAATTATAACAAGCCAGTGTGCAGGAAGCCATATGAAAACACCTTCACTTTCCTTTCTAACAGGAAGATCTGCTTATGTATGCAAAATTCAGGTCTCAGCTGGTGAGACCTGAAGCACCTTGATATATGTGGCCACTGCTACTTCTATCAAGTATTATAGCAAAAATAAAGGTAAACCAAGTCACATTTACAGCCTGTTCTTAAAGCTAAATGTTATACTAGAAATGAAAATAGTTTTATGTAGAAAGTTACTAGTAATTAACATTGGAAAATTTGAAGAAATGTTTGTAAGATTATGCTAAAGGCAGCTATAGTAGTAATATCAATTGAAAAATAAATATGGAATTGTGGTAATGGGAGTTACAAAGAAAAATAATTGATCATTCCCTTGATTCTGTCTAAAAAGTTCATGAAGTGTGGTACATTTCATCTGACATGGAACTCTATAAACAGAATATCATTTACTAAATGGCACCAATCACTGGAACAAGGGTTTGCTTCAGTGCATTGGAACAATTTAAATTGACAACACAATAAGAAAATAATTTACTTTTTCCTTGTTTGGTTTGATTCTGTGGATCATTCTAGGCACATACATATCCACATACCCTGGCACAGGCTTATACCACACACGAGATGCCTTAGCTGAGTTTTGGAAACACTTGTTGGAAGGTGGACTGGTTGTTTGGTAAAACAATCTCTTGTATGAGAGAATGTCCATAAGATACATAAATTATTGAAGTAATTACACTTGTGAAAACACAAGCTAATTGAAAATTACTGCTATATAATAGCATTAGCTGTTACACTTTATCAGGTTGTAAACAATATGTACATTTGCAACACATTCATAATGTTATCAACAGTAGCATCTGGATTAAACATATAGTTTTAGTTATGAACAGCACATTTGGGCTTAGGATGAAATATAAGATCTATTGAACAATCATGTTCTGTCATTTTAAGTTATGAAAATGTTAAAATTTGCAGATATTCTCAAATAACTATATTTACTTGGAGGACATTGTGCTAGAAACAAACATTGAACAATTTGAATACAAATAATAAACAGGCAAAATATACATACAATTTATATTTTGGTTCATATTTATTATGATTTTATCAATCATTGATCAAGTTATTTAAAAATAAATTATCAATATTAAGGACTAATAAAATATTATTTTAGCACTTGAGACAAATTTGAGAACTAAAATTTTCCAATTTATAGCTATATCTCATAGTTCTAATTGTTTTTAAAGTTCACTGTTTTATTTCATTATTATCAAAAATTTCATACCTCTTTTTTGGCATTAAATTAATCAAAGTATCTATTTTTTCATAAAAAGTCATGTATACCAATTACATGATTATAAAGCTCAGCCACAAATTCAATAAACAATGGACAATGTAACATTAAATTTTATTAATACCACTATATCTAAATAACAATTCAAAATCAACTTTAATTTAAAAAATTTGAACATAAAATAGAAAGCTACAATACCTTGATTATTTCTTTAGTTCCAATTAATTCAGGAAAAAGGTCAAATTCTACAAAATTAAAAACAAAGTTATTCATTTTTTATTAAACTCTTTCAGCCTTTTGTGGATGAAAAGGGGGAAATAAACAAGAAAAACTGATGTTAGCTTTGAAAGTACAGAACCTTTCAAAATGAATACAAATTTCAAATTTCAGTTTTCAACATTACTGAACACTACATAATATAATCCTACATGAACTTATATGTAACTGGATTCAAAACTTTGATCTTTCTCTTACACTATTGCCCCAAGACTTAGGGAAATACAGAAGGAAAGAGAGGACAATGAGACTGATATAAGTAAGTGCAAAGAAATTCAAAGAACTTTTCATCAGTGCAGCTACTTTTGTCTTTAGCGGGGCTGACAGAAGCAGTTGGGAAAATGCCAGGGATTTTCTGGAGAGTTGGCAGGATTTGTTTTCTTATTTGACTTCTTTTTCCTTTTAAGTTCTTCTGACTTAAAAGGTCAAATAATTCTTTTTCACTCCTCAATTTGTACTAATGCTTTTTTTGTACACAGTGTGTTGCACCAGGTAAAATGGACAGTGTTTTCCAGCAGGTTCCAGCCTAGGTTGGTAGCAGGAAGCACTGAGCATAATGTTTCTAGTACCTTCTCTCCAGAAAACTCAGTACTGTATATGCAAAGATATCAATAACTGGTTCCATTCAAAGTCTGTTTTTCCCAACCAACCAGAATCAACATATTCCTAACACATGGATCTCTCAGCTAAAAGAAGACCTGTCAGCAAACGTTAGGAACAACTAAGAGCTAGTTCTCTCCCTCCAATAAGGAGTCTAGCCACATGGCCAAATTACCAGGATTCAGAGAAAATTTCTAAAGGTTTCATCTGAGCTGCCTGGGTCATTAGGAAGATAGTAGCCAGAGTAACTATGAGGGATTGAGGATTATCATAATGATGCTCTTGGCTCTGTACTCTCTCAATACTACTTATGTTCTGATTTATGTCTTTACCTTTCCTCAAAAGAAATGCATATTCTGCAGAAACTGCAAAGCAAAATTGAATTAACATTAAATATTTCTCATACCCAGACTTGTTTTCCAATATGGACGTTTCCTGAGTTTCTTTTTATCAGAAAATTTCTAGATAGCAATTAATATAAAGGTAAAATATAGTTCTATGCATGAATTATATTTAGGAGAGAATTCAAGTAAAATCTGTAAGTGCCCAAGATTTAGGTACAGTAAGTGTTCTTGACAATTTAGTTATTTTAATGTTACTTACCATGAATAACTTTCTGTGCTATAAAAGTGAAAATATTAGCTAGAGACAATAATTGTGTATTCAATTATAATTCTCATTTTTTGCTTGTTAAATTGACCAAGAAAGAGTTTGGAAACTTTTATTTGGAACATTAGTGTTCTCTTTTTTTCTATATTTGGCCCTACAAAATCCTTTTCCCACCCTATATTTTTTATATTCTTCATTCTTTTTTCATGGTTTTATTAGTAAATTAGAGTTACACGTAATTAGTTGGGTTCATTTTGACATAATCATACATGCTCTGAATTTAATTTGCTCCATTTCTGTCCCTAGTGCCTCCTTTTTCCCTTTCCTCCTCCTCCCCCATCCTCCTTCCCCTACTTTGTTGGTCTCCCTTCTATTTAATTTATCTAATTGGTTCATGATCTATATTCTCAGTGCTCCCAAACTGAAATGATTTCAATCGTCTCAAGTACTGTATCTTTGTAACCTGCAAGAAAATCAACAGATGTGAATTTAACAATAAGATGCCACTAAACTGTGACAGAAATAATCTTCGATATGATTTTCAAAAAGCTACAACTAGAGAAGTTCATGCATGGAAAGATGTCCGAATTCAGCACACAAGACATATCTAATTTTATCAAAACTACTTCAACTTGAGACACTCTTTTCATGTACCTTTGAAATATTTTAATGTTAGTAAGGACTAATCACAATTAAATACTTGTTACTGACACATATATCATAGTCTTTTCTCTGTTTAAGAGACTGGAGAAAATAATGTCAATAATATTTCATTACTTTCAGCATGCATAGCATGTTTGAAAATTTAAAAACATGGTCTGACTTCACCTGACTACATATTTTCAATGGGCAAAGGTAATTTTCTTCTTTCATTGTCAGGTCATAGTGAGGTATATTTAATTATAACACTGGTGGTTAATTTCATTTTCTTTCAGTAGTCTCACTGTGTATTGCATTTGACCCATTTTTATCCTTGTACTATAGCATTAGTATATGGATTTTGTTTCCTACAAATTAAAATGCAGGATTTTAATCCACTCATATCCCCTAACGAGTCCCAATGACTTCTGCTATCATTGAGATTGCTGTTTACTTCAATTAAGGATTAAGAAAAAAATTTTGGACCTTTTTAGGCTTTGGGGCTTATTATAGTTTTGATCTAGAATGTATTGCAAAGTCTCATGTATACAGAGGTGGAGCTTCTGGGCAATGATTAGATCTTGAGGGCTGACTTTATCAGGGGATGAATCCCTTGATAACTCATAGGAAGTGGGTCACTGGAGGCCTGCCCTGGAAGGGTTTATCTTCTTCCAGTCTTTCTCTTCTGCCTTCTTGCTGCCATGAGCTGAGCAGCTCTCCTTCACCAAATCCTTCTGCCATGATGTTGTGCATCACCTCAGGCCTCCAAGCAATGGAGCCAGCTGACTGTGAATTAGAACCTCTGAAACTGTGAACCAAAATAAACCTTCCCTCCTATAAGTTATTATTGTCATATATCTTGGTCACAGCAATGAAAAGCTAACCAACACAGGTCTGCATATTTAGGCATAAACAACCCTCTGAGACCCTCTTGGTTCCACAACACTCTCACGAGTGATCACCCACCCCAATGGCAGGTGACTTTGTAGTGATAAGGATAACCTAATTTGGAAGGATCTTCATTCTGGTTTCAAACTGGACTGAACATCATTTGAACATTCTACAATTGTGAGGTCTCCCAGGAACTCTTCAATACTTCCACTCCAGATTCAGAAGTCTTTTGTTGAGCTTCTTCAGAGCAATGTTGAAATAAAATAAATTTGAAAGACTGTAGTGAAATCATAGTTCTGGATCTGAGAGTTCAAGACACTGACCCTAGACCAGCTCTGACAATTGGTAGCAGATCTCATGTTGGGCTTCCCCTTTCCTGTAGTTTTCTCACAAATGATAACTGATATTTCAGTAGCCATGGTTCTGCCTCAGAATATCATAAAGAGTTTAAAAATTATGCTGTTTTATAGAATATTTTCACTTTAGCAAAATAGACTCCCTGAAGGCAAAAAAAAAAAAAAAAAAAAAAAAAAAAAAAAAA
>NW_026000142.1:16353609-16433168 GCF_001458135.2 Marmota marmota marmota | reverse complement strand
AAAAAAAAAAAAAAAAAAAAAAAAAAAAAAAAAGTCTGAGAGTGAAGACCATCCACGTCTGTTTCTTTTTGTTTTTGTTTTCAGTAAACACTTAAAATTCATATTTGGGCAATAACTGACCAAAAGCTGTTGAAATATTCAGAGTTTGTTTAGGGCACATATAATGTTACTTTCTTTTAAAAGTAGTTCACTAGGAAACATTAATATGACATGACACAAAAAAAGCACCACTGACATATGTTGACAAGCAAAGCTTATTTAATTATTTGTTGGTAAGCCAAGGTTCACAGGGAAAAAAAGTAAAAGCAATTCAGACTGCAATTGCTTCAAACTGTGATTTTAAATATCATTATATAATAACATCAGTAGCATAACGATGGTGCAGGTAGAGTAAGGACAGATGTAGATTGATTTAACAAGACAAGTGTATACAACTGAAAAACACACAGTAATGGGGAAAAATGTTGGTTTTAATTTCATCATGCATTTAAATGGAACTCACATAGTTATCAAGGCTCCAGAACATCTATTTAAATAATGTCCTGTATAAGTAAATAATCTACATTCTACATGATAGAAGAGAAAGGAACACGATTATCTTAGTTACAAAGTGATAGATCTATTTTGTGAATTACTCATTCATAAGCGTAATTTTCTAAAAAGGATTTCAAAAAAAGTACATGTCTTCTTAATATTAAAAAGGGATTTTTGAAAAAATTAGTTTCTGAACATGAATTTATACATTTATTTTAGAATAGTAATTTGAAATAATACTGGATGTTTTTATGGTGATACTGTTGTACACAGTAACAAATGTAATATGTACAAACAATAAAGTAATTAAATCAACAATTTAAGTGTATGATTTAATGATATTAGTGAGTTAAAAGCACAATTTTGAAAACTGAGTATTCCTTCAAAGTTACTGATTAAAATGTCTGAAATCTATGAAAGAATGGGGACTTATTATTTCCACTACTACTTTTTAGCAAAAGCAACGAGTACTACAGATTTAGAAAACAAAAAATAACAGAATAATTCAATAAGATATAATATTACCAATGCAATGGAACATAATGATTAACAGAATACAACAGTACTAATAAAAACTATAAAATAACCAGCACTCACAAGTTTCTATATTAGCCACATATATTATAAAATTCACTAATCTTGTAGACACCACATCTATTTTACCCAAACAGAAGGTAGTAGTGCTGTCAAGACTTTTTATGGGAGGTTGGGAGGAGTGATACCAGGGATTGAACTTGAGGGCACTTGACCACTGAGCCACATCCCCGGCCTTATTTTGTATTTTTATTTAGAGACAGGGTCTCACTGAGTTAGTTGCTTAGCACCTTGCTTTTGCTGAGGCTAGCTTTGAACTTGCAATCCTCCTGCCTCAAACTTCTGAGCCTCTGGGATTACTGGTGTGTGCCACTGCACCCAGCTTGCTGTCGAGACTTCTACTGTTTATTGTGATGTCTACCATAGAAACAGTATTTAAGATAATCTAGTTTCCATAGTGATTTGTAAATATCTGGATTGAGATGCTATTGCAGGCTTAAAAATCTGAAAGAATAAATTCTAAGAGAACTAATATAGTCTTTATTAAGAACAGAGAAATCCCAGACTTTGGGTAAAAAGGAATAACTAATGAAGAATTTTTTTTTTTTTTTGTAGGAGTCGTAAGGAAATAGTCTATGCAGGTTTGTAAGCCTGGGCTTTTAAGAGGCATATCATTTCAAAACATCACATCAAATAATGTCATTTACTAAAACAAAATTACTGTAAAAAGTGCTTTAAGGGAAATAAGGCATCCATGGAGATCAAATGGTGGTCCAAGCTAGCATTTCATTATAGCAATGTTCATTAGTGTCTCAATCCTTTGAATAAATAAAAATTAAGTTATAACATTTTTTATTTGTACAAAGTGAATAGACTTAGTCAAAAAATCACTCAGAAATTACTTCTATAGAAAATATATATTTGATCTATTTTTTCATATGCAATAAGTTTTTCAAAAATAAAAAACATTCACACAGTTGAGAATTCTGGAATAGTGTCTAGAGTAAATAAGTACAAACAGTCTAAAGCAATTAATTTTTATAAATCCTGGGGGAAATTGTTTTATGTACAGAAACTAGAGCAGCATAATGAATCCAAGATAATATAATGAGGTGAATCCCTTCAATAGAATTCATAATAAAATGTGCAAATAAGGGTAGAAGAGATTTTCACATGCTATAGTTTAATCTATTCACGTGTAGTATTGGCTAACATAATCAATGTTGTGATGCTAATGACATTGTTTTCTGGGTGGATCAACCTGGGGAACTTTTGGTATTGTTGCCGTTCAATGTGGTGGCAATGTGGTAAAGTATAGTCAGGTACTTTGAAACTCACCTTTTATAAGATTTAGAGCTCACCTTCCATTTAAAACTAACCTGATTTTGAAAAACAATGCAAAATAAAGGCAATAGGAAAGATGGTTATGTGCAGGCCATGAGCAGGCCATAGTAAACATTATATTGCCATCATGATTGTAGTAATAATCATTAGCTATCAATATCAACAAGAGATACATTGGCTAGTTTTGTAGTCTGTGGTTTAGAAAAATACCTATTATAACATTTAATACCCTTGGACATATTTTCCAACTTAAAAAGCCAACGAGTTAGAACAACTCTGGCAAGGTGACCTCTGATCATGTCCTTTATTTGAGCTCTTGTTGGATTATAGTCCCTGCTACAGCATTTAGGCAGCAAAGTTAAAGCAGTGCACATCGGTTTTCCTTCTGTACATAAAACTGAAATATGCTACCACTAGTATAATTTGTAACTATTCATTTACATAATAACCTGTAAACATTTTAATGAATAGCTTTATGATAGGGATGACCAGAGAATATTTACACTTATATATGCATATATATGAATGTATACATATGTAAATACATATATACACTCTTCAATTCTACTACATGAAAACTACTTACACTGACAAAAGGAAAACTAATTATGTAAATTTTTAAACGGTCAAATTATGATAGCCAGTGCTTGTTTAGTTATTGCATATGCTTTGAGATCAAAAGATTTTCCCATAATACTTAGAAAAGATGCATGCAAATAAAACACAATCAGAAACAATTTGTTTTGTTTTGGGGAAATGGTAGGAGCAAATCAACTAAGAGAAAAGCACCCCTAGATCAAATTATAAAACAGAGATAAAAACATCTAAGATAAACCATTGAGGTGCTGTATACAGATGTTTCAAATGCCTTACATGATCTTAGGATCATGCACATACTTACTACAAAGTATTTTGGGAGCTGAAAAAGGAAATGAACACTAATGAAACCAGTTCCTAATAATCCAAAATAAAAGTCTCAATATTCACATAGCAATTTGAATTTGATGATAATTACAAACATTATAAGTAGGCTTGTTGTTCTTATTTTACAAATGGAAAAGTTCAATATTAAGAATCTATTTACTGAGTGTCTTGCACAAGATTTGCTGAATGATAAACAGTCTCATGTCTCAGAAAATTACCTGGTGATCCAAACTTTGGCCAAAAGAATATAAAGTCGGAAGAAAGCACCAATGTATCCAGTATTAAAACAGCCCCGTTTTTGTTTAGAATATATAAAGGCATATCAGGGAAGCACTTACCAGCATCATTGTCGGGCATGTCGACTATCAGTTGGTCGCTGTATTTTCCATATAAGCCATTAGTGCATATGGCTACTATTTGAAGGACATAACTCATGTTGGGTAGTAAATTATTGAGAATAGCACCCTAAAAGAAAAAATGTTAGTAAGTATCCAAGTGTGCTATTCTTAGATGACTCACAAACTAGATAGTTGTCCGAGAAAACTTTTTCTTATTTTTCAATGGAAAATATATTTTAACAACTTGAAGGAAATACTTACGCAATGCTATTAAGTTGACCTTGTGATATGTGTGAATTATGAAGATATTGGGAAGCCAGGTATTTAGGTTTTCTAATTTTAAGATTTAGATTAGAAAGCTTCATAAAATGAAATCAAATTCATAAATGAGAACCATAAACTAAAAATTAATATTTTGGAGAAACATGTAATATTTGCAAATAAGAAAAATATGAAAAATACAATGAAAAATAATTCTCTTTATCCTGAATGAATATATATATTATATATATATATATATATATATATATATATATATATATTTATATATATATATATATATATATATAATATATATATTTATATATATTATATGTGCATATATAAAAACACACAAGCAATAAAATAACTATTACCTTGTTCATATAATCATGAAATAAAAATATTTACTCATAAATTCCACAGCTTTCCATGTCTGAGTATCTCTGGATTCCTGACAACTGAACTAAATTGTTAAATTCTCTCTACTTTGTCCATATGGTATTAAACAAGATAATGATAACAACTGTGTGTAAATTCAGACTACCACAATTTGCAGTGCTCCAGTTGCCTGCATGTGGAGTCCAGTGTCCTTTGTCCTGCGTGGCAGCTTCCTGATCACATGCAGAGGAGGGTTTGTGAATCTGTCCCAATCTGTGGCCAACTCTTCCCTAGGAAAGCAAAACTTAATGCAGAGATGCTCAGGCACATAAGGAATTTGTACTTCTTCTTCTTCTTTTTTTAAAATTATGTGCATGGTGGAGGTAGCAGGGTGGATCTTCTGGTAGAATTACATATTTTGATACCTCCCTAAGTTCTGGCTCAATCAGCACTTCACATGTTACCTAGAAATGTGATGTAAAAAAAAGGACTTTTGAGTCCCTGCTCTAATTTTCCTGTGCTGGGACAGTGTGATGGAGGAAATTATTCATGACATTTGGGGCACTGAGATTCTGATCCCAATTCTACCCACAACTGTAAAGTCTCAGGGTGGGTATTTAGCAGTTCTCTAAGTCCTTTTACCTGTAGATGGAGGATACACTAAATGGTCTTCAGTCAGTAAGACTTCTGCACAAATGTAGCTACACTCATAAGGTTGTGTGCAAAGTCATGGTCTTCCTGTAATTCACTGTCATTTTGAGATAATTTAGTGTACTTCTGTTTCCCTGGGAGACCTTCACACAAAGTCAAAAGCAATCAAGGGTAACAACACACAAGCATCTGTAAGTGCTTACCTTGGAAATCAATCTACAATATCACACATGAAAACAATCAATCTTATAGTTACCAAATCTTGATAGCCATCTGTCAAAAATTCATGCTTGGTTTGGTCTTCTCCTTCTAACTGCTGGTACAGGACTGCAAACTTCTCAATCATGGTATCATAAACAACTCGAGGTCTTTCCCATGTGACAAGAAGGCTGGTATAATTCTCTGGGTCAGCCTGCACATTTTCTGGTTCTGAACTACAAACTTCAGAGGAAAAAAAATAAATAATAGTTATTGATATAACAGTTGACTTCTAGGACTTTAATAAGTAAAACACATCCTGTGAAGGTTTTTGTTGTATATTACTTCAATATAAGGCATAAGGTAATGCTTTGGCATCATGGAACTTTTGCTTATGCTTAAAATTGTATCAGTAAGTTTTTCATTATTGCAAAAAAAAAAATATCTGAGGAAGGCTATTTTATAAAGAGAGGAAGCTTTAGCTCCCGGTTCTGGAGGCTGAAAGTCCAAAGAGCAAGGCACAGGGTCTGTTGAGGGTCCCCTTGGCCATATCACGTCATGCAGGAATACATGTGTATCTTTGTGTCTGTGTTGTTCCCCTCACTGTTCTTATAAAGCACCAGGATTCAATCATGGGTCTCTATGGCCTAATACAATCGCTTCCCAAAGGCCCTACTTTCAAATACCATAGTCACTCACCCTTTTAGTAAGGATTGAACTAGGGATTGAACTCCCACATGGGTTCAAAATAACTGAACCAGAGCAAAAATGCTCTTTCCTTCCCTGCTGCCTCTCTCTGTTTGACTCTACCTTTCCATTCAGGAAAGGTCTTGACCAAATAATACCTCCTCTAAGATACACACTGTTATCTCTGAAAAAGTGATTCTCTGTCATCTCAACTGTCTGTTTCGTTTTACCATGATTATTGCTTTATTTGCACCTGTTCATACTGCTTCTTTTCTGATTAACTTAGCTTAAGGTTAAGCAAATAATTCCCAGGAATTAGAAGACTTGTCTTTCTAAAATGCATTTATAATGTGACTGGAATAACATGGAGGAGAAGAATTACAAAATTTTATCATACTTTGCTAATGAAGCAAAGTAATAAATGCAATCCCTTCACAGGTTAGACAGATTTGCAAAACAGAGAAGAAGAAAGCCCTCTTTAGGACAAAGATTAGTTAACAAGCTCACAACCAGTCTTTGTCGTCAGATGATACCTGAAGTTATAAAGCCACAAGATGGGAGCATTCGGTTGACTTAGGCCAACCAATCATCACGCACACCAAAGCTACAGGGTTTCAATGAAAAGATGCCCGCAACTACATCTGAATGTGGTATTTTTTCAGTCTGCAGTTTACCTCATGAACACAGGAGGGCACCCACAACTAACAATTGGCTATTTACATTGTAACATTTTATATGCAGTATTTAGTACATATTCCATATGTACTCTAGGACTGCAATAGAATATGAATGATTCATAAAAATATGAATATATAATTTAAACAGACGGGTAACTATGAGTTAGAAAATTGATTTTTCACTGGATACCTTTAGACTATTTTGTTGTTGTTGTTTCGGAAGAGCTTAGAGAGAGATGTTCCTTTGGAATAAGAGGACAACTCTTTTGTTGTCGAAAATATGAACTGAGACTAAGAAAATGTCTTCTAATTTAGGTTTAGACAATGAGCATCATGTATGCTATCTTCTGACACTTCCATGAATGTCCACCAGATGGCAGAAGACCATCAAAATATCAACGTGGGCTATTCACATAAACTAGCACTGGGAACACAGGATTGCTTGACTCTTGCTTCTAATGAATGCCAAGTCCATTTTCAGGATGTGGAAAGTGATTCTACACAATATAAATTGTTGATTTTGTTCTCCTAAAATTGATCCCATTTTTTTAAGAATGTGGGAATGATTTAAAGTGAATTATACTCTTCAAGATGAAACCAGTTTAAAAGTAATTAGTTTCATGCATGCACACAAAAACAAACAAACTCTAAAGGAAAATACAAAAATATTAGTTATAAAATGCCCAAAAGACTATTTCCTAAGCAGAAAAAGCTACTTGGGCTGGAATGTCTATGCTTATCTTGCCTTAACAGCAGCAATCAAACAGTAAGACTTCAAAGAGTATGAACAGTATTAATAGAAAATAGGACTCCAAAAAGAAGTTTATATATTTTTGCTAGCAGGTTTTCATTCCTTTACTTTCTTTATTGTAAATATTTAAGAGTTTATTAGCTGTTAAAAATAATCCAAACTTGTATTTTAATTAGAAATTTATTTTAAAGGCATTCCTTTTTCCAACATTTAGTAATGTATTATAAATCTGCATCTTCTTGTTTAGTTGATTAAACACAGAATTTTATGGGGGAAAGACTATATGTACTTTAGAAAGTGTTCAAGTTATAAAAGGCCTCTTCTCTGTCTGTAGTCTATGATCTTTGCAAATGATTGCCCTTCTACATGTTAGGACTAGATCTTTTAAATCACAGTCTGGTTCATCCCATGTCCTACTTGGCTTTCACACATCAAGCTGGGCAGTGACCATGGGAGAAGTGAGTCATATGCACCAAAATTTCCAGGTTTTCCCTATATTTCCTATTGGAATCCACCTACTTATCTTTTTAAAGGGATACAGACTTTATATAATATATATACATACATACATACTCTGGATTGTAAAACAAAAGAAGGAATTTCCAGATCAATATGGAGATAGACATCAAGCCCCCACAGAACAGAATAATAACAGAATATGCTTTCCTTGAGAGAGGGATGTTGGGAACTCTGTTTAGGTCTCACACCTTCTTCAGGACTCATCTTGCATCCTGATTCCTTTCACTAGCTACATGTGATCTGGGTCACAGTTACTTGTATCTAGGGAACACTGGTCAGGGAGGAGAGCCTGGTTCCTGTAGGGCTCTGATTGTGAGATAGTCTCTGGCACATCCCAGGGCCCATGTAAAGTACAGAGTTCAAGGAAATACTTCAGAACCATACAAATGCACAGGATCCTACCCACAAAGTCTCATTTATCAAGAAGTTATAAATGTCCTGGTTTAAGAACATTTTTAAATTGTACTTTCTACTGCTGGGTTCCAGGCACTACTTATTTGGTGCCAAGAACTCTTGATATACAGATGCAGAAGGTGCTATCCTTCTCTTTAAGAAACTCAATCCTGTAATAGATTTCTAACCCTTAAGATTTAGTAAGTGCTAAGATGTAATGCGTGTCCTTAATTTCTAAATTCTCCATTGCATTCATAGGGGAATGCACAATAAACTTTTAAAAGAATTACTCTGTTACTTAGACAAAGTTAGGTTGTGTCTGTCAAAATCCTACTTACTTTCCACTCAAGGTTGTAAAGCTTCACCAACTTTTCGCTGTCATAAAGTTCTGTGGCTTATCATTTATCCTCTTATTACTTATATCAAAAAAGAACACCTAGTACATAGGAATGTACATGACTCGTGGAAAAAGTACCAAAAGATTAAAAGGCAAAGTACTGATGTCATGAAAAAAAAGGAAAAAGTGAAGAGAAAAAAAAAAAAAAGAAACAGAGGAGAAATACAACTGCATGTCTTGGTAGTGAAGAGGCATATCTCTTTGTTTATCAAGAAGGCTGATGCAGATGGCAAGGGGATTCTGGGTTACATTTGCCTCCCTTGATCTCCTGCCTGCCTTGGAAGAAACACAGGAGAAGGTATAGTCTGAGTTCCATGTATTATGATTAAAAATGTGGGTGGACAGGAAAAAACAGGGCAATGATTCTTGGGGAATGGCAGAGAAAAATGTCATAATTACTTGAGACTACTCTAGGTTCAGGTCACTTATTTCCCATTAATATAATATTCTGTATAGTTTAATATATTTCGTGACAACAGTACTATATGAATGGACACTTGGAAATCTACCAGATCCTTATTTGAAGTTTATGAGCCTTATTTAAAAAATATCCAGGTACATTGACAATTACTGTGAGAGAAGCTTAAGGATTATAGACCCAGAACATAAACACAAGGTTGAGATCTCTTGTCTGGGGGGTGGGGGGCAGGGATTTTAATAAAGCTAATGTCAACATTGATACAAATGTTAAATATATTACAAAAGTTCTATCCCTGCTCTGAATGGTTACATCATTCCCTTTAGATAAAAGACAAAAAAAAACAACAACAACAAAAAAAAAAACTTTCAAATTCTACTATTTCACAATCTTCTCCAGAGACACAGAGTAACTTCCTCAACAGCTCAATTTGTAACACATAATCTAAGGAACAAATAATCTTCATTTTACTTGTCTCATTATAATTATAGTGTTTATGGTACATATGACCTTAACAACAGCTATTCACAACTGCTGACCTTCAAGAAGGTTCATCTACTAGTGTATAATTCATCATGACCTTTTTCAGGAAATGGTAGAAAAATTTCTCATAATTCACATACTTACACTGCAAAGACAACCCCATCATGCTACTATGCCTTTTATATTTTGTCACTTAAAAAATAGTTCACATTAACTATATTACGGTGCTAGCAAACGAGATTTCAAGTACTCTATAATTTTGTTCGACAAATTATTTTAGAATGCCCTGAACATGGGAAATTTGAACAGCACTCCATAGTCGCTCTGATCTCTTGCCTCTCATCCATGCATCCACATGACAGTAATACTAGTTCTCGGTCAGGTGCACATCAAATCCAAGGCATGGGGCTTCTTTGCAAACTCCAGCTCACTCAAGCCTCATGGCATCCCTATGAGGAGACCATCTTTAACTTTTGCCCTTTATAAAAGGTAAAGCAACAGGCTTGGAGAGATTAAGTAACTTGACAATTTTTATACAACCAATAAGTAGTGGTGGTGGGGTTTGAAAGCCAATGTCAACTGGGCTTTAAAAGCCCAAGCTTTTATCCCACTACATTTCACCCTGATTTTATAATGAGAGCATTAAGAGGGCAGCATGTAGAAATCTGGGGCTGCAGGGTGAGAGATAAAGTCCTTCACCTTCTTTTACACTTTTACCATGTTCACATTGATATTCACACATGGTACGTATTATTTAAAGGACGGCTTTAATAACTCCTTCAACACCAGATGGTTCTATTTAATTCCATGATGCCAAAAAATGCCTTGTTAATAACTGGTAGCTTTACATAAAAATGAAAAATTAGAGGCTCAAAATTCTAGTGAAATGTGTATTTATTTACAAATATTTATTGAGTGTCCTCTGTGAAAGCAAAAATGAAAAAAGGGCTCATCTCTGACCTCACAGGGTGCACATACATGCATAGATCTCACATGGTTTTTCAACGATTTGCAGCATATATTGCAAAATTCAATTTTAACAAAATATGTATATTAAGAACAAGATTCTGACAATTTCCATGCTGGATCTTCTCTCTTGGTCAAAATGAGGATGTTAGATATTTATAATTGTAAAAAAATATAAATAATAACTTGAATGTCCAAAACTAAGGAACTGGTTTTATACATTTTAACCATACAGTGGGTTAGCACATAAAAATTAAAATGCCAAATTAAAGACAGATTTATGTCACTATGTAAAATAAATAGATGTCAATACAGACAATAAAAAACAGATATGTAATACAGTCCTGTTTTTGTGAGATATAATGTAATTTTAATTTAAGAGAAAAATTTGGAAGATTATTCACCAAAATCCTCATGGTGGCTCTATATGAGTAGTGACATTAATAGGGAATTTTTATTTTCTAAAGTGCACTTATCTATATTTTCTACCTTCATTTTATGTAATGAAAACTTTTTTTCATTTAAATATAGTAAAAATTACATCCTGAACATAAATTCTATCTTCAATTCTTATTATCAAACTCAGTTCTAAAAACAGAAGGTAGGTGGTGTATTCACTAATAAAAGGAACACCACAGGACTGTGCACAAAACAAGGAATAATAAATTTCATTGAATGCAAATATTCACAGTTGAAAAAGCAAGACTTGTTCCAGTTTGTGAACAACAGCTCAAAAATTCTACAGATTCACAACTCCTCCTTTTCTACTGCAAATAAATAGTAGCTCATTTTTTATTGTGATTTAAGTAAATGCAGAATGTTTTGCAATGAGAATCTGCAAAACTTACTATATAATAACCTTGATATGATGAATGTTTATTATTGTTAAATACAATAATAATTTTAGCTGAATATTCAGTAAGTTAAAATGAAGAAAGTGAATTATGAAACTATTTCTTTTTTCTCAGTCACTAGGAAACTATTTCTTAATTTTGTTATGGGATAGACAAGCTATGCCTTTAAAATTACAATTTTTTTTCCCCTGGACCATCTTCAATTGTGAATATGAATTACAGCTGTATCATATTCTTTTGAAGGCTTTGAAATTTTTTAATTATTTAAAATGCACCCAACAAAGACCTTGGTTCTGAACTGTCTGGACATCTAAGGCCATTCATCCCTCCTGTGCTTGCTGTTACCAACACATATACTCTTCATATCCCCAAAGGCTAATAAGAAAGTCTCTGCCAATTCTTTAATTCACCCATTTGCTCTTCCTTCATCTAGGAGTCTGAGAGGGATCTTACTACCAATCAAGTACTTTATCAGGTGCTACAGGAAATACTGAAATCTGTCAGGTAGAGATCCATCAAGAAACCAAGACTGGGAAATAAAGACCTCTGAAGCAAGATAAGAGAAAACAGGAATGGGGTGGCATATGACTGCCGGAAGGAGATTGTGATGGTTCAGCAGAAAGGACAACTTTCAGCGATGGAGAATAGGGATAGCCTTGTGATGAGTGGTGGTATATAAGTCAATTAATATTTGACAGTGGCTCACATTAAATAAAAATGATAGTTGATTGAATATTTACCGGCACAGCTAAGATGCATCCAACTCATATAGCCTGAGTTTTCTAATAGGCAGATGTCACTGCAACCTCAAAAATCACATATTTTTATAAAGATGGAGCTTTAAGATAATAAATGTGTATACAATCTGTGTACCAGATTTCTTTAAAAGGCATTCTTTACCACTTCTGGCCCCTCTTGTGGTGATATGTCTTGTTAAGTATAGAGCCCTTTGATTGCTGAGCTCACTGGGATTGGAATGGGTAAGCAAGTTTTAAGGATTTAGGGTCAAGCTAATTCTTCAACCTTAAAACGCCATGAAAACTGAAGTAGTATAAGGGTAGAAGCTGAGAATCTGCAAGGAAGACTGACCAAAGAGCAAGGTCAGAAAAATGTGAGGGCCAGTGCTCTGGGATCCAGCAACAGAGACTGCAGGAGAGATGGGTTTGCGTAACCTAATTTTAGAATAAAACGGATGATCTTAAAGACATAAAAATAATATTAATAAAAACTAGTATTTTTTGCTTATCCTAAGGATATATGATAAAAAATAACACTTTATAAATAATGCTTTCTAGATTGTACATAGATTTCTTGGTGAGATGCCTAAATCTTTAGTCACAATACAAACATGCTAAAATGATTGCTTGACAGCTTCCTGAGGACGCTGGACAATTGCTGTATCTAGGAATAGGTACCCAGCTGAAACAGCCTATGAATGTACATTTTTATTATAAAATTTATTTTTTAAAAAGTTTGCATTTTGTAACTCACTTCAATTTAAATGAGTGAGTCTAGTTTGAATAGCTGTTTTTCCTTAGTTAGCTCTACTATTTAATTATTGTAGAACCAAGTCACAGACAAACAGGTGATCAATCATTTATTTATTCTTCCTCTGACAGCCATAAGAGTGTTGCCACAGGGATAGGAAATTCTGTGACAACACACACATGTGGTCTATGGAAATAAGATTGATTCCCACAAGCTCCACTCAAGGAAATTGTTTTCATCCTTTATAGGTCCCATCACAGATTTATGTAACTTGAAAGACCCAAGTAGTTTAGAAAGTGTTGCTCTGTGTTTGACCCTAGGATTAACAAAGCACTCCAAAGCCAATACTATATGTTTTAAGTTTTATATCTTTCAGGTCATCAGTTTTTATTATAAAATCAAGTATGCTGAAATTACACTCCTTTATAAGTATAAAGCATGGTGGAGAAAGCTTTGGAAGACTTAAACATCAGGACACCCAGGTTCAAACACTGAATCTATCCCTTTCCATTTGTGTTATCTTGGGCAACCCACTTAACTTCAGCTACCCAGACTGTGAAATGAGAAAAATGAGGCCCATATCATTAAATGCATGACAAGAGGTTTAAATCAAATATTCTATGCTTCAATGCCTGGTAAATTCATATAATACATGATAGCTATTATGGTTTCTGCTATTATTATTTTAAGCTTTTAACATTTAACTGTGAAACAATGATGATCTACATTAACTCAGAACTACATATAAGTGTGCACATTAAGTAGTGCAGAAAGAACCCATCAAGTGTAATCTGATATGTTTTTATTACATGGAAATGGATTCTTTTGGGCATGCACTGAATATTCAGTGAATGTGAGCTTTACTTAGCTGAGCAATGGAAGTAAAGAGATAAAAGACTTAGTTACTTATTGTTTCCTGGGCCTCAGAGCTCAGTAGGGGAAGTAAACAAGCACTCAGGTAGATATCTGCCATTGTGGGGTGATTTGGATGATGTCTGGATGCACAGAAAGTGGGAACACTCGGGCACACTGTACAAGTGCAACTGAGCATCGTTCACTTCATATTCTAAGGGCAGGGTGCATCCTCAAGTGTAAAGTCCTGTGCCTGGGCCAGAGCTGGACTTGGAGAGTGCACTTTTCTATCTGCAGGAAGACAGTTGGGGAGGGTAAACATTAAAACTAGTAAGATCTAATCAGGAACTACCATGCATTAGCAGCTTGCATCTTATTCTAGAAGAAATGTGAAGCTACTGAAGTGTTTCAAAAAGTATAATTGAAAAAAGTACAGGAAAGAAAAGAAATATTATTTGTTCATTTTGTTATTTGGTCATTGCATTTTGGAAAAGAAGGAGGTTCAATCTATTTTCTTTTTGTAACAATTGTCTGTTATTTACCCAAAAGGATATTATAGAATTTAGTATTGCTGGAAGAAATATAATTAAATTTCCTCACTTTTGGGCAATTTAATTTGAAATTTAATGTCACATTAAATGCAGCCATTCATCATTGTTGTCTTGATCTCTATTTATTTTTGTTAAAGGACAAATAATTCTTGCAAGTACTACATTAAAACATTACAAGTATACTGTTTTAATGCCCAATCTTCAAAAGAAGCCAATTAATAATTTCACATTATACATGGCAAAAAATACAGCATAGGGCTTAGATCAAAGAAGACTGTCTACTTGGAAAAACTTTAAGTCCCCAAAGCAAAGGCCACTTCAACTATTTTTTTCATGAACGAATATAACCTCAATATAAATGAAAAGGACATGTCAGTAGATATATCTTATTGTGTCCTCTGGACATTTCTAAAGGTTTCTGACTGCTGTGTCAGCTTCAAAAGACACAAAGAACACTCTTGGGACTGCCCCTCTGTCCCCACCATCCCTGGCATTGGCTCCATTGGCTGGGTCAGACCAAAGTAAACTTCCTTTCTCTAATAAAGGAAACTGGGTGGAAGACTCGTTTTTAATTCATTAATAATTCAGCACATTCATTTTCAACACCTGTTAGGTGCTAGGTTCTTCCTCAGAAGCTAGCAACACAGGGAATACTTTAAAACTCAAATCATGTGTGAAGAGTCTGACTTCAAATGTGGTTCTGTGAAGGAGGTCCCCTGATTACTCCACGCACAAGGATCTCCCCAAGCTCTGAACACCCCTATCTCTTATTAACTTCTCTATTACAGCTCTTGCCCAGGAAGATTCTGTAAAGTGAATCTGGAGGGCTTCATGTGGCTCTGTCACTTATTACTGTGTGCTTTGGAAATACTGCTCAGTTTTTTTCTTCATCTGTAGATTGGGATTATTCATATGGGGAATAATGAATTTTTCTGGTTGCCATTTTGGAGATGTGGTAACTGGGATTCGGAGCTCAATATCTTACCCAATGTAATAAAGCTAATTAAAATATTTCTAAAACTATAAAACCTGTATGTTGTTCATTATACTCAAATTACTATCCACACTGAATCTGTGAGGGTTGTAGAAAACTTCTATTTCAATACATACCTGCTTCATGAATCTCTTCCTTTCCAGTGTATGAGGAAAACACCTGTCTAGAGAACTTGTACTGTTGTTCCCGAAAATTATTCTGTAAGTAGTCCATCAACATGACGTAACCAGACTGCTGCATGGTGAGAACTTCACAAAATACAGCCAACTGGAAAGAAGATCAGATAATTTAATATACCTGCTTCAAAGCCATCAGTAAGGTGTTTAAAACAGATACTCTGTAATAAAGGTAGAAAATAACTCCTTTTAAACTGCTTCAAATGACTTCATTAATGTGACTTTCCAAGATTACCTGGCTTTCAGAGATGCTAACTGTATCTTTAAGAACAATCCATTCAACAGTGTCCGTGCAGGGAGGAGATGTCAAGGAGCCATTGTAAATATAATACTTGTCAGTTGAGTTTGGAAGAAGGTTCAGCAAAATGAATGGTTCTAAGGCAGCTTGCTTCCCTACAAAGCAATAATATACATCTCAGATGGAATACCAACACTGGAACTTAGCTAGTTAAAGCTTCTAGGAAACAGAGACACCTGCTTGGCTGTGCATATAATCAGAACTGAAATTTTAAGAACTGAAATTTAAGAACATTTGTGAGATAAATCTAGCATACTCTAAATTGCCTTAAATATATCACTGCAAAGTGTTTATGTCTTATCTTTGCCATATGATGCCAAAGAGAATATTTTATATACAAAAATATTCAGAAATCATAGGATCATCTCAATAGGTACAGTTATATCATTTGATAAAACTCAGTAATTTCAGTTCATAGAAATACAAAGGCACCTTATTTTATTCAAAAGCCTGTAATGAACATCATATTTAAGGTTGACTTATTGAAAGCTTTTCCCCTAGAAATCAAGACTGAGACAAAGATGTCTTGCTATACCACTCTTATTCAACACTGAGCAATCATGTAAGAGATTGCTTATAAAAGAGATAAAACTTACAAGGATTGTAAAGGAATAAATGATGTCAGGACACTCTGAAAGTAACATAATTGTGCATGTAAAATAGAGAACACAATTTACAGGCCATCAGAATTAATGAATTTAGCAAAGTCACTGTACCTAAGACCTATATACAAAAACCAACTACTGTCCTCTGTCTATATCCAAAGGACTTAAAATCAGCATACTATAGTAACACAGCCACATCAATGTTCATAGCAATCCAATTCACAATAGCTAAACTGTGGAAGCAACCTAGATGCCCTTCAATAGATGAATGAATAAAGAATTGTGGTATATATACACGATGGAATATGACTCAGCATTGAAAGAGAATAAAATTATGGCATTTGCAGGTAAATGGATAGAGTTGGAGAATATTATGCTAAGCGAAGTAAGCCAATACCAGAAAAACAAAGGCCAAATGTTCTCTCTTGTAAGTGGATGCAGGGATGGTAGGGGAGGTTGCATAGGGGCAAGAAAGATGGCAGAATGAGGTGGACAACATTAACCTAGGCACATGTATGACTGCACATATGGTGCAACTCTATATCATGTACAATCAAAGAAATGAAAAGTTGTGCTGCAATTGTGTACAATGAATCAATATGCATTCTGCTGTCATATATACTTTAAAAAATAAATTAATTAATAAAAAACCAACTGTATTGCTATGTAGCAGAAAATAAAATGTACAACAATATGATTTAAAAGGGCAACAAAATATCAAATACTTACAAGAAAACCCAATAAATGAGGTGTAAAACATCTATACTGGAAAACATTATTGGGGGAATTAAATAAAACCTTAAAAAGTTGGACATACATTAAAAAGTTCATCAGTTTGAAGCTTCAGTGTTGCAGAAGGTGTTGCTTTTCCCCAAATTGACGTATGGATTAAAAAAAAAACTTAAAAAATAAAAATCCCAGAAAGGTGTGCATCTGTGCATGTTTGTGTTAAATGAGATTCTGATTTTAAAATTAAAATAGAAATGCAAAGAAAAGATGAGACAACCTTGAACAGTAAAAATGCCAGAGAACTTTTCTTATCAAGTAGGAAAATCTATTACACAAATCAGTGAAAATCATGATAGTGAGATATTTGTGTAGAAACAGGCAAAGGAACAATGGAATAGAATGGAGAGCACAGACCTGTACATACGTAGTCACTTGTGTGATAGAAAAATCCTTAGGTAGTATGGAATGGATGGACTAATTATCAGTGTTGTGTTGATTGATTATCCTTATGGAAAAAAGTGAATCAATTTCCTATTTCAAATTATAAATACAAATCAATTCCAAATAGATTTATAAGTGAACAGAAATAAAAACACCTCTAGAGGGAAAGATAACGTTACGGCACACTGAGATTTCCGAAATGGCATACAAAACTATCACTCATAAAAGGACAAAATGATACATTTTAGTACCTGTTAATCAGATTACAATCTCCAGTCTGAATTAAAGACTGAATCTTAAAAAACTTGATCAAACTGACAGCATTGTACAGATATGACTTAAATCTTCTTTCATCCACTGGAAGGTTCACATTTATGTTTGGTTGAATGGTTAATAACTTAACTTCTAAAATACTTCCTTTCTTCCAATATCAGGATTCAGAGTCAGATTCAAGTTCACAGGAATTGAGGAGAACATGTATTTTATTATTTTTAATCTGTGAAGATTTTCCAGTTTCTGATTCACATTTTTAGTATCTTAACATTTTTGTGAGTTAGCATTCTCTTTTCTTAATTGTCAGTGGATTGCATTTGTTCATTTTTATGAAGACAAAGTTTATCTTATAGATGTCTTGTGGAAGTGAATGTGGAAAATGCTAATTAAATAAAGTGGCAGAAATGGACTCACTATCTATTAATAGTCTCTAACAGAGTAAAAAGATAAGTCAAAGAGTAGAAAATATATTCTGTATACAATATACACATACACGTTTATATATGTACACTATTCTCTCTCTCTCTCTATATATATATATACACACATATTTATTTATTATTACATATTAACTTGTATCAAGAGTAGAGAATTATTATGCAAAAATTGGTAGAGCTTTCCTAAGTAGGCTGCCTGGCCTTAGAACTTGAAACCATCTAAATTTATATGTCTCATTAAATAGTCCCATTTTTATTTTTGTGTCTCTCCAACAGTGCTTGTCAACAGTCCTGTGTTGACCACCTAGACATTTGTGTACCGGCCCTCATGCCTGTGGGAGCAATTTGCTTACCAGCCAGATCTGTCTCACTCATTTTCTTCTCCTTCTAACTACCCAGCCCAGTGCATGTCCTCTGCCCTGTCTAAGAGATCTAGGTCATTAGAAAATAATTCCTGAAGCGAATTTAATCTAGTTTAATTGAGGCGGTATGGTGTAGGGCAGTTGTCACAGTCACCTGGGGAGCTTTGAAACAGTGCCAGTGACTCAGACTTTAATCTAGACCACTTGAATGTAAGTCTTTAGCAGTGGGGCCTGGAATTAAGCATTTACAGCTTCTTTAGGTGATGCAAACATGCAGCCAGTGCTGAAAACCCCAAGTAAAATGAAGTCTTTGCAAGGTTTTGCCTTTCAAATAACCCTTTTTGTGGGTACTATTAACAACTGAAGTTAAAGATTACTGACTCCAGTCTGAATTAAAGACTGAATCTTAAAAAACTTGACCAAATTGACAGCATCGTACAGATATGACTTAAATCTAGTTTCATCCACTGGAAAGTTCACACTTATGTTTGGTTTAATGGATTAATAAGTTAACTTCTAAAATATGTTTTTTCTTCCAATATCAGAATTCAGAATCAGATCCAAGTTCACAGAAATTCAGGAGAACATTTATTTTATTACCTTTTTTTTAATCTGTGAAGATTTTCCAGTTTATGATTCATATTTTTTAGTATCTTAACATTTTTGTGAGTTAGCAATCTCTTTTCTTGATTGTCAGTGGACTGCATTTGTTCATTCTTATGCTGAAGACAAAATTTATCTTACAGATGTCTTGTGGAAGTGAGTGTGGAAAATGCTAATTAAATAGAAGCAGAAATGGACTCACTGCTAAATGATGCAGGAAATGAACTGATGCCAGAATTGCTAGCGGCCAGAGAAAGGAGAGCAAAGGTGAGACCTTGGCAGGAATGTGAAGTGGAGAATTTTCTTAAAATTGGGAAAGAGATTAAAGGGGGAAAAGTTAAGTGAAAAAAAAATAATCATAAGAAAGAGAGTTTTAATTTTCTTATCTCTCTTCCCAACATAGAAGCCATTTTCCAGTCTCTGTACCCCAGTAGCCACCATCTAGCCTCCCTTATGTACGTGTTAACAATTTCATACAGTTTGTTGTATTTACATGTTTGTCCCAAGCTCCCGTCCTAGCCATTACAAGATTTTTCAATTACGGAAGTGCTTTTCAATTACTGCATCATCACCTGAGAAAACTGGACAATGGTGATGTTTGGGGGGCTTGGAAAATAAATCATGAGCTTCATCTAAATAAGCACACAAGAGAGAATCACACCTGAGCCTACGCTGCTCTATTTGGGCCCAGTCATATATTCATGCAATCACCATTTGCCTAACTGTATATTTCAGGATTAACCACCCAACTGACCATATCCTTCTGTGGGAAGGTTGGTAGTGAAGGAAGAAAGATGGAGAAGGACAGAAAGAGAGAGATAAAGACAAGACAAGAACATGCCATGCACCCAAGAAGAGGAGTTAGCAAAGACTTAAAATCAACTCCTATTAATTAGGACAATGTTATTTAAGATAGAACCAAATCAAAACTGCCCATGAAGATTTTTTTCAATATACAAATTCCTGGATTGCATTTGTGGTGAAGAAGGCACCATAAGCCATTCTGTCAAGATCTCCCAGTTGATGGTCATTGATGCTAAGTGGATGTGTCTTGCAATAGGAAAGAGTTCAACTAACAGTTCTCATTTTTGAGATCTGGGCTTGGGGAATATTAATATATTATTATATTTGTATCATATAAAATCACTATTTCTCTCTCCACTCCATGGGAAGACTGATGTCTAACACAGAGTAGGTATAATGGAAAGAAGGAAAACTTTAAAGGGGACAGATGATAAAGGGAAAGATCAATGGAATTTGTCTCTTAGGGCTGACTGTAGGAAGTGAACAACTATCCTACATAATAATAAGATATATTGTGTAATCTAAATGATGGTTGTAAAGTTTCTTTTGTTTTGTTTTTAGATAACTCACACTGTATGGAGAAGAACAGGAAGCTAGTGCTTCCAGAGTCTCTTCTAAAAACAAGAACTGCCTTCAATTCTTCATTCCTATGGTGATGGCTGAGAGCCAATATTGGGACGTCTTCAGTTTATTGGGCCCTAGTGGATATTCTAGACTTTTAAAACAGGACTAGATTTAATTCCAGAAATATCAAAATAGAAATATTTAACTTTAGAAGGACTCAGTTTGGACAGATCATACTTAACAAGCATTCAAATGCAACTGGCAAGTATTTCATATGTGTTTTGAAATACACAACTAATATAAATCTTCTCAATATAGTGGCACACATTTTGCGAACAGATAAGGATATAAATCCTGTTACTAACACCTACCAACTGCTTAGCCTAAGGAACTTTGATGAATCTATTGAAATATTAAATATGTGGTGGAGGGTGGGACTTATAGGCACAGAAGATCTGGGTTTGGGGGAAAAGAGGAGCTTGGAAGTTGGTGCACAGGTAGCTGGGCAGAGAGATGAAAGACACAGACCTGACTAGTGTCTCAGTCTGAGATACTAGTAATTCTGCTTTCAAATTAAGAGCCAGGATACAGGCAGAATAATACTCTTAGAGCATACATATTCTCAGGGAGGTAATGTGGCAACTGTGGCTCTCATGAAGTGCTTCCTTTGAAGGCTTGCAGACAGCAGATACTAAAACAGAAACCTTAGTCAAAAGAAAAGAAGTAAATTTATTCTAAGGCACACCCTCCCAGAATCTCTCAGAAATAACTAAAAAAGGTTATGAAAGAAAGTGAAGGTCTCACAGTTATGCAAGTCAGGATTAAGTCACTTTGATCATCCCCACAGGCTGGTAGCAAGGCATGGGAACATTCAGAATTCATATTTTGTGTATTTTTAAGTATTGGAATTCAAACTAGCTGCCTTCTTTCAGTTTGGATTGAATCCCCTCTCTGACTCACTGAGAAGGAAATTAAGTGTAGCTTATAGAATTCAGCATTGAATTTTCAATCTAGTTAGATGGAGGGAGATGTCAGCTTCATCCTGCATTTGATTACACCTTTAAAAAAAAGGAACCACCACACTACAGGGGTTCACATATTCCTGACTTCTGAAAAGTTCGGTCAATTCAGATCTGCACATGTAATGGACAAAGATGAATCAATTTTTGGCCAGGTTTCTGCATTTGAGAAAAGAATCTGTATGAGCCTTGTTTCTGATTTCAAATTTTGCAGCTTTCCAGAGAGGCATAATCCTCATTTTATTGATAACTCAGGGCTGCATTAATACCAAATGCATAGATACTTAATAAAAATAGAACAACAATAACAATAGTTTGTAGTCTATTGCCAATGTTGTCAAAAGCATTTTCTTTGACTAATGATAAGATCCATGAGATTTTGGCAGAACAAGATCAAAGTATATTCCATCTTGTTCTATGTGAGCCTTTGCCTTCTTGCAAAAATCTTATCTCCTCACACTGGTGAATCAAAGGATTTCTCAAGAAAACTACAGGGAATAAATTTTAACTTGAGTTGCAATTCCTTTTTCACTTTAAAATATAATTTTTGTAAAATTAATTGGTTTTATATTATAACTTAGAGTCTTTGGAGATGTATAAGTGCAGAGGCAGATTAGATAAATCCATTTAAATGCATAATGTAATTAGATTATTTCAAAACGTAAATTTAGAAAACTTCAAGTTTCTACTTGCAATAATACTTTATGATTTTATATGACAAAATTTTCTGATAAATTGTCCTTTATGAATTGAGAAATGTATAAACTGTCAAGAGTGAGAATGTATAAATCATCAAGTGTGAGAAATAGAGACTGTTTCTCCTTGAAAACATACTGTTTTTCACCTTTGGAACAAGTAATTTTGTCATATTGTAAAAATTCACATACACCCAAGTAGAATCTTGAAGAAAGATATTTCTCTAAGTAGCTTACCAAAACGACTAACACTCTCGGCTCCCTCAATGATGGCTTTATAATCCAAATTTTCTTCTATTCCAACCTGTTAAAGAAGAATGGCATTCTAAAAACAGGATAAAATGATTGACTAACTGTTCAATAAAAATGTAAAGATTATTGAATTCCATATTAAGTATCTAAAACTGTGTTCCAAACACTGTTTTTTTTTCATATCAAGGTAAAAAACAAACAAAAACTAGGTAGCTTACATTTTCTATTTAGAAAGTAAAATTTTAAATGTCCCAATTCACAGATACTGTTATTTAATTTTGACACTTTACATTAACAAGTAAGCAAATCTGTGTACTTGTAAGAAGAGTCTGCTCCAGTTGGAAGAAACCCACCCAAGTAACGAAAATAAGAGTCCCCTCATATTCTTTATTATCATTTAAAAAGATGACCACCAATTACCACTGTAAGGTCGTAATAAAGTGTACCTTGATATTTCATGTCAATATTTCATGTGATTTAAAAAGGAATTGTTTGTTCTGAATCTATATATGATGATTACCTCAAATAAAACGGAGATAGCTCTTAACCTCCCTTTTCCTTTAACCGCTTCATCAAAACTTGAAAATCGATCTGCATCAAAGCAGTAGATTTGCATCTATAAAAGTAATAATAGTTTCGTTATATTAAAGGTTTTCACAAAAGTCAGGGGAGAGATTTAATAAAACAATTGACCAATAAATTCTATTTGAAAAGTCTGTAAATGATATAATTCTATATTCTGTATATTCTCAAAGTATTTTATCAATTATGAGTAGACATAATCACATTTACAAAAGAAATATGAAGGTAGACATATCTAGAATAGCGATTTTCATTTTGAAATTTTATCAGTGGGCATTACAGTAATAATTAAGAGCAATAATCAAATATAATAAATTATCAAAGTTTATTTTAACTATTTTGCTGGAATTTTTTGAAACATGTGATTCATTTTTTCTTGAATACAAAAGTCTTTCTTGATGGCTTGGAGATATCATTTTGTATATTATCATACTGTGATTTCTGCTAATAATTCGATTATTTCAAAAAATAAATTTAGAAAACTTCAAGTTTCTACTTATGATAAAACTTTATGATTTCATATGACAAAATTTTCTGATAAATTGTCCTTTATGAACTGAGAAATATATAAACCGTCAAGTGTAAGAATGTATAAATCATCATGTGTGAGAAGTAAGAGACTGTTTCTCCCTGAAAACATACTGTTTTTCACTTTAGAACGAGTAATTTTGTCATATTGTAAAATTATGTCATATTGTAAAAATCTTAAGGGTTCTGTTTCTACCTCAAAAATACAAAGTATTTTAGGTTTCCTATTTTTAATTCTCCTCTCATACTCTGCAGCCATCCTTGTTGATTTCTACTTTAGTCTACACACCTGTCTGTAACAGTCTCTATGCCCAGTTATAATTTGGTGCTCCTCAGGATGTGGGCTTGGAATTCAGGTAACTTAACTATGCCGAGGTATAATTTAGGTAAAAGTAGAACACTCAAGGGTGGTTGGCTTTCTGATGGGAGAAACAGTGTGTGTGAAGCAGAGGATGGCAAAGGCTCTGGCCGTGGGTATGTCACCAAAGGATGAGGATCAATAGCTAGAGAAGAACAGATGAGATGGGAGAGGTAGGCAGGGCCATGCCAGGGAGGTCATCCCAGCTGACACTGAGGCACTTCAGTTAACAGGAACAAGGAGGGGTCAGGTGGGATAGGAATAGACAGAAAGAGATGGACTGGAGAGAGAGAGAGACCAGTGACAGCAACATTAAAAAGTCCATGTAAGAAACAACGGCGGTTTAAACACTTTTCTGACCTCCCACATCATTTGTGGTGAGAATTGAGAAGATTTGATTGTGGGATGTGGGAGAAAAGAAAAAAAAGTAAGTCCAGATGCTCCTTGGGATGCCTACTTACAGTTACATGAAAAAATACTTTCTGAAAAACAAACAATAGGGAGGAGGGAAATGCTGAGAAGTGATATTGGCTAAATTATATCATTATATTGTGTGCATGTACCAATATGTAACAGCCAATCCCATCCATGTGTTTAACTATATTGCACCAATAAACAAACCATACTTCTGAGGCCAAGTCGAGAGGCCTTTGAATTAAAAAAAAAAAATGGGGCTCATTACAAAAATTCTGTAGTATTTATTTTGATTAACCAGGGCTTTTGTTAATATTTTTTTATTGTATCTTTGTTTAAATGGGCAATATTGTGAGAAAGCTAAACTCTCCAAAGTAAGATGTTATGTATTTAAGGAGTTCATTTTTATTTCTTTGACAAGTCACAGTTAATAAATATATTTTTCTTTAAGGACATTTAATATATAAAGCTTTCCAAAATCTAACCCATGAATGAGAATGTGCTTATTCACATTTTAAAAAGTTTTTTTTAGCCCTTTAGTGAGAATCCACCCTAGTTTTATTATTATTGATAGTAACTTTTGAATTATAAGAGTAATATAGTTTCATTATGGGCAATTTAGAAAAAAATGAGGCTTTTAAAGGAGAAAATAAGAGCATTTATAATGACATCACCTAGGAAAAATCACTTTTAACTTTTTTTGGTTTCCCTCCATTATTTTTTTAAGAGGAATGAATTCATTTTTTCATTTAATCCCCATGGCAATTTTTAAGACAGGTCTCTGTCAATTTCGCAGAAGAAAAATGGAAGCTTAGGTTAAGTTGAATAATTTGTTTAATGTCATGTGAGAAGGGGTGGAACCACTTTCAAACCTAATTCTTTCACTTAGACAATATTCCCAGTCCCTGTTCAGGTTTTAAAAAATTAGAAACAGAAGATCAGATATGCTACTTTATATTTTTTAAAAAGCATTAATATGATAAACCTTTTTTGTACATCATTCAAAAACATGATTTTTTACAAGACCTATAATATGCATTTAACCATTTATCATAATGCATTTAACCATTCTTTTTCCTTCAGGTTTTTACTATTTAAATAATTCTTTTCACATAAATTTTTGAAAATATCTATATTTTTAACTGCTACAAATTGAAACAGTGAATACTGAGAATCAACCATGTAAAGTTCTTGATAAAAAATGAACTACTTTCCAGAAATCAACCAGAATAAACTCTCTAAAGTATTTACTGGGTATTTAGTTATTAATTTATTAGACTACTTTTAAAGCTTAAGATTTTCTTCTCATTTTAATCAAAGGATTTAAATCAAAGAATTCTCCAATATATTGATAAAACTCTCCCTTTTTTCCTTCCTACATTATTTACTCATCAGTATTATTGATCACCTACTAGGTGGCATTCTGGGTACATGGGAGTGGAAAATCAAAGGTGGAACATATGCTCATTGAGCTTAGTCTGCTGAGGAAGGCAGATATCCATCAGGTGATCAAAACATAACTATAAATTAAAAATTAATCAAGTTATATGCTAAATATAATCTAAATGATTTAGAAAACGGCATTATAATCAGTGGAACTAGCGACTTACCTCCAGTGGAAATTTTTGTCCTTCTAAACTATGTTCTGATCCATCAGATGATGTATTGCATTTTCCCCAGTGAAAAGTTATTTTGCTGGCTTTGAATACCATTTCTGAAAGTCCTCCACTGAGTCGGTAGTCATTCGTGAGATTAATTTCCACTAAAATAAACCAACCAAAAAATCAATGAAATTGCATCTAAGTTTCTGAAAATCAAAACAATGAATATCGACTAAATTTCCTTCTATTTAAGATGTATTAAGAAAATCATTAACTCAATAGATTTTAAAAGTTGTTCAGTGTTTGGGAAGCTCAGCTCTGTAGTACTGCACAGTAAACTTCATGTACTTACTTCTAAAGAGGTAAATCAATGGATGTGTAACTGATGTAATTCTGCAATCTGTATATGGGGTAAAAATGGGAGCTCATAACCCACTTGAATCAAAGTGTGAAATATGATATATCAAGAACTATGTAATGTTTTGAACAGCCAACAATAAAAAATTAAAAAAAAAAAAGACAGCTGGAGAGAGAAGTACTGTGTGACTCCAACGCAGAGGATGGCAGTTCACTGCCCTACTTGGTGTCCTGAGGCTGGCATTCACCCAAAGCTCTGCTTCTCTAAGGTATTTGATGGTAATGAAGGGACAAAGTAAAGGCAGAGGGAACAGGGCTGAAAGAGGGAAAGCCCTCTCCTGGAGGGACACCTGCTTGTCACTGTCAGCCTGCCCTACTTTTGCTCAGGCTGTTGCATGGGTCCCATCTCTATCCTTCCAGGCTCCAGCTTAGGCTTCATCAGGCTCCAGAACCTGGGTCTTTGGCTGTGCCAAGGAGGGTGGAAAGCCCTTTCCTTCTAAGCGGTTTAAGCCATATCATGTTTGAAACTGACTGTGGACCATCAGAATGGTCAACTTCCCTGTATGTGAGTCCTGCAGCAGAAGTTATCTGACTATACTTTAAGAGTCATCTGGAGAATAATAATTCTCTTGAGAACCTAATGCAGGATTTTGAAGTCTCAGATTTTAACAACCTTCACTCTGCCAGGCAAAAGTCACTGTTGGCCAGCTAGGAGATACAAACTTCTATGAATTGTAATAATGATGATGGAGACAAGTACAACAACTGTGATGACAGCAATGACAGTTGACATTTATCACCTAGAAGTACCATGCACTGCATCATTTTATGCATATCAATCATTTGATCCTCACACAATAAGGAGAGAGAGTCGCAGACATGGAAATAACTTGTCAATGTTGTCATTTGAAGGGCCAAGTAGTGAGCCCAAGCTGTGTGGCTGTATGTCAAGTCCTTTACCACTCTGCCCTCAGAAAAATAAAGCAGAGATCACCTGCCTTAGCCTTGTAGCACCCTTTAAAACTGGTATCAAAAATGTCAAGATTTGGGATAACACACTATTGTTATTTAATTTATAATATAACATGTAAAAATTGTCTTAGTTATTCATTAAACAAATATTGAGTGCTTATGATGCATCAGGCACTGATATAGAAAAGTCCCTGCCCTCATGGGATTTTAAATTATTACATTTAAATAATTGTACTACTTAAATATGGAAAACAAAGAAGAAACTTGCTAATGATAAAACCTTCCCAACAGGTTTTCCATTATAATTTAAACATTTTTCTAATTTATGTCAAATGTGTAGTTTTTTTAAAAATAACTTCCTGTTATATGGTTTCATTTAAAATATATCATCAAAAAAGGAAAGTGTCACATTCTGAAAATTATTTTGTCCATGTAAATTGGATTGGAAAATTGTTTTAAATTTTTAAGGTGTTGTACTTTATGTGCTTTTTAAAGAAAACATAGTCTCAGAAATAGGCACTTAACAAGTCCTGTCTAAGGATGGTTTACAATTTTAAACTTTGTATACAGAAGGGCTAATAATTTCTTTTCTTAAGTTTCAATTATAGTCAGTTGCTTTTTCATATCCAAATATTTAAATACAGCATAGAGCTGAGCAGCAATATCAAGTTATACTGCCCACGTATGGAGATCTTGATTGACTATGCGATTGAAGAGTGACAGAGTTATTAAATTACATTAGACATAATTACATTAACTTTTCCACATCTCCAAGTAGCAGGATCACTGTTAAGATATTTCAAAGCATGGCACTATGACACTGTTCATTTTACTATTTTGTACAGTTTTAAAATGTCATCCACATCTCTAAATTTTCTCTTTTCCATCTGGCATCCTCTACTGATGATATCCATTCAATTCATAGTACATCATTCAAGGGAAATGACAAGAAAGAAATCCAAACATATTCTAGTCTGAAACACATATTCAAGGGAAACAAAATGCACACTCTGTACCTGTTTTCCCAGTATTATGAATAAATGTGCTGTCCAAGGATGCTTTATCCCAACCCTGAAACTTCAGTTTCTTAAGATTCACATTCACTTGTGTAAGATCTTCATCAATATTGATGGGAGACTGTTTTGGACTATTACATGTTGGATATTTTTTCCCCCAATTTTTTTGATTCAGTGCTCCTAGGGAAAGAAAAGAATAAGAAAGTTAGTTTCTTCAATCACCATGTAAAAACCAAATTTTATATTATAAAATATTTAATATAAAAATGTAGGTACAATATAGGAAAAATTGGGATATCGCAGAAGTAATTCACAAAACAATTATACCTGGATTTAGATTCTGGGTTTTAATGCCCTTTTTTTAAATGTTAAATCCCATAGCCTATAGAACAACCATGTCAAGTTTGTGGTTTGACAATGGCTTGATTCAGCGACACATTCTTTCAGATAACTAGAAAGTCTAGTGGTCACATAAGGTAGTAAGTACCAGCCCAGAGCTCCAGAGTAAAGTTCAGATCCCTAGCCATCTCCGTGGGAGTGGCTCCCAATGGACCCACTGTCTTTTTTCCATGATTGAGATTTAGGGAAATTTATAAATAAACACATCTTTTATACAACCCATGTCTTTTTTTTTTGTGATAAGGGAATCAGAAGACTAATTTCAATGCAAGCTCCACCTAAGGGCCACCTCTCATAACTTAATGAAGCTAATTTGCATAACTTAGCCCAGGAAAGAAATAAGAATTAGTCACACCATGAAATTGCCTATATGGTCAGGGAGAAACCAGATGATGCATCTTATAGTAGGGTATTTACCAAAAGTTAGTAAGTGGTAAAAACTTAAAACCTGGCTCTATTTCTAGAGAGTGTTTTGAGGATAGTGTTACTTTAAATATGCACAATGATGTATATTTTGGCTTCTAGGAATAGTTTTAATGATTTGAATAATGGATATTTTGATTTTGCTTATAAAGAACTTTGACATGGGGACAAGAAAACACTGCTCAATAAGGTCCTTTTCATTGCTCACATTTTCTATTATAGTACAATAAATTCCAAGCACACTTTGGAAGTGTCTAATAGTAGTGATACACAGAATCATGAAGTTTTATATTTCTGATGACACTGAGTGTGATGAATAGATCTATTCTTTTTAATTGCATTTCCTGATATTTTCCACTTGGATTCTAAATGGCATCTCACAGTTAGCATATCCAAACTGGAACTCTGGGTTTCTGCTCTAAAACAAGCTTCTCCTGCATGCAGTCTTTTCCATCCTCTGAGCTTAGAAGTCATCCAGATGCCCCTGTTTCTCCTTCAGTAAAGCCTTTATGGTATGCCTTCAATTATACCCCCAATACCCTTAATGGGATATTTTAACACAATCCCCAGGAGATCTACACACAGGAAATTTTGAGAAGCACAGGCTTAGACATCTCCAGTGCTTTCAAAAGGCCTACCTATAGCTTCATCTTTTGCCCCTTCCAAAATCCAGTAGTAAGTAGAATCATAAGATTCCAAAACCCCACTCTCTGGTCTTCACACCCTGTACAAAAACCTCCACTTTGGTGTGGGCAGGACCTGGGAATACGATGGGGAGTCATTCCTTTGAACAGATCACATTCTTTGGCAAAGGTGAAGAGGACCTTGATGCTGTGACTATGTTACGTTATAGAAAATTCTTTAGCATGTGGAGAGAGGGGAAGCGTGACAGGTTCTCCTGCTGGCGATGTGAGTTAGGAGGTTATGAGAGGTGATGTGTCTAGGGACCAAACCAATTCTAAGAGCTGAGAGTGCCCCCATGCTCACAAACAGGACTAACAAACAAAAAAGCAGAACCTCAGTCCTACAAGTCTATCAAGTGAACTCTGCCAGCAACCTGAATGAACTTCGACGAGGGTCCCAAGCTTTAAATGAGACACCTTGATCTCATGTTTCTAAGACAATGAGCAGAGAACCCAGCTTAGCAGTCCCTCTTCTCCAAACCCCAACCCACAGAACCTGAGGTAATAAGTATGTGTTGTTTTAAATCAGTATATACATAGTGATTTGTTTTGCAGTAAAAGAAAACCAATACAACTCAAGTAACTAAAATAATCTTTTAAAATATGCCAAATTACAAGTCATGGTTCCATCTCACTCTAAATAAAATAGAACCTCATTACCATGGGCAAGAGATCCTGCACACCACCACTCAGGTCCTCACGTTTCTCATTTCCCATCACTTTGCATAGATCTCCCTGCTATAGCTACAGTGGCCTCCCTTGAGCATGCAAATGCTTGGCACCCACTGCCACTGCTTCTTGAAATGCTCTTCCAAAGGTCTGCAAGGCTTAGATGGCTCATTTTCCAACTTCAGCTGGGTCTCTGCTCTAGTGTTTCTCACCAGAAAATCTTTCTGCAAATACATTCTGATCTTGGTCATCCTTCATAGTCTCTGCTTACTTTATTTTCCTTCTCCCAATATGCTAATTATGATTATTTATTTTTTTCCACATACCTGTGCCTTTGACAAAAAGACTGATACAAGGTAGCTGTTCAATAAACACTTGTTGAATCAAACAAACAGGAAATGGTGATCTTTTTCACAGAGATTAAATATGAAATAGTAAAAAGAAAAACAACCCCACGTGGCCAATTAAGGAAACATATTAAAAGTCAAATGTAGGTTTCATTTGACTGTTGTGTGACAAGTATGTTGAATAGTTTCTACCGTTCTTTTGATGATGGATATCAAGGAAGATCAAGTCTGCACTCCATGTTGTCTGACACCTTATAGCACAATGGCTGTGAGTAACTTAATAGTGTTTTAAGTGTAAGAAAATTCTAGATCACTATTCTTGAGACAGTGTAGGTTTAATGTGCTTCCTTAAGTTTTGAGCTTGAAAGGCAAAATGAAAAAAGCTGGATTAAAGAGTTTTATTTATTTATTTATTTTTGGTGGAAAGACCGATAAACAGAAGTCTTGAAAAAATAAAAACCTAAGAGATTCTTCATACAAAAGACTCTAAAGAAGCACATTTTTAAAAATGTTTAAAAAATCACTAGGAATAGAAAACCAATGGAAGTTAGCTAATAGAGTGCCAAAATTTCACAAAGAAATAAAACATAGGTAACAGAAGCATTATATACACTTTATACGTCTTAAAATATTGAAGTAGTAGACTAATCTTATTTTTAAGAATTATTCTACAAATTCTCAAATTAATATTTTTAATGGAACAATTGGAGACTTTAGTGCATATAGTAGTTAAGACTTAGGATTATGTATCTGAGATAGCCAGTGTAGAAATTTTGTTAGAATTAAACTGTGCCTAAGTACATTTTTTTATTAGGGAATGTTGTGAAGAAAGAATTAGGACAATGATGAGTGTCAGCAGATGATCAGGGTGATATATCTCTACTGAGAACTGCAGAGTACTAAATGGGAGCTCTAGAGAACTAAGATAAATTATTCATTTACATATTCATCCATTTCCTTATCCACTCATGGATGCACCTGGATTAGTATCATTCCTATAAATTTCCTGTGCTAATTAGTCTATTGAAGCATTCAACAGTCTGTATTTTGTCCATGAACTTGTCTACTTCATCTGCACGCTACTGCCAAACTGAGTTTGGCATATCACAGAAATTAAATGTTTGTGAAATAATCTTTGTGCATAAAATGAAAGTATTCGATATTTGCATACTATGCACCCTTTATTCCAAGTGGAATGCAAAGCAATTCCAGACTCTGTAGTAAGTTCATTTGCTTGATTGTTTGTTATATCCAAGAAGGGAGAGGTACACTAAGTAAATACACAATTGCCATAGGAGTAGCTATGATGAAGGAAAGTAAACAAGGACAGCAAAAGTACACTAAGGCAGGCCTTAATGGATGGAATTTTGACAGAGAGAGGGAATCATGGAATATGTCCTGCTGAGTGATGAGCTGAGTAAAATTAGGGGGGCAGAAAAGTTCAGGCAGTGCTCAGAGAGCAGTGAGCAGGCCAGTGGAGTCCAGAGAATGGAGTGGATGTCAAGGGATTCTACAGAAAGAGACGAAATGAGGACCAAAGGGTCCTGCACAGACCAGTGGGAAGTATGGAGACTTTGGCAGAGGAAGGGGCTCAGAGCTGCCTGGTCAGACAGGTTGGTAGGAAGGAAAGGCTGCATAATGAGTGATCATTTTCATGGACATCTCGACTTGTCTTGTGCTTTTTTCTTTTTTTTTTTTAACAGCATCCCTGTGCTTATATTTTTTAAAAAATTTTCTATAAGTACACATAATAGTGGGACTCGTTGTTATGTATCTATACATCCTTGTGCCTATTTGAACTACAATATGTCTGTCTCTTATTCTTATAATTTTAGCACCATTTTTGGAGCCCAGCACCTAAGGACTAAATAAACATTTGCTGAATGAATAAAAGCTTCGAGAAGACATCTAGAGTTACCCAACCATCAATTCATGTGCTACATATATTGACCAATTAGCATTCTAAACAGAAGCACATTTTACATAACATTTTGGGTGGACAAATATTTCCGCACCAGTTACCAACACAAAAATATGAAGTGAGGAAAACTAAAGAGTAAAATAAAGAAAAATGATTAAAATAATATAGCAAAACATGTTTTTGAATATTTGAAGAAAAAAGTAAGTAATCACAAATGAAAGAAAGAAAAAAAATATTCTTCCCCTCCCTTCTTTTCTCTACTTTCTTATTTCGTCTTGTCTTTAAATATCAGATAAATGAATAAAATAATATTACATAAGGTAATATTAGTTATTACCTAAGACAGAGATTCACTGAAAACTCAAAAATACAAAACAGATTCAAATATTGATTTCTTTGCAAGGTTACCACAAATTGCTATTATTTAACAAGATTTGAATTTGTAGACTTCCAACTGTTCTTTAAAGAACAAGACAGTATTAAAAAAAAAAAACCCTCAGATAGCTCTTAATCTTAATTACTTTCGTGTGTAGTACAGGTTTGATGTAAGAAAATGGTTATATCTTCACAGTTTCATATATAAACATATTCTGAAGAGGAAAATTTAGCTGTAATATTGATATAAAGACCTATTAATATTTGTAGTATCTATTCTTGACTTGTATAAACTTCACTCTGTAAAGCATAACCTTATAAATCACTAGCTTTCTATATGCTAACAAATACACCAAATAGCCAAAATTACAAAGTCATTTAAGCAGTATAAAGCGATCAGTAATGAATCACTTTGATCCAAACTTTGGTGTATGCAACTATAAAAATGAAACCAGTGTTCTTTTTTAAAATTTTAATTTGTTATATATGACAAGAGAATGCATTACAATTCATATTACACAAATAGAGCACAATTTTTCATTTCTCTGGTTGTACACAAAGTAGAGTCACATCCTTCATGTTTGTGTACATGTACTTGGGTAATGATAACCATTGCATTCCACCATATTTCCTACCCCTATGCCCCCTCCCTTCAAATATTGATGTTTTTTACCATCCCCTTTTCCCCATTGCCCTATTTAGAGTTCATTTAATCCTCCCATCCACCCCCCACCCCTTCCACAGCATATTATGAATCAGCATCCTTAAATCAAAGAAATCATTCAGCATTTGTTTTTGGGGATTGGCTAATTTCACTTAGCATTATATTCTCTAACTCCATCCATTTACCTGCAAATGCCATGATTTTATTCTCTTTTAATGCTGAATAACATTCCATTGTGTATATATACCACATTTTATATATATATATATAAAACAAAAGGTATTTATTCAGAACTTGCCATAACAGACAGGACAGAAATCACATGTTTGGCCGAGACTCACCACATTTTCTTTATCATTCATCTACTGAAGGGTATCTAGGTTGACTTCACAGTTTAGTTATTGTGAATTGTACTGCTATAAACATTGATGTGGCTGTAATATGCTGTTTTAAAGTCTTTTGGGTATAGACCGAGGATAGGGATAGCTGGGTCAAATGGTGGTTCGACTCCCAATTTTCCAAGAAATCTCTATACTGCTTTCCATATTGGCTGCACCAGTTTGCAGTTCCACCAGCAGTTTACGAGTGTGCCTTTTCCCCCACATCCTCACCAACACTTATTGTTTTTTTGTATTTTTTAATAGCTGCAATTTCTGAGAGAGATGAAATCTTAGAGTAGTTTTGAGTAGTAGGCGTGAGATGAAATCTTACAGTAGTTTTGATTTGCATTTCTCTAATTCCTAGAGATGTTGAAAATTTTTTTATATATTTATTGATTGATTGTATATCTTCTTCCGGGAAGTGTCTGTTCAGTTCCTTGGCCCATTTATTGATTGGGTTATTTATTTATTTTTGGTGTTTAGCTTTTTGAGGTTTTTATATACCCTAAAGATTAGTGCTCTATCTGATGTGTGAGGGGTAAAAATTTGCTCCCAAGATGCAAGCTCTCTGTTCATCTCACTGATTGTTTCTTTTGCTGAGAAGAAACTTTTTAGTTTGAATCTGTTCTATTTATTGATCCTTGATTTTAATTCTTGCACTATAGGAGTCTTATTAAGGAAGTTGGGGCTTAATCTGACTTGATGGAGATTAGGGCCTATTTTTTTTTCTTCTATTTGCAGGTTATCTAGTTTAATTCCTAAGTCTTTGATCCACTTTGAGTTGAGTTTTGTGCATGGTAAGAGATAGGGGTTTAATTTCATTTTGTTGCATATGGATTTCCAATATTTCCAGCACCATCTGTTGAAGAGGCTATCTTTTCTCCAATATACATTTTTGGCACCTTTGTCTAATAAAAGATAACTGTAATTATGTGGGTTATTCTCTGTGTCCTTTATTCTGTACAATTGGTCTACAAGTCTATTTTGGTGCCAACATCATGCTATTTTTGTTACCATTGCTCTGTAGTATAGTTTAAGGTCTGGTATAGCGATGCCACCTGCTTCACTCTTCCTGCTAAGGATAGCTTTAGCTATTTTGGGTCTCTTATTTTTCCAGATGAATTTCATGATTGCTTTTTCTATTTCTATGAGGAATGCCACTGGGATTTTAATCGGAATTGCATTAAATCTATATAGTGCTTTTGGTAGCATGGTCATTTGACGATATTAATTCTGCCAATCTAAGAGCAAGGTAGATCTTTCCATCTTCTAAGGTCTTCTATAATTTCTTTCTTTAGTGTTCTGTAGTTTTCATTGTAGATGTCTTTCACTTCTTTCGTTAAGTTGATTCCCATGTATTTTATTTTATTTTTTGATGCTATTATAAGTGGAGTAGTTTCCTTGTTTCCCTTTCAGAGGATTTGTCACTGATATACAGAAATGCCTTATCAGATCATAATGAAATGAAATTAGAAATAAATGATAAAATAAAAAATAAAAACTACTCCAACACCTGGAGACTAAATAATATGCTACTGAATGAACAATGTGGTGCAGAAGACATCAAGGAGGAGATTAAGAATGTTAAGAGGTGAATGAAAACACAGATACAACATATTAAAATCTCTGGGACATTATGAAGGCAGTTCTAAGAGGAAAGTTCATTGCATGGAGTTCATTCCTTAAAAGAAGAAAAAGTCAACAAATAAATGACTTAACATTACACCTCAAAGCCCTAGAAAAAGAAGAACAAATCTACACCAAAAGCAGTAGAAGACAGGAAATAATTAAAATCAGAGCTGAAATCAATGAAAGTGAAACAAAAGAAACAACTGAAAAAAATTGACAAAACAAAAAGTTGGTTCTTTGAAAAAATAAATAAAATTGACAGGCCCTTATCCTTGCTAATGAAGAGAAGGAGAGAGAAAACTCAAATTACTAACGTATGTGATAAAAGGAAATATCACAACAGATACCACAGAAATACAGAAGATAATTACAAATTATTGTGAAAACTTGTACTCCAATAAAATAGAAAATATTGAAGGCATCCACAAATTTCTAGAGTCATATTATTTGCCCAAATTGAATCAGGAAGATATACACAATTTAAACAGATCAATTTCAAGCGACGAAATAGAAGACACCATCAGAAGTCTACCAACCTATACAAGCCGAGGACTAAATGGATACACAACTAAGTTCTATAAGACCTTTAAAGAAGAACTAATACCAATACTCTTCAATTTATTTCCAGAAATCTAAAAATGAGGGCACACTTCCAAACTCATTCTATGGGGCCAGTATCACCCTGATTCCAAAACCAGGCAAAGACACATCAAAAACAGAAACCTTCAGACCAATGTTGCTAGTGAACATAGATGCAAAATTTCTTAATAAAATTCTGGCAAAAATGAATACAAAAACATATAAAAAGATAGTACAGCATGATCAAGTGGGATTCATTCCAGGGATGCAAGGTTGGTTCAACATAAGGAAATCAATAAATGTAATTCATCGCATCAATAGACTTAAAGATAAGAACCATATGATCACCTCAATAGATGCAGAAAAGCATTCAACAAAATCCAGTACCCCTTCATGTTCAAAATCCTAGAAAATCTAGGAACAACAGGAACATATCTCAACATCATAAAGGCTATCTATGCTAAGCCCCAGGCCAACATCATTCTAAATGGAGAAAAATTTAAGGCATTTCCTCTAAAAACTGGAACAAGATAGGGATGCCCTCTTTCACTACTTCTATTTAACATAGTTCTTGAAACACTGGCCAGAACAATTAGACAGATGAAAGAAATTAAAGGGATACACATAGGGAAAGAAGAAGTCAGATTAGCATTATTTGCCAACAATATGTTTATATACCTAGAAGACCCAAAAAATTCCATCAGAAAACTTCTAGAACTAGTAAATAAATTCAGCAAAGTAGCAGGATGCAAAATCACCGCCCATAAATCAAAGTCAGTTTTATTTTCAATGAAAATACAGGATAGAATTTAGCGCTCCAGAAAGATGGAAGGATGATGGACATAAGAAAACTTTTTCATATGCAGGAGTTTAGCTGCTTGAGAAAGGACATTTTCAAAAGAAACTATAATCTAAAATTACTGAATAACAAACTTGAAGTAATTATCTATCACACTAGTAAAGGCCATGACACAAACTGAATCCAGAAAAGGAAGGAGGAGGTCTAAGATAATTACCCATGTTGAAAACAGGAATGCACAGCCCAGAGTACCTGTCTGTGTTTAGGGCCAGAGAGAGGCTTCTGGAGCTACAACCAGCAAGCAGTGTTGAATGCTGATAATGGCTATTAGAGCTACACCAAAGGCAGATCAAAAGCAATATAGATGTGAGCCCATATAGTCAAGAACAGCATTCACCTTTATTATCTGTTCTAATGCAAAACTCCCATCAGTAGAATAAAAAAATCTTCATGCGCTTAGTTGAAAGATCCAATCGACAGGGGGTTGTCAGAAAAGGTAGTTATCCATGTATTTAGGAAAGTTCCAGCATAAATGTTCCTAGAACATGATGACATTTAAGAAAATCTTTGCGTTCAGCACAAATAGGGAAAGAAACAGACCAAAAGCTTTTCCTAATGTTCCTGTTTAAAATTCTAGGACTTTTTCAAGTTGAACATATTTCAGACAAGCAAAAGCCTACAAAACAGAAAAAAAATACTGCTCTATACTGCAATAGATTTGTTTGTTAAAGAACACAGGGAGAAAAACAAAAACACAAGAGGGATAAAGATCTAAGGGCATTACCAGAGTAAAATGCAATTACTTAAAAGATTAGTAATCAAAAACTGACCCTCTGTAGTATTAATGAAATCAATAAGCCGATCAAATACGATGACACTCCTAATGGCTCATAATGAATCCATCACCTTCATCAGAAAATAAAACAAATCCTACAATAAAAAACTTTGTAATGACAAGAAATTATGGGGGTACAACAAACTGAAGACAAAAAATAGAATACTATCTTGAAGGATTTAGGAACATTTAGGAGGAGTCTTCTTGGGACTGAGGAAAGAAGAAGGACAATTGACAACTTCCTAAATCCTAACAGAGCATCCATGGGTGTATCATGGTACCAGTCACACTGGTAGGAAGCATGGACAGAAAGAAATGTTTTGAATATAGTTTTGGATCTCTGGACTTTGAGACCTACATGGATGTTCACTTGGCATTCCAAAATATGGGTCTGGGAGCCATTGAGAGGTCTGGACTACAGATAGAGACAGGGGATTATCAATATAGAGGTAGTAGACTTATCTTTTTTTGCTGTTTTTTTTTTTTTAACTTTTAGAGGTGCATAAATGAAATATATCAAGAGAAAACTGCATGCTATCTGGGATTCTTTAACATACTATAGCATTAATAGGAAAATGAGAGACAGATGCAACTATAAGGAATGTGATTTCCCTTAAAAAAGAGAAAACATAAATTTGTATTGGAGTGTATGGAGAGAAGAGTTAAAACAAGAAGGAATTTGAGATTATGAAAGGTCAATGATGAAGTCTCCAAATACATGGATAGAAGATTATTATCCTAGAGAGGAAAAGAAACACAGGAAAGTCATGGAAATATGGATTCATGTGGCTCAAGCTACATTTAAAAAATGAGAATGAGAAATCTGATGGTTCATGCCCCAGGGTTTCTGTTTCAGGCAAAATCACATCTTATGGAAGGAAGAAGCTTGGGAGCTGAGCTGACGTCAGTTGAGGCCCAGCTCTAGCATCACTCCCCTAAGCCTCAGCTCCCTGTTACAACAGGAATAATAATCTCTACTTCTTGTATTCTGCATACTAAATGAGTTAATTTAGGTAGATGGGCTGTCAGATGGTGCAAAATTTTTTCAACCCATTTCTTTCTTTTTTTTTTTTCAGACACTGTGAAAGAGAGGCAGGAGGAAAAATAGTCCGGAGAAAATAGCAAAGAATGTAAAGGTGAACCTTTAGGACTGACAGAAATTGTTGAGGTCTCTGGTGATGTGGAGAGATCATGACCTAGCACAGGCTTCATTCAAAAGTGTGTATTTTTGATTTATTAATTTAAAAAGTGTTCAGAGAGGTCAACTGTCCTGGGGGACAAACAGAGAGGGCAGGTGGTTGCAGTCCTAAGCAGAGGTCAGGAGGTTGGGTTGGTGGGAGTACAAAAAGCCACTGAACTGGAGGTTCTGGCAAGAGGGTGTTGAAGTCCCCTCCCAACTCCCCGGCTGCCACACTTTGCATGTCTGATATGGAGAAAAAGGTAAATTTTTAGAAAACTATTCAATAATTACAACCATGGCTTCTTTTGTCATCTTTCCTTTTAAATTATGAAACAAGAGAATGATAGTGATGAAGTCCAATCCTGACAGCAGTGTTTCTGTTGCCTGTAGCCTGATATCAAGTATTTAATCAATACTGGGAAAATCACAGATGAAATTCAACAAGCTCCAGGAACCACAGAGAGCTCCTATTTCTCTCATCCCCACTGGCAAGCCAATTCTAAAAGGAAGAGAAGGCCCAGAGATGAGGAACTCTATGATTCACGTTATGAACTTTACATTTGCCTGGTTCTGTCTAAATGAGTCCACAGTTTTAATATTTAGGATTTAGATAGAAGGCAATGTAGGCTGATTCACTGTAGGATTTTTTTTTTCTGTAGCATTTTCTATTATGTAACTTCCCTCAATAAAATGCAGGTAAACTATATAGACAGGTAAGAAAGAAAAAGATTTCTTTGTTACCACAGTCTAGTGATTACCAATGAGATGGTAAATATAGAACCAAGACGTGGTCCTGAAAATTACTCTTTGATTGGAGAAATAATGATTCTTCTTGTAGAATAGTTTTGAAACCTGCCCTAGAGACATCAGCTTTCCCCCTTTTCCAACCACTGATAAGCCGAGTTCACAGAGCAAGGAAGCAGCATAGTGGGTGACAATGCAGGTCTCTGACAGTGACAACATTGTCATGTCTGCACTCCAGGTTTACTGTTTGCATACTCATCCAAATGGGGCATGACTCTGTCTCCTACCTTTGTAGGAGAGCCAGAGAGTTAAGGTTGAAATTGGAGACACAGTTATAATTTGGTATCCTTCCATTCATTACAGGACCTCTGTGAAACCTGCCTATAGCCTGGCTTCATTGGTTTAGTTAAAGAGCTTGTTGCCTAAAAGACCAAAGCTTCTGCTTAATTCTTAGAGCCACAGGTTACTCCCTCTGTATACACTTATCACACAATTCTCTCTCATATAAGACCTCCTAGATATGTGTTATGAGTCACAGACAAGGACCAAAGAAGAATCTGTGAATCCATTATGGCAGCAATAAATCCATTGCCTTTATCAGATGTTCTATTATTTTGTATTATCTACAGGTTCTATTCAATGCTTCTGCATGCAGCCTTGATATATGTATTTACTCATTCAACAAATATTTATGGAGTGCCTAGTGTGAGACAGAGTATATATCTTATTAAAAAATATCCAAAGGTAAAGTGTCCAATATATAGGAACTCAAGTTTTAGTAAAGACCAAAGACTCTTAATTATAGTATGACATAGTAAGTACAATAGCAATATGTATATTGGGCCAGTAACTAATAAAGTATGCAATCCAAATAAGACAAAAAAAATAATTAAGGTTTTCTGGATAACAAGATACTTGGAATAAGTCTTAAATGATGGATAAGTATCTAACTGAAGGAAAGGAAGGAATTCAGGATGGAAGGTATTCAGGAAGAGAGATAATCACTGGCACAGAAGATAGAAGGCATGGCTATTTGGAGAGAATGACAGGAAATCCAATCTACACTCTCAGGAATAAAATGCAACAAAGTAAGAGGGATAGAGTTAAATGGGCAGATTTGTCCTTCTGGATACCAGGACAAGGACTTTGAAAAATTCTCCAGTATTTAAGATATTTAAAATTGCAGGTTTCCTGATCATATTTAAGTTTTACGTTGGTAACTATGGTTACACAGGTCAAGGTAGACAAAACTGAGGGCAGGTAAATCAATTAGGAATAGGTTACATGAAGAATAGTAAGAATCTAAACTAGAGAACAGATGAATAAGAAAGGAAGAGGTAGATTGAGAAAGATATGGAAAAAAAATCAGGTCTGGGGAGTCAACTAACCTTGAAAAGGAAGAGGTGGTGAAAATCACTTTGAAAAACACCTTGGTGACTCTGGTGTAGGTGACTGAGGACAGTAGTGCCATCATTCTGCTGTCAACTCCTATAAGATCAATTTTTTCAGATTCTACATGGGTAAGGTTATGTGGTACTTGTCTTCCTATTAGCAGGATTTCTTACACATCCATTCATATTGTTACAAATAACAATATTTAGCTAGATAGGAGAAATAAGTTCTGGTGGTTTTTGCACAGTAATGTGATTATATAGATATTAGTTATGTGCCATGTATTAAAAGAACATAAAAAAAGAATTTTCAATGTTTTCACCACAAAGTTATGACTAATGCTTGAGAAGACAAATATGTTTACCCTAATTTAAACATTGTACAATGTATAAATGCATCAGAACATGAATACACAATATCCTATAAATATGTACAATTTTTTTTTTCCTGGTACCGGGGATTGAACTCAGGGGCACTTGGCCACTAAGACACATCCCAAGCCTTCTTTTGTGTTTTATTTAGAGACAGGGTTTAGCATCTTAGTTTTGCTGAGACTGGCTTTGAACATGTGATTTTCCTGCCTCAGTCTCCCCAGCTGCTGGGATTATAGGTGTGTGCCACCACACCTGGCTAATATGTACAATTTTTATGTGTCAAAAAAATAATAATAGAGTGATGACTGATCCCCCTTAAACGTGCATATTGCTGAGTTATAATACATGTGAGAACAAGAATCATATGGATTCTTTATGACAGAATAAAATACTTCTTAAATAATAATAGAAAAGGCAAGAATTGAAAAAAAAAACTGCCAAAGAAATAAAGAGCTGTTTCTGTCTTCTCCCACTCTGGCTACTATACTGTGGTCCTTTAAAAGCAAGTGAAAGTTCTATAAACAGATGCTTATATCATTTGAAGAAATCATGACTAAGAATTTATTTCATCATGAGAAATTTGTAATAAACCATGCAATGGAAGCAAAAGGAACTCATGAAGTATAAAAAATTACTACACAAATTAAAGACCTGCAACAAGAAAATAAAGAAATGTTTAAGTGATAACTAAACTATACTTCTATTTAAAAATTGCCACAGTCTGGCTGGGCACAAAATCACGAGCCACTCACAGCCTTGTAGATTCAAACATCAATTCTTTATTCCCGAACTCACACCAGCAGTCTCTGCCCAAATCCACCTCCACTGGGCTTCTATCTCCCAAAAATATACTGTCTGAATCCCGTGAGAACTCAAGGGGAACTCAGGCATCAGGATACGCCCTATTCCCAGCAGGAATAATCTTAAACCTTAAACCTGGAACCTAAACCGGGAACGCCCTAATCCGCCTTGGTCCTTGAGCAAGGTCACCTACATTCAATGTCACTGCAACATGGGGTACGCTGGCAAGGAAATTGTCATACCTACTTGGCTAATGGCTCCCAGCAAAAAATAGTAAATTTGTAATTTAGTTTTTAAAAACTTAAAGTTAACGTCATGAGTTTAGTTTTTAAAATGTGATATTAAACATCTTGTCTATTGCTATGTTTCTAGTCTTTCTAAGTTCCTAAATCTCTTCTTATTTCTCAATTAGTTTCAGTCAGGAAACTCCTACAAGCAAAACAAGCCTGAGTACCGGCCTTTTCACTTTTTTCTAAGTTATTTCTGAATGATGACATTTACAAGAATTTTAATATAAGTATTTCTCATAAATGGCGATTTAGAAATGAAATAAAACAAGCTTCTAATCAGTTTATTAAACTAGAATGTGTCTCTAATTTTTAAGACTATACAAAAATAAATAAACAAACAAAAAACAAAACAAAAAGGCCAAAGAACAGAAAGACTTAAAATTGAAATATTAAGAGTCACTGAGAAGAAATTATAAAAAAGATACACTTGCATAGATGCAAATGTATCTTAGCTTGTGTGGACCTGATTCAGACTAGTAAAAGATTTCTTAACCATCTATTTAGAAATAATATAAGTAAGTAGATTCTGGTTTTGGATGAGCAGGCTCCCTGCCTCTGCAAAACACAGTGATGGTTTGTCAGGCAGCTGGGTGGAAGGAAGTGAAGCAGTTCTGAGAAGTGACAGAAATCCTAAAGAGGGCTTCAGCTTCCACAGGCAGTGGAATTGGAGGAGATGGAGGAGCAGCCTGCATTTGAGCCAGCATAACCTAGATTTTTGCAAAATTGGGAGACATAGCTGACAACAGTTTTGCACAGTTTTAACTAATCAATATTGAGAAAAAGCCCAAGTCAGAAGTCAACAATGCTTTTGCAGAAGAGCAAATTTCTTTTTGCTCTGGTTTAGTTAATGCAATAAATAAGTTTTCGTAGATGCTACTTCCAAGTAATAAAAACCATACTGCTAAAAAGGTGTTCAAAACTGAGTCCTGTGAGGAAAATTACTCAAGTATATCATTTTTTCACTGTTTAAAATAAAATGTTTAGAAGTTAAACTAGTAATATCCAAAAGTATTACAAACAAAAATTGTTTTCTTCAATGGTGTGATGCTAGGTAGCATGAGGTTGTAACTAGTTCAACGCCAAAAATACACTGCTACCTTTTAAGACATCTAACTAAAATTTTGAGAGTTTCAAAGAAGTTGACCCTAGGATATATCTCTACAGAAATTTGAAAACTGGCTTAGCATAAAACATTTATTTTCAATTAATTTACTGTTTGGGCAAAACTCTAGAAAACAAAATGGAAGAAAACTGCTGGATCTAAAATCCAATTCAATCATAATTCCCAATGCCTTGTACTGATTCATTTGGATCCTTAATCTTCTAAACCCAAACTATACTTTATGAACTATTATTCTGAAATCATGTTCCAGGAGTACATATCTAGGGCCTTGATATGTAAATTAAAAATGTGGTGTATTTCTAAATTCAATTTTATTTGAATGTCTGATTCTATTCTCTGGATCCTCAGGGATCTGCTATTCGTCTCAGTTACTATTTTTTTAAAAATAATTTCTGGGTCTATAAAAGTCATCACAAGTTTCTCTTGTTGTATCTAGGGTGTAGAAGAAGAAGGCATATAAATAAACTAATGCAACAGAATTACAGATAGTTATAGTAAAGACATAAGCATAACATTAATTCCCTGGGGTATCAGGATGGGTTTTGTTTGAGACCAGATTTTGCTATGTTGCCCAGGTTAGTGTGGAACTCCTGGACTCAAGTGATCCTCCCACCTCAGCCTCTCAAGTACCTGGGGTTACAGCTGTGGGCCACCAGGCCTGGTATTCAGGATTGGTTTTGAAAAGAAGAAGTTGAATGTAGAAAGTTGAGTACATGTTCCTGAGGCAGGGCAGGGCCACTACTGCACCCTACCTTCATCAGCTCACCAACACCCTTGATTGAGTATAGAAACCAATGGAGTGTAGAGGTTTAATTGCAAGCCACCTGTTTGAGAGCTTTTTGGGATCTTTCTTTGCCTCTACATCTATGTCTTACGTTTGAGTTCTAGTCCATTTTCTATCAAATCAAATACATTTAATTCTGATTTTCCTAGTTTCTGAATCTAGCTTATCCATAATAGAATCTCAGGATTGGGAAAAAGTATGCTGGTTCTATTTCCCATCATCACTTGACCTTTCTATACCACATGCTTAGTAACAGGTTTTTCTGCCTCTGTTGAAACAACTTTGATGTCAGGGTCCCTTTATCTCCCTAAGCATACCTTATTCTAATTTTGGATTTTCTGATGTTAGTTATTTCCTCTACCAAAGTAAGTTCCTTGTAGCCTTTACATTTCTCTCTAAATCATAACTCCTTGGGACCACAGAAAAATATTTATTTTTCCACATGATTGTATATAAATGAGGACACTGTAGTGTCCTGAGACTAATCTTAAGGATAGAGTCATGGCCACTCCTTATGCCTGAAGACCCACCAAGAGGGGACTTCTTTTCAAGTAGTCCCCAATTTGTCTATACTCTTGGTAAAGTTTGGCACCCAGAGCTGAGAACAGAAGGAAACAGGGAGATATATAGATGAGTTTTCTAGGCCATAAAAGATGCCTGTAACTTTATAATAAAAATAACTCATATTTTTATAGTGCTCCCTTTGGGAAGTAGCACACAATATAATGCTGAAAATGTGGGTTCTGAATTCAGACTCCCTGGGTGGAAACCCTATTCTCAGAACTTACCATCTGAACAATCTTGGGAAAGTCTCTGTACCTCTCTGTTTATCAATTATTACCACCTTAAACATACAGATTGTATTAGGCCCAACCTCAAGGATACCAAGTACTTCAGCCTGTGCTTTTAAATACAAAGATATTTTCCTACAAAATCACAATGCCATCATCAAAATAGGAAAGTTAACCTTGATACATTACAGCCTACAGGAGGAAATATAGGGCAAGCCATTCATAGCTTGACATATGCCACCCTTTCTCTTCTCAAACACACCACCCTTGATCCATCTCAGAGTCTTGGCAACTCATAAGGTTCTTAGGTGAAACATCCACCCCTCTTTTCACCAGCTCACTCCTTTTCTCTTTCTCACATCTCAGGTGAGATGTCTCCCTTTTGGAAAGGCTTTCTTCACCTCAGCTACGCCATAGCCTTGCATCATTATGTTTATTCTTTTTGTGGCAATTAACGTGTTCTGCAATTATCCACTTGCTTTTTTGTTTTTGTATTTCTCTCCCTCACAGGATGTAAGTGGAATCAAAGCAGGCACCTTATTCGTCCTTTCAGCTGCTGCAGACACAAGGACTAGTACTGAATGAACAAGCTGAGCGCCATCTATAATTATTGTTCTCATTGTTATTAACATTTATTTATCCTTCCTCCTAGTTCTCAAGAGTGTTCTCTGAAGCAGGCAGATAAATGAATGCACATTTTCAGAATAACAGATACATACATCAAAATGCATTTCACAAATATGAGGGGAAACATGGACACTAAAATGGACATATCTACTACAGCTCTCCAAACGTTTCTCAATAGCTATACAGAATTCAGCTCAATGGAGCATGAAACTGCATTTCATGTGCCCCAGTTTGTCGTATTAGAAAAATTCAGCATGCACATTAAAAGGAAACTCATGGTTAGAATCTGAAATGATAGTATTACCATGACATCTATTTAATGCAGGCTGGATTTTGCTTCACACACAAAAAAAATTCTATCAGAAGATAAGGATCAAAATGTTACAGAGTGACCACACAAATCCTTCTTGCAACATCTCATTTCTACTTACCTTCATCAGAACTGGCAGATGTAAATAAAGGAAAGCACACATTAAATGACATTTTTCTGAGACACATGTATTACTTTCTAATCTAAATAATGTAGAATGTGTATAAATACTAATTGAATTATCTTTGTTTTTCAATTAACACCAGAATAATTCAATAGCTAAAACTAGCATCATCTGAATCCTGCTTTGATGAGTGCATATTCATGAGTTCTGTGATATTATCTTTCTCATTTCTTTATTAAGCAATTAAAATCCACTTGTACTGTCAATATGACAGATCAACACAGGTGACCATGGAGCAACTGTTGAGAAGCTCTGTTTTTGCCAACCTCAACTTATCTTTTTTAAAAAGGTAGGTCCTATTAATTGCTTATTGTATACCTTTTATTTTGAAACAATTTTAAACTTACAGAAAAGGTTCAAGTACAGAATGAAAACTTATTTTTATTGAACAATTGGAAAGGATGGTGCCAACATCTCACTGATACTGAACTATTTATCCCTGGTTCAAACCAATACAAATCAAGAATTGAAAATGTTGAGCTTGATGAGAAATGAGATAGTGACAAGTTTCAAAGTACCTCCCCACAAAATACTGATACCGAATATTTGTCAGCCTGTGCATCTTAAATACAAGGATATTGTCCTATATAACCACAATATACTCATTAAATTAAGGAAGTTAACATAGATATATTAGTGCTTTCAAGTCTTTATGCTTTGTTCAGATATTGCCAACATGTCTCAATAATATCCTTTATGGCAAAAAGATTGCATTTAGTAACTGGTTGCCTTTAACTGTCATTTCTCTTTAGTATCTTTCAATCTGGAACAGTTCCTATCTTTTCTTCACTTCATGCTGTTGACACTTTTGAAGTCTACAGTTATTTTATAGGATGCTCCTCAGTTTGAGTTTGTCTGATGTCTCCTTGTTATGAGATTCGGGTTCTGCATTTTTATTAGGAATGTCACAAAAGTGATGCCATTTTCTTCTCTCTGTGCCTCATTTAGTGGCATAGGCTTTCTATGTGGACCATTTCCATAGGTATTCACTTTGATCATCATGATAGAAGATATCATGATTTTCTGCTGTACTGTTATTCTTTTCCCTTGGAAATTAGAAAGGATATTATTGAGACATGTTGGCAATATCTGAACAAAGCATAAAGGCTTGAAAGCACTAATATATCTATGTTAATTTCTCTAATTTGATGGGAATATTGTGGTTACATAGGACAATGTCCTTATATTTAAGATGCACAGGCTGACAAATATTCGGTATCAGTATTTTGTGGGGAGGTACTTTGAAACTTGTCACTATCTCATTTCTCATCAAGCTCAACATTTTCAATTCTTGATTTGTATTGGTTTGAACCAGGGATAAATAGTTCCTAATCCTCCAGGTTTCCATGAGTCTTTGAAATTCCTCTGAGACTTATAACCTATCTCATCATGTTTGCTGGGGTACTCTTGTGGTCCAGAAAAGGTTTTCTTGTCTGGGGCTATCACTACATATAGGTACATCCGGGAAGGTGCTGAGATCCTTGCTATGGCCAATTAGTGGCTCTACATAGTTGAATGGTTTCCTACATCTTTATAGAATATCACTAGGTTCTCCTCCCCTATCTCTAGTTAAAAGGAAAATTCTCATTTCAATTCCGGGAGGCTTAACTTTTCCCTACTCATGTGAGATCAGAACATGAGTATTTCTCAGGCTTCTCTGTCACTAGCAACCAGACCAACATCTAATAGTACATAAGGGTGGGTGGGGTGCAGAACTTTCTGCGAGTAAAGGAGATATCATCATTAGGGCACAGTGCCTTCTGAATCATTCTCTGAGGGTCCATGGCTCTGCTTCATGATAATTATTTCACCAAAATAAAAATCTGCTTCTTACAAACTTTTGAGAAAAATTTCCTGTTACAAATGCTAATATTCTTCTCAGGGTGGTTGAGAAAAGACAGTCTTTAAACTGCAAGAGATATCTCCTGGCTAAGGAAAGAGACAGAAATCCTCTGCCTACACTGGACAAGGATTAAGACATTATGCTTGCCTTGCTGCCTCTAGGGTGTCGATGGGAAAAGGTATAAAACACATGGGTGTTGGTTTGGTTGATTGCAAATAGTAGGAGAACTCAGATGAGTTCAGTAGTTTTTAGGAGTTCCCCACAAGGATCAAGTCATTACTAGGCATGACTCAGTTCAGGCTTTTCAAAATACCTGGGGGTATCCTGTGAATTCTCCTAAACCAATGGGAAAAATGGAGTCCAAAGAAGTATTTTTTTTAATGAATTTATGGTGAGGCACATGCCTGTAATCCCAGCAATCTTGGAGGATGAGGCAGGAAGATTCCAAGTTAGAGTTCAGCAATTTAGTGAGACCATGTCTCAAAATAAACAGCAAAACGGTTGAAGGTGCAACTCAGTAGTAGAGTGGCCCTGGATTCAAACCCCAGTATCAAAAAAAAAAAATTCACAAAATTTTCAATTTTGAAATGTATCAATTTACTTAAAATGAGAAAATGGTTGGCCTTAGAATTTTTTTTTTTTTTTTTTTTTTTTTGGTACTGGGGATTGAACCCAGGGGCACTTGACCACTGAGCCATATCCCCAGCCCTATTTTGAATTTTTATTTAAAGACAGGGTCTCACTGAGTTGCTTAGAGCCTTGCATTTGCTGAGGCTGGATTTGAACTAGTGATCCTCTTGCCTTTGCCTCCTCAGCCTCCAGGATTACAGGCTTGTGCCACTATGCTCAGCTTGGCTTTAGAATCTTTTTACATATATATTTTTAGTTGTAGAGGAACACGATATCTTTATTTATTATTTTGTGGTGCTGAGGATTAAACTCAGTGCCTCACATGTGCAAGGCAAGTGCTCTACCACTGAGCTACAGCCCCAGCCTCTTGGCCTTAGAATTTTTATAGTTGTTCATTTACTTATGGTAATGACTTCAATGTCAACAATTTTGGAATATCTCCAGAGGAGAGTAGTCTAAAATGAGTGTACTCAACACTTATAAATAGGATGAAACCTCTATGCAAGAGAGCTTTACAAGTCACCATGCATCATTTCCTTTTCCCCCAGATATTTTAGAATTAGAGCTCTATGAGGTCCCCTCCTTTCCCCTTTCTCCTGTTCCCTTTCCTCTCTTTCCTTTTTCTGCTAGCAGATACAAGTATCAATTAAGATGTGTTCAATGAATAAAAAAAACGAATAAAATTCTCAACAAATTCAGACTCTAATATCCACTGCAAGATTTTCAAACAAGTCTTCTGCTAAAGTAGTGAACATGACAGATAACTTTTTATGGACAACTATCAATATTTTCAAGCATACCCCCCCCCCAGGCTTAGAGACTAATTTCTGAGAAAAATGCTGCCCAATGATGGAAAATGTAATTTGTATGTGTAACAATGAAATCATTTTTCTTCTAGAGTTGACATTATTGACTTGAAAAGTGATGATTACATGAGTTACTAAACTTCAAACAGCTATTGCAATAAAGAATGAATAACAACGCTTACCAAAACCAAAAATCCAGAAATACTTCAATTCCATTTAAAAAATTTAAAAGGAACCACTAAATTACATTACCAAAAGCCAAATGTATTAGGAGAAAAATATTAATAAAACACAGTTTATGAGACGTATTTTACTGAGGTTTAGAGACTTTAAAAAAAACAACAAAGGAATACAGGAATGGAAAAAAAAAAAACTTCACTATTATCAGGACCCAGGATATTTTGGAGCCAAGGAAATAAAAATGACTTTTTAAATGCTTATGAAAAAGAACTTTCCTTGGAAATTGTTAGGATAAATACGTCAATGCAGGGTGAAGAGCTTGCAGGCAGACTCACTAATGAGAGACTCCTACTGGACCCACCTCAGCCAGGAACTTCCCTACATAGGCAAAGAGGCTCCATCCAGATGGGAAAATTAATGAAAGTTCATTAACAACTGTTCAAAAATTTATCTGATCTCTTAATAAACAGATAAAAGGCTGTTAGTAACAGATAAAAGGCTCTGAGAAAAACATTTCACATGTTATCACATATTATATAAAAGCAATACACTCTATTTTATGTCACTTTAGCTCACTGGGTGATCTAAAGTGCTGTCATATGTATAAATACATTCATGCATATGTTTTCTTGTTTTTACTCTATCATTCATTCATTTTTAAAATGAATGCCACATAAGCTATGATTGATCTAGATTCGAGATACAGAAATATGAGGCTCCTGAGATTGCAGCATAAAGATCAGCTGAGGACTTCTTAGATATTAAATTTGCAGTCTCCATCTCATACTACTGAATCAAAAATCTTGGAATTCAGGACAGGTAATCTTTTCTTTTCAGTAATCCCTTTAGGTAATTCTGATAATTTCTGAAATTTGGGAACTATTGGTCTAGATTATGCACTATCTATATTCCTTAACATTATAATTGCTTATTTGGGATTTCAATTTGAAAAGAGGAAGAAACTGTAGAAGTTTAGGAATATTCTAATTAAGAAAATGGAAACTCTAAAGTGTAAATACAAAATGCTTTAATAGAGACAGACACAAAAATATTGACTTGATGTGTCTTCATATATTATGGGCAAACATGCACTATACAACTATCTGATACTTTAGCATAAATTTTAACACTATAAACAGATAATAAATAATTTTTTCAGTGATAACTTTTACAATCCTAAAACACATGGATTTTAAAATATCTTGTAATGTATTCTAACAGAGTCCACATATGGTGAAACCTTGCATATAGCTACTTGGCAAAGTTTAATATTTATCTGGCCAACAGATGCTAGCTGTTTAATTGCTTAATATTAGGAAACTGGAAAGTGGTGTGATTATCTATTTAAGGCCAAATATTAATTAGGATCAAATAAATATAGTTCCTTAGATCTCTGTGGTATCTAATCTATATAAACATCTTGCAGTGATAACTCATAAATGATTAAACGAAGGCCAGATACATTAGAGGAATTTGCATCATATGCCAGAACTTAATTTTCTACTCAATTTACTTTAAAAAATGTTGGTGGCATAAAAACACATCAACAGGACGTAGATTTTAAATCAAGCTTTCTCTCTTGTGCTCAAGCATGAACAGCAATCACCATTAGTGAAAAGAACTGGAGAGCTTTTATAATTTACCTAAATATTCATACTTTGGGGGAAAAGTATCACAATTAAAATAATAGAACTTCCTTCCTATACATGCTCTGAAATCTCATAAACAGGTCCCAAACTAGGTTTCTTCATTATTTCACAGAAATTAAAGATGAACTTATTCTCCTAAAAAGGGCACAACAGGCATTGGTCTCTGTAGATGAACTCGTCTCTTTGCAAAAGAGAATGGGCTCTATCAATGGACACTCACGTAGAAAATGGTGAACCAGAATGGGGACTCTTTTGAAGAATAGGTCAGTACCTGTCCAATTTGCAGAAGGTTTTGACTTTCAGGGGCATGTTTTGAGAGCAAATCCTGGCATGGGTTACCTGCATAATTGCTCTGACTTCTTTAAAATCTATACTTTCTGGTAAATGATGTAGAAAATGTAACTGAGCTGCCACTGATTCAGACAATCAACTATGAAAAATTGATTCTCACTGAGCTAGGGTAATGATCCTGGATTGTGAAACTAATGCAAAGTGAGAATATTGCACCACAGCAGAGAAGAAAATCAAGTTGTGTGATACTTTAAGTGCCCTCGGTGGAATCCTGGCTAGATCAAGTCTGAGTAAAATGCAAATGTATAATAATATGGCCATTTCTCTAAAAGAATATTATCTATTCCCATACTAATGAAAATTTATTACCTACTCCTTAAGGACATACATGATTAATAGAGCATTTCCAACTTCATTGATCATTAAAGTCATTCACCTGGTACAGTAAAGCAGAAATAGGACCAGACACAGGATTCTCAGCTACATAAACCAGTACAGGCTGGGGAGCCATGAGGCTTGCAGAAGACTTTCTGTGATGAAATATAAATTCTTAAATTGCCCCCATAGTCAGAACTAATTTAGTTAAGTTTATATTATGTTAAGTAGACATTTAAGTTTTCTTTTCCCAAACTCAGTTATAAAGCATTTTTTTGTGTTAAAAAAAATTAGAAAATACTGCAAGTAAAAAGGTGAAAATAAAAGACAGAGCCACATTCCCACTTTCCAGAAATGATCGCTCTTAACACATTCCCTAAAAATACACATTGAAGCTGGGCACCAGGGGTGGTGGTGCATGCCTATGATCCCAGTTTTTTGGGAGGTTGATACAGAAAGATGGCCAAGTTCAAGGCCAGCCTAGACAACTTAGTAAGACCCTCTCTCAAAAACAAAAAAATAAAAAAGGGTTGGGGATGTGGCTCAGTAGGAGTGTGACCCTGGGTTCAATCTCTAGCACACTACCTCCCTTGCAAAGACAAAAAAAAAACCCACAATGATAAGGTAAAAAAGAGACTATATTATACACAATGGCTTTGAAGTCAGCATTTTAAAAAATATCCAAACAAGAATTCAAAGCCTAACAACTTTATGCTTTTTGTTGTCCCCCGCCCCCGCCATCACTGAGACAAAAGTAGCAGATACAGCCATACATAGAATTCTTAGGATAGAGACCTGGGAGTCAAGACCCATGCCCAGTTTCCAATCCTCTTCTCACTTTGTGATTGAGCAAGTGACTTAATTTCTCTGCTTCTTTATTTATAAAACAAGAACACAATCTACTTTGCAGCTTTGTTCATTCATGCACACACCTTGTTGAGTCCAGTGTAGGGCCACACTCTGAGAAAGGGAAGAGGAATAAACTGTGGAACCAGACACATCCTGGGTTGCAATAAAGATGAGTACACAGGAACAGGACATTAAGGCAAGGGCTCTTCTCCAGCTTGAGGGACAAGAAGCTTCATGCAAAAGAAGTGAATAGGTTTGGTCTTCAGGAAAAAACAAATAATAAAGACCAAATAACAGAGTTGTTGTCCTCATCCTTGTCCTCCTCCTCCTTAACCATTTTATTTATGTATTTATTTATTTTGCAGTGCTGGGGATTTAACCCAGGGCCTGATGCATGCTAAGCAAGCCCTCTACCACTGAGCCACACCCCCAGGCTGACACTTGTTTTTGAATTGCAAGAACAGCAGGAGACAGAAGGAAAGGTAATTAAGATAGATGGAACAGGATAGCTGGGCAGAAAGAGATCATTACCAACACTATAGGCCGTACTGAAGAGTCTGATATTTTTATTCTGTAAGTGGTAGGGAGCAACTGGAGAGATTTGAATGAAGGCTCATATAGCCCATCTGTACTTTAGAAAGAACCTGGTATAAATCCTCAAAGTGCAGAAGACTTACTTTGCCTTAACTAATAGCATCATTTAGCACTTTATATGAACCAGGCACTATTCTAAGTGCTTTGCAAACACTGACTCATTGAATCTTGGCAGCAGCCTTTGAGGTAAGTACTATTATGATTTCTTTTTACAGATCCGGAAACCTGAGACAAAAGAGGTAACGCCTAAGGTGGAGCCCGGGTTTGAAGCCAAGCAGTTAGACTTTCTGACTCTACAGCCTGTATTTATTCTTACCAAACTAGCAAAATAACTCCCACTAAACCAGCTTCATGACAATATGTCCCTGTCAGTAATCCCTATCTCATGGTGAACTCCCTAAATTTGTGCGACAACATCCATTAGCCCTATCAACATAAAATCCTCCCCCTTTGGGAGTAAGTAAAAACTGCCATTCCCCTATTTTTGAGACTCTTTGACTAGTTCTTATTTTTTTGTTTATTGTTCAAAATGTTCATGTAAGATCATGCTAAACATCCCTTAAATACAAATGTTAATAACTAAAAGTTTAAGTCACTGCCAATCAAAAAAATGGTATTATCTAGAATTTCAGCTAGGATGAGGATACCAGAAAGAATTCATGGGGCCCCAAGGAGCTTGTCTTGTCATGTTCTGGTTTTCCGTGCAAAGGCAGGAAGAACACGGCAGATGCTGGAGCCCACCTGTTTGTGTTTTACCTACACGTCTCAGCACGGCTGCTTTGTTTGCCCCGGCAATCTTCAACTATGTTGACCTAACACCATTTATATTGTAGCTCATTTTAAATTCCATTTCTCAGGGAAACTTCACAGAACCCCATAAGCTATTCAGCGGTCCTGAACCTCGAGTCACCACAATCTACCACAATGCACATATCACTCACTCTTAAGATCACATTTTGTTATCATTAATGTTTACAAGTTTGGGGTTATTTCCTTTCATCACTGTACCCCAGAATCTAGCACAATGTCTACCTCGTGCTATGCATCCAATGAGTACTGATCCAACTAATGATCTCAACACTTTGAATTTTCCTTCATTCACAAGTCATAATATCATTAAGAAAGTTCCATCAGCTAGTTCTCATTCTAATTCAGTTTGACTGAACCTAAAAATCTTCTCAGGAGGATATATGAAAGCACTACATGCATAAATACAACTGATCTTCAAGAACAGACTTTCAGAGTTTTGGAAAAGGAGAACTACACATAATTTATGAAAAAACAAGAGTGTCGCAACAAGTCTTATGTTCTGGAGATGCTTTGAAATATGGGAAATACACATGTAGAAGCTAGAAAAGCCATTCACAGGTTATAGGAAATCTAGTTTGGCATACATCAAATTTTGATTTCCCTTTAATACTGATTCTGGGTTGATCATCCTTTGTGTCAATTTCTAGGTGGTAGAGTGCTACAAAACACAGCCTTTTCCTGTTTTCCAGTTCTTTAAGATTGATAGCTGCTACTCACATGCTCAAATTTGCTCTGCAGTCACTGTATAATATTTATTTTTTGCATTTCCCTATTTGTTGCAAGAAGGATCTGGGATGCTAATTATGTGCCTAATAGTCACAATTGCTCCCAGGTGAAATTAATCCTGTGCCTCAATGATACTGCAGGAAGTTGTACACTAAATATTTATTTATTGAATACCTACTCTATGAAAGACTCCAGGTATAGGGAAACACTGAAGAAAATTTCCCTAGTAGAAGCTTATGTCTTCTGTTGCCCCACCTTGAATTATTTATTATATATTTACCTAGAAATATATACACAAATTATTACTGAGATAGTAATATTACTGAGTAGTCAGGGCAGTACATATAGAAAGGGGTCATAAGAACATCAGAAAGTATAATCAGCAAGTATAAAAACAAATAAAAGTACAAATTAAAAGGCTTGTTTTTCCTGATGAAAATAGGGAAGCGACTTCTCTGTCCTTAAAGTGGTTGCTTTAGAAAATGGATCATTGTGAGTTCTTTTGCCTCTCTCTGTTATGTATGTAAATCTTTCAAAAACTAGATAGGCCTTTTGAATCAAGATGTCTAGGACACTGGAGCCATCTTTTTGAAATTTGAACACTTAGGAAGATGGGGCCCCACTCTATCATTCCTGTGGAAAGGTAGGAGTTTAACTTCTGTATATCACTTGCTCTCATCCATAAAGCTACAGTCTACTATAAAGATAAGAGGTGTGTTTTTCTTTTGGATAGAACTAATATGCCAGCACGGATAGTCACTCCAGGAACTTTGGAAGAACTATGTGTAACCAAAGTCGCTGTCAAATCTTCCTACCTGAGGACTGGTTATTGTTTGTCTCAAAGACATGTATGTAAAGAGTTATAACTGAAGGAGGTGAGATTCCGTTCTGTTTTTGCAGTTTCTTCTGGGATTGCCTCTGATGTGTAACACATGTGTTTAATGCTTATCTAATAATAAAGCTGTTTTCTTTCGCTACAGTATTTATGCAAAGGATTGCTGGATTGGAATAAGATTCTGCTGTTCATTACATTTCTCCAACAGAAGATATCAATAGCAGTTACTTCTGGAAGATGAAATCCTAGCTATTCGTTCACATGTATGTATACATGTACTTATGATTTTTCTTGAATAAGCATGTTTTTGTACTGAGAAGTAAGTGTAGTCACTTTTATTGTAGGGAAAAAAATATACTCTACTGGCACTTATGATACCCATTAGGAAGGATAAGGGATCAAATCTCCACACTTCATAGGTCTCAGCATTGAAGGAAAATGACCAGTCATTTACAGTCTTATCACACTCAGTCCCCATAATCTGTGCATGGTCTCCTCCCTCCATGTGTCTTTAGAAGTAATTCTACTAAACTAGACAGCTGAATAGCATCTCCTAAGGAAATAAAGTTTAGCCACTGAGGACAAGAATCTGATTTTAAGTCCAACATTGCTACTCCTTCCTGGAGACTGTCAGTTCTCACTTTGGCCATGGGAGGCTCTTTAATTGACCTGAATTCCTCTACAACTCCATGTGTCTGCCTTGGAACACCCAGCATAGTAGTCTTCCTCCTCCCATTTCTGACTCTTTCAGAAAGAGCCCACAGTTGCTTGGGCTCTTTTGTTTGCAGGACACAGTGTGCAGGCATTTGAGAACAAGGAGGCTCCAGGTGGAGAGTGACCCAGAAGAGCAACCAGGACCATCACAGTGACTCTAAGGTCTGCTCTTCACTCAGCTTCTGCCACCATGTTTCTTCCCCAATCACTGTAACTCTCTCTCTCCAGGACCACCCCCCCACCACTGCTCCCCCCATTGCCTTTTCTTTGGTTTCTAGCCTCCATCAGGCCTACTGTCCTCAGGTTATCAGACACTATTTCATAGTTCTGAACTCTGCTTCTAAGTAGGGTTCAAATTCTCCTCCCTCCCTATAGAACCCTAAACTTGTACAATCTAAGGACTAAATCTCATCTTTTTGATGTTTAAACTCTCTTGTCTAAGAGTCAGACTTACCATACAGAAAACATAGAAAACTGAAAATGAATTAGCCTTGCACTTGGCCTTTACAGATACAAACAACAGGAGGGTGACACAGGTCAGCTAAAAATTATCCTAAGGGTGTTTTGCCTCAGAGTTTGACACATTTAAGAGAATTTTGTGCAGCAATAAAAAACTGTAGTCTAATCTTAGATGTTTAAATTAACTATTGAATTTTTTCTTCCCTTTTTATTTTGCTGAAATATATCTATTTATGAAGTAGATCCCTCCAGACTAAGGAATGCAGAGGTAAAATACAGAATGTCTAGAAAGGGAAGAGGCACAATGCATCCAAATTAAGGCAAAACATTGCAGGACAGACAGGAGAAACAAACAGGTCTTCTCATCCTGAGCTGCACAGGACTTGCCCTGTGACTGAAGACTATAAATGCTGCCAGCAGGAGTAGCTATGAGGCTGGACTAGAGAACCACTGCAATTTTAATTTTATTCATGGGGGAAACATATGGGCATATAGTTTTAACCTTGGGCAAAAATAAGAAATGATTATTTAATTTTTATGCTATTCCACAGCCAGTCTTTATTTTTTTCAATCCTGTAAGTGATGGTTGCAAACAAAAATTCCTAAATATATTAATCAACAAATAAACATGTGTGTGTGTGTGTGTGTGTGTTATACATCAAGTTGTTCTGAACTATTTATACATTGTGCAATAGCTAAATCAAGCATACTTATACTTAATTCTTTACCATTTTTAGAAATTAAGAGCACTTGATATCTCTTATTTATTTTCAAGAATGTAAGTTAAGCAAGTAGTGACTTTTGATCATTTATTAAACCCTATTCAGCTTCTACAATAAGGAATACACAGTCATCATAGTTAACATAGGAAAAGTCAGCCAAGAATAGAAATCTTCAAAAAAAATAGAAATCTTAGGTAAACTTTTAAAAGCATGCAGGTGATAGGAGATACCTGTCCATAATAAGCATTCGAGCGGATCGACTCCTTTTAGAAACCCTTGACAGACTGTTAGATGCGTCCAGGCTTGTTCAATCTGTTGGGGCTCAAGTTAAGACACTGAAAAATACTATTCACTTGAATCTGTACATCAGCCCTTGCTCAAAGAGCTCTCCCACAACAATGGCAAGCATGTATCTGACTCACACACAAATAAGCAGAGCATAATTCCAAAGATTTTACAGATGAGAAAAGTGAAATGCCAAGCCGTTAGCAGGCTGATCTGTCTGCAGGTCAATGATGACCAGGAAGCTGGACCCTGAGTGCCATCATGCTCTGATTAGATGTCTGTGATGTCCTCTAAGAACTCAGCCAAGCAGAGAGCCTATCCTGACAGGTAAAGACATGAAGCCATTGATCTTATCTAACTACCTTGCCTTTCTTAACTAAAACTAATCCAGATAAGATAAAAATATTCTTAATCAACAAATTTGTCAAAAAAATTTGCCCCAAATAAACAGTACACAGCATGAAGTGAGGATCCTGCTCCTATATTCTCAGAGACTTCTACAGCCTCACTTGCAGGGTTAGCCCTGCCCAACAGACTGGTGTATATCTCTCCAGGCCTTTCCTCTATGCCCATAAAAATAACAAAATTTAAATAGAAATGGGATAATTCTATAAGTAGCATTCTAGAGCTTGATTTTATTTTACTCCCAAGTTGGAAATGAAAAATGAACAATCTGTTTAATATACAGAGTAGTGAATTGAAGAAGAAAAATGCAATATGTTTAAAGGATATTTCAGATCCTAGAAGTAAAGAAAGGAGTGGGCATGCCAGAAAGCAGCCATTATTCTAAATGGATTCAAATTTTCTTTTAGTTAAGTTTGATCTATTTTATCCTAGGTCAAGAGAAGAAAAACACTGAACTAACTGTATCCAAAAAAAAAAAAAAAAAGGAAAGAGAGAGAGAGAAAGGAAGCCAGCCAAACACTAAATTACACTCTATAGAATCTTATATTATTCATATTCCATGAGTAGCATCTTCTAGTCATTATCAAGATAGAAAGATTGTTTAGACAGGATATTTTATTTGGGGAAATAATCTGTTTGATATTTACGCCTCCTCATTCTAGGGCTTCCAGCCAATTGCAATGGTGAGTCATATGTGGCCAGGGCAGACACAATTTGTTGTCCCCAATGGAACTCTTCAACTAAAACCTAAAAGGTGCTTAGATATTATAACACTTGAGAATTCATCAGTATAAAATTTTAAATTACAATTTGCTTTAAAGAATGGTAAAAAAAGAAACAATGTCATATTTTATAACTCCAGGAAATAAAGATTATATTTCAATAGGGATTGCTTCTAAGCATGGAGCAAAGTACATCCATTTCTGATGATCTTATCATTGTTTGAGGTTCTAATCAAAGATTTAACAAGTCAATAAAAAAGAAGATTTTAACATCTTCCATGATAATCTTGAGTATGTGTTTGTGATATTTTTTAAAAAACAAAAAATACATAGGTTTTTTTCCCCAACTGAATTGTATTTGTTTAGGCATTGTTGTAGAAAACATAAAATTACTAAGAATAAAATTTGCTTTCTGAAACCCCTTAAAGGAATGAAGTTATTATGGAAAGAGTCAAACTTGAGTACTGACCTTCCCAGATTTACAGTTCACTCTAGTTCACACTGACAATAAGCCTGCCTTATCCTCCCTTAAGAACTTTAAAAATGGGATGGTCATCTCTGTTGACCAACCCTGTCATTTCTTGGCATAATTACAGCATACATCCTGAATAGAAAAGTTGTTTTAATCTACATAAAAAGCACAATTAAACGAGTAATACTTTTCCACCCTCTATTTCACCACATCTAGTAGGGATTTGTATTGTTACTTCACATATTATAATTGTGTAATCTTCCATAAGCAAACTTAGCTGAAATGATTCCATTTAAATAATGCTTAATGCATCACATAATATTTTAAAATGACATGTGGTAGCATGATGAGCTTGCTTCCAAAAAGATGTTATGATGTACTTAGAATTCTTATTAACAGAAGTCTCTATGTACAAATACTCAAGTTCTTTTGCAGCTAATCAAATAAATTTAAATAATAACACAATGCAATAAGTAACACAAATATTTAGCTCACCAAGATAAGACATTACAAATGAAACTAGGACTAAATGTGGTCAAGATCAATGCACTTGAGCCATTAACAAAATTAATTACATTTAAAAATCCTAAAACTATTTGTCTTGAAATTTTTTACAGTCCACATAGTTTTTCATTTTCTAGGTGGAATAATAAGCACAGATACTGAAAATACTATCTAACATTAAATGTTTATATTAAAAATGAAAAGAAATAATAAATTTTATAGTAAATAATTCATACACTATACATTTGGCTTTGGAGTGATTTCTTGAGATAAATACACTTATTTGTTTAAAGGATTTTATTTATTTTCTTTTTGACACTTTAGGAATTCAGACAAAATAAGGAAGTCACACTTAGTTGGAGCTAAACAGTTGTAAAATATCCTCCTCACTAGTCTCTTCCTAGGATCCTCAAGTATTCTAGGAGTAATTTCCAAACCAATGGGAGACATTAATATATGATGATTTAAAAAAAATGGTAAGATTTTACCCTCACTCCAACTATGAAACATTTTCTTAGGAGACCTTTCATCCCCCTCCCCAGAGCAAATGCTACTTTTAGTTACTCCTTGTGGTAAGTAGATTGTTTCTGAAAGGACCAAAAGAGCAGGATGGTGCAACTTTATTCTAAAGTACTATGTATGCCCAGACCCATTGGAGAAAGCCTGGTCAACTTACAGATGCCATGTCTATACTCAGCCCATCCAAAGGAGGAACTCTGTGGCTGAGTCTTCACATAATAAGATACTGTACAGTGGTATGTACCGCTTCCATTGTATCTACTGAAATCCCTGGTGAAACTGCTATCTCTCCTGACTGGATGAGGCACAGCCAGCTGTTCTAGGACGTCAAGCTGTTGGGAAACACCACTACCATCATTTTATTAGTCAACATACATCCACCATCACATTTGAGAGTTTTGAGAAATGTGACTTTCTCTCCCTACGATATGGTTCCTCCATATTATGATTCTTGGTTTAGTGATAATAGAGGGTACATTAAAGCTTGATTTTTATTGTAAGCATATATTCCTGATAAATATAATGGTTCTTTGTTTATAGGTTCATTGGTTGGAGAAAACCTGATTTTAGTTCTACCTCTGAAACTAGGAAATTTGTTAATAAAAATAAACCAGGCTGTGTGGTTAAATAATAAAGCGTGCATTCAATCGAATATTAGGCAGACATTAAGTATTTTGATCAGTAGAGTCATCACTCAGATGAAGAATTACTCAAAAACAACTTCAAGAATAAATTGGGTGCATAACCCTATGTATAAAATGATAAACTTAAGATAATAGAAACTTCCTAGAGAGATCTATAATTATTTAAGAGGATAAACCTGAAGGAAGTGATATTTATATTTGCTGTTATGCTTGAACATATTTTCTAAAATTTTCTACAATGAATACTTACTGCCTTTAAAGTAAGAATTAAAAAAAGAAAAAAAAAAGAAAGAAAGAAAATGTATGCCTGTCTACAAAAGTCATCATGCTACTGTGCTTCATCTATGAAATACTGTCCAAATTGGACAGGTTCGTGGTAAAGCCCTTCTAATCTGAATCTATTTTATCAAACTACTCTTATTTCCAATGAATACCCAACTCTAATGCTCAGCACTATCCTAAGGCAGGGGGTCACTAAATATATTTTGGTTCATCCAGATTCCACTGATGTCCTTTCTATCATGCCCAGGGCTTCTCCTCTTCCCAAGGTTTTGGATCATGGCTTTGTCCATAACCATATGTAGCCAACTTCATGATGTTCTAATTCAAGTATGGTGAACTGACAAAATCATTTTAGACTTTGACTTCAATAAACTCAGCCCAAGTAATTCAGAAGGAAGCTCTTTGTGACAGTCAGAGTCTCATCCACATTTGTTAAAAGAGTAAAACAGTCACTAACCTGATCATAACAAAAGCAGCTAACATTCTTGATAGCTTTCCATTTAAAAGGAGGTTTGGTGCCAAGTGTTTTACACTTCATTTATCTTTTAATACTCAGAACAAATAGCTTTCCATTGCACAGAAGAAAACAACTGAGCCTCAGGTGGGTTATGGATATTTCCAAAGAGATGTAGCCAGAGGGCCTGGAATTCAGTTCTATCTGATACCAGTACATTCTACACTACCAAGTGTGCTTAGGGAAATACCACCAGGAATCATTTCATATTTGAGTCATTTTATTAATTAACTGGAATATTGGGTAGCTAAGCTAAACTGATATGTTGAGCTAAAGCATATAATTTCTTTTTAAACCAGGCACAGTGGTACTTGCCTGTAATCCCAGCAACTCAGGAGGCTGAGGCAGGAGGATAGCAAATTCAAGACCAGCCTTTGCAACTTAGTGAGCTTCTTGTCTCAAAATAAATTAAAAAAAAAAATACAAAGGGATGGGAATGTAGTTCAGTGGTAGAGCACCCTGGGTTTGATCTTTAGTACCAGAGACAGAGGGACAGAGATAGAAAGAAATGTTTTATACATAAAAACAGATATAAAACTATGAGATCCTACTGAATCTCATTTTAAGTAATGTGTTTACCTGTATAGGACCAGCCAATCTCCTCAACAAGTTTTCTCTGTTGTCTGTAATATCCATAAGTCCAATCTACAATCAAGAAAAATCAAGTGATCAATGTGCAGGAAAAAAATACATGCCCCAAAATTAAAAAATACAAGATACCCAAATCATTTTGCAATAAATGGCTTCATTTATGATTATTTTTTCCAGTGTCTTCTTTCAACCCAAACCACCACCATTACAGATATCATTGCCCCTGTTCTGGTAGCTATTGAGCATTTAAGGAATGCTAAAGTTTGGGCAGACACAATAAAATATTCTGTGCAAATAAGGAATAACTTAGGAGTATGATCCCTAAGAGACCACGTCAGAAAGGACAGCTTGTTATATCTGCAAATTTTTCTCACCATCCCTTAAGTTTAACATCCAAATTTCTGTTGATAAAGATACTTTTGGGTTTTCGATCAAAGTTTTATCTGCAAATGTTTCTAAGAGCCCCAGAAGTTATCATGGTTTCAAATTTGTTTCCCTTTTAATGTAAAATGAAATCAGATGTCTTGAGAAAATTGGGGTTTAAATGTGTGTGTGTTGGCTGAGAGAAAGGTTATATTAGATATTGTAAGTGAACTTTTCCCTGGAGGAAGAGACATGCCTGAAAGAGTAAGGCAGTGGAAGCTAGTGTATCACAAGGTCAGTGGACACTTCAAAACCCACAGAGACAGGCTCCAGGTCTAGAACTTGGCACGAGGAGTAAAGGAAGGAAGACCGGGTGGAAGCCAGAGTCTCACCGCTTAATTCAAAATTTTTCTTGGAGCCATTCACACACACACCCCCAAAAGACCCCTTAATCCCAGACTGTACTAACATTAGGACTCTATTTCAATGACACTGTGGATAAAGTATGGGCTCTGTGTGCAACCTGACCAGTGATGACAGAACTGTTTCTGTAGAAAAAGCTACAAAAAGTTTATTAATGAACTTGTGGAAGATACTCATTCATAAACTGGGGCTGTCATATAGCTTTCATTTGAATACACACATTTATACACAGGCACACACACATTGTATTGATTTTTTCCTTTAGTTGGGGAAAGAAATTATTTCTTATTCACTCTGAATGGTTATTTTTTTTCCTTATTGACAGTTCCCAATTACTTCTGGGGTGCAAATATCATAAGGACTTTTCAAAAATTATTTTTTCTTTCTTCCATGTTATATACTCTCTGATTAACACAACTTGTACAATAATAATAATAATAATAATAATAATAATAATAATAACAAACTTTAAAACCCATTTTATAAAAGCCAAAAGGAAGGGCAACTGTTAGAAATTCAGTCAGAATATGCTGATTATTAAAAGTCAAAACCAACCTTGGAGAAATAAAAGTTTTATTTTCATTTTTGTTCACCCATATAACTAGGCAAATACTCTACTGGCTGTGTCACAGACTTCAACACAGGGGTCCTTGTAACAATAATTTTATTGAAATACAGTTTATATACCACACTTCTCACCCATTAAAGTGTACAATTTAATGGCTTTTAGTATATTTACAGAGTCGGCAACCATAAATTTAGGACATCTTCATCACCCCTCAACAAACTCTACCTTTTAGCTGCCACCTCACCTGGCCCCACACCATACCTGGCCTGAGGCAAACACTCATCTGCCTTGTTTGCATAGATTTGAGTATTCTGGACATTTAAATGGAATCTTATAATATATAGCCTTTTGTCAATAGCTTTGTTCACACTGCACAGTGTTTGAAGCTTATCCATGTCACAACTTGCACCAATTCCTTTTCCTTCATTCCTTTTTACTGCTCAAGAATATCCAATTGTAAGGTGAATAAGAAAGTTAAGTTCCTCCCAGCTTGATCAATCTTAGATAGGCTTATTCCTGATTCTAGGCCCCTAATCTCTCTTTCCAGAGCTTTTGCCTTATAAATGTTGTAATGTAAATTCTTTCTCTAGCCTGTTGAGATGTAGATATTTTTAATAGGCAACCAACCATTTTACAGTCCCTGAAATTTATTTCTTAAGGACGCAGGCGCCATGTCTCTGAAATGTAATCCTGGAAGAGAGCATCCTTGCCTCCTAGTTTCAGTAAGAGAAGAGGAGCCTAATTTCAGTGAGGAACCTTGCTCCAAGTTGAAAAAACATGTTTACTTTTCCTTTGGATAAAGTTTATTGCAAAACATAGATGGCCTATGACTTCTCCTATATGACCTGCGGTACTTTTCCACTAGCTTATCCCCAGTCTTGAAAATCCTTAGCCCTCTGCTTCACATGAGTTGAGTTCACAGTGGGTTCTGGCTTCTCCTCACTACTGCAATAGCCTTGAATAAAGTTGCCCTTGCCTGCTCAAATTTTCCTGGTGCAACTTTTGTTTTGACTATGGTTATACCATATTTTATTTACCCTTTCATTAATCAGTAGTTGCCTGGGTTGTTTCTACTGTGGGCTATTATTAATAAGACTACTATGAATAGTCATACATATATTTGTCTCTATTTAAAAGATGAAATATTGAACTCAGAATTTATTTTTCATATATAAATGTCTCTTAAAGTGGTATTAACTTCTGGGAAAAAGTGGTTTGTTTTTTCCTTGATAAAGGAATATATATGATTAAAAGTTAGAATGAGTCTTTAGGGATAATTTGGTTCAGACTGTAACAGTTTAGAAAAAAATGAATTTTATTTAAGAGATAAGGTAATTATGCCAAAGTAAGGTAGCAACTGATAAAAATGGAAACTAGATGCCTAGCTCTGATCCCCTGCTCCAAGGATCCCTCCCCCCTCCCCCAGTAGTGAGGACTCTCATACTGCTCAGCTATTAGTCACTCTCCTACAGTGCTTTCCCTAGTAAGAACCCCTGTGGTATGTTTACTTTAGAGAGAAACAAAATAAAAACAGTAAAAGCCAGAGATTCACTAACAGGAATTATCTAGGCAGTAAATTACAGAGAACTGAATGCATACTTGATTGGACCTGGCAACCTACTGGAACCTTCCTCTAAAACTGCATTAACTACAGAGAAAATATTTGTTACCATCTTTTATACATCTCAAATGTAAGCATTTTAATGATACAAGTATTTTTATCATTTAAATGCATTTGATGGCTTCAGAAGATTGGATGCCACACAGAACTTACATTTAACAATTATTTGACTGAAATAAATACAACAGTAAGCTCTTACTTTAATGATTCATTGTAAAGGATGATAGCAAAAATCAGCCAGTTCCAGTTCCTAGCTTTCCTTGCAGGCCTTTATTGCTGCACAATGAGCATTTGTCCTTGGTTTCTAATTACTTACATTAGGGAAGCTTTTTCAATACAAGATTCCCAGGTGTTGGTAGCTCTCTTCAGTTCCTTTATGCATTGTTCCCTTAATTGTTACTTCAAACAATCCGTTACACATTCATATGCTAATTACATAGTCCTTGGGCGTGAGAGAGTACCCCACTTTAAAAATTCTACTTAGAGGTCTGATAGATGAGATGTGATAGCTCCAATGAACAAGAAAAAAAGAAGCTACTTCACTTTTTTTTGTTGTTGCATTATATACTTTGAAAACCAGTAAATCCTGTATAACATAGAATCTATCCAAGTGCTTACACATTTTTAAATCCACGAAAATGAAATTATATATATATGTGTGAATATATAGATGTATATACGTATATATATAACATATATATGATATATATATAGAATGACTTTTTCCTGTTTCTGTGGATTTTAGTTTCTTGAGTTTTTAGACTTTTTTTTTTCCTTTCCATTAAAAGTACTTGCCATTTTTATTTTCGTCTGTCTCACAGTGACAAAAGTAGAAAAGAAATTTCAGGATGGGATTGAACACATAACATACAAGAATGTGTACATTAATGAATACTTTTAAAGCCTACTCTAAAATTTGTCTGGAAAAAAATACTATTCACAAAGTGAATTTTGAACTTGCTAAAAAAACCAAAATTGTGAGAATTTTGGTTATATTAATTTAGGTGACCTTAAACGTTCCTGTTCCAAACCACTGCAACTTGCATTGACCTTCAGCATCTATATAAAAGTAAATAGGAATATACTTACATGTACTAACATATGAACATATACATATTTCTTTATTTTTCTTTACACTCATTTAAAGGAAATGAAAGTGTTAATTGCTAATAATTAGCATTTTTTCAAGTTTCAAAATCACCTCCTTCCAAATAAGAATGAGGGTGCTCATTTCTTAAGGTATCATTATAAATATTCAAAGTACAAAATTGCTTCTGAGGGTCCCCTCACCCTAAAGAAAGTCTTTGCTATGTGTTGGTCAACAATTTATCATTTGCATCTTACTACAGATTTTAACTGCAGTGTTCTGACAAAACACACAGGCACACAGCCATGTACACATTCTGATATTATAAAGTGCTTGAAATATGAAAGGGAGGAGGCACAGAATGGTCTTGAAAAAGACATTTCAGGGAGACTATAACTACAGGTTTACACCTGACGTCTGGGATTATGGATTTCTTGAAGTGGACTTGTCCATAGTATATAATTCTTCCTATGTTCTCTCATGTTCTTTAGAGAAATCACTAAGGATATTCAGAAATCTGGAAAAGTGTTGAAGAATGGGAAAAGTTAGAGATGGACCTTTGAAGCCCTGGGTGAGACTGTCAAGGAAGAGGGAGAGGGACTGAATGTCCCAAATAGAGAAGGGCTGAGCACCCAGACTGGTACAGGGTGGATCCCAAGGTCAGAGCGGTCAGCTGAGCTCTTGTGTAGGGTCTGCATATGTCACTAGAAACTTATTCTTGGTGACAGTTCACTGTGATACAAGGTCATAGAATCTTCATTATTTTAAATTTCATACTACTCTCTTTTTATCTAGATTTCTTTTAAAAATTGAGGAGGCAGTTTACTAAGTTGACTTAAAGGTATTGAATATATTTCATACGTTTGAGTATATTCTGAAGGAAAATATCCAAGAAGAGTAGGAATAATAAGATAAATATTTTAGCTGAACTGAAAGGAGTTAAGTGTGTGTTTGTAAAGAAAGGAGGGTGACTTTTGAAAGCCTGAGGGGGCTGGAAACCTCTGAAGATACTCCAGTGTCCGCAGAGCAATTATCATCTGCTAAATAATTCGACATCAGACATACATAAGACTGATGTGGTTGTAGTAAAATGAAAGTTGACAGTGACAGCAGTCATAATTATCAATGGAAATAAAATAAGTACCCTCTCTGGTAGAAAAAAAATAAAGTAAAATCAGAAACAGGAGTTCCTTCAAGAAGAGAAACAGTTTTGGATGAAAGCACACCTCTGAACACATTGTCTGGCTACTGGAGTCATTTATGTGTTCAGATGTCTTGTTGGAACTTTCTGCCTCTGATAAGAAACCAGATGGACATCATTATCCAAAGTACACGTATGAAGGCACAAATTGGGTGACAACCTACTTTATATACAGAGATATGAAAACTTGTGATATACATGTGTAATAAGAATTGTAATGCAAAAAAATAACAAAGTGCATGTATAAAGACATGAATTGGCGTGAACATACTTTATACACAAAGATATGAAAAATTGTGCTCTATATGTGTAATAAGAATTGTAAGCATTCCACTATTCTGTATTAAAAAAATAAAATCAATTAAAAAAAAAGAAATCTGAGTTCTCATCCAAGTGATATAGACCAAAAGTCTACTAGCTAAATAAGGCAACTTCCAATAAAATTAAATTCAGCCATAAGTAGAGTTTGCAATATATATAGTAGATTTTTCTCTGTGGATATTTTCATCATTCATTGTTCAAGTTGACTTTCAGTCAAATTAAGTTATCAAATAGTCAGTCCTTACCCATCTGGAATGTTAACTTCCAGTATCTATGCAAAGACATTTGTGAAATATGATGCAGTTAATTATGGTAACTCAGTCACTATGGCTTCTTTAGGAAATAGTAATAGTTCAAAGATTATTCTCACTGTTAATCACTTCAGATGTAATCCAAGTCCCTAAAAACACTCTGCTTTTCAAAATATACACATCATTTCCCCCTTAGACCATCTGTTTTCCAATTTCAGCTGCTTTCAAGGATTAGAAAGAGTTCCACTAGTTTTCTCATCTCTGAAAAGGCTTCAACTTAATGCCAAATAGGGGGCATATTGATCTGTAGTATTCTGAAAAAAAAAATAAGTTTTGAGTCCAGTTGACCTATTTAGGGATAAGATTAAAGAGATGAACAAGTAAAGGCTTGAAACATAATATGAAAAAAACCAATGGTAAAATTATCAAAGGAGATGGAAAGATTGAACACAAAGGATAACGTAAAAGTACAAAGGGAGCCATTTCTTCCATATGCTATTTCAGCAGTGAGACATCCAATTAAATACCTGTCTCATAGGACTAAGGAAGAGTTCAGAGGTGAGCAATTAAATTTTGTTGTTCTTTAGACAATGGCTATGAATGCTTTCCTAGAGAGGATCTGTATGTTGGCCATATGTTTACCAAATCCATTCAAACTTTTCAATGAAAGATCAAATCACAGGCTTGTCTTGGAAAGTAGCTGATATATTTTTCTGTATTAGGCATGTGTTTTTAACCTAATATAATTTATCCATGTTTCTAAAGTTGAGGTTTTCTTTTCTATTAAATAAATGTTAACTTTTATCTTTATTACCCAATTGTAATTTATGCCTGCTAAGAAACCAAATTTAAAAATACTGGTAAGCAAAAATAATTTTAAAACTCATTTATAATTCTATCTCCTATAGATAACTATTGCTTATAATTTTGCATATGTATGTTTTCATAAATGTTATAAGCATATTTAGTAAATTTTAATTAATTAAATTACTCTATTCATTTGGTAATGTGCATTTCATACAAAATAATAAATCACTGATCTTCTCAAATTAATGAATATAGTTTTACAGAATCATAAGAGTTCACTTAAAGCATTCTCTACATTTTGGATACTGGGATTAAACAGTTGATTTAATTTTGGAAAATTTATTTCCTGGAATTAAGTAATATGAGTGATGACAATTTCCAATCAGCTAGCCTTCCTTGAACTTCATGAATAAATAAAGTCTTTAGGAATTTGCACTTTTTCCCTGTCAAAAGTCTTACACAACACCAGAAAAGCACTAAGACAGCCAGAACTCCTATTATCATACAGAGCTATCATTATAGCCACGTAATTCTACATCCGTAATAGTGAATTTGTTTGACCACAAGAGAAAAACCAAATTGTTGATGACATAGTGATAATAGGAACAACATGGAAATAACATGTGTAAAAAAATTTAAGCAAGAAGGAGCTAAAAACAATATTACAAGTGGCAAGAGGCATATAAATGTCAGAAAACATGGAATTTATTAAGTTACAAAGGCAATGTGTTATCGTATTTGTGTTAAATATTATTCTATACTATTAATTATCTGTATAACAACAGTATATGATCATCTAGCAACATAAATTTGCTGGTGTGAAGTCTTATGCCCATGTGTTTGCACTAAGATCTGGTGTTGAGCAAGAACATCTGCTGTGCCATTCTATGATTGGGATCACTCGGATGTTCTGGACAATTGGCACCCTGATGTAAGCAATTAGAGGATACAATGGAATTCCACTCAGATTTACCATGAATGGCATAAAACACAGAGAAAGTGCGTAAGTAAAAGATAGACTTATTATAAATATAAAAGAAAATGTGAATAAATGAAGAGACCTACCACATTCCTCAATAGGGACATTGAATTTGGGGAAACTATTAACTCTTTCTAGATTAATAAATAGATCAAATCTCACTGTGATGTTTTTATTTGAAAAAAATATTCTAAAGTTTATATGCAAATATAAATGCAAAGTAATAAACAATTTAGGAAAAGTGAAATAATATGTGCTTGGTTAGCCAATATCTTTAAAATGATAAACAAACAGGCAGATCAAGAAAAAAAGAACAACACATTAAAATTGAACTTAGTGTAGATGCAAGCTTAATCTATGATAAAGCAAATATCACAAACGTGAGGCAAGAATGAAAGTTCAACATACAAGGAACACTGGCTATTTGGAAAAGGAATTCAAATCACACTTTCTTTGTACATATATCAAAATAAATTACAAATGGATTAACAATGTTTTAAAAACCAATGGACAAAAGTTATAAAATACATTATTATTTATTTAATTTATCATAAGATAGAGAATGACTTTCTATTATTTTAGTTGTAGATGGAAAGTATGCCTTTATTTTATTTGTATATTTATTTATTTATTTGTTTATTTATTTTTTATGTGGTGCTAAGGATGAAACTCTGCCACTGAGCTACAGCCCCAGCCGCTGGAGATTGACTTTCTATGCATGCAGAAAAGATATAAAGAAATATTCAAAGTTTTGATTACATAACATTTAAAGCTTATATATGAAATGTTTAATGAAATGCAAATTATACATGCTGCTATTGCTAACTGCTAAAATACATTAAACAAATATAACTATATATTTTCTAAACATAGTTTTTAAAATGCTAATATAATTAATAAATCTACAAAGAACTGTTAGACTTTGAGTATCAAAGTAAAATAAAACTTGAGATAGCATTTTTCTAGTTAATAGGTTGTCAAAAGTTTATTATTATTTTAAGCAGTATTCAACGATGCTCAAAAAATCTCGAGATGTCCTCTGACACACAGATGGGAAAAATAACTAGTATAAAGTTTCTGGGAAGTCAGTTGGCAAGAGTTACCAACATCCTTAAAATGTTTAATACTCTTTGACACATTAGGAATAGATTTTAAAAAGTTAACTGAGGCAAAGACATAGGATTATGTTTCAAGATATTTAGAGCACTGAAAGTATAAGGAGAACAACTGGAAAACATGTTGATGCACAAAAATAGGAGAAATTTAAATAATTAGTTAATGTTCATAATAAGAAATAAATATGAAGCCTCTACAATTATATTTTGGAGCCTTGGAATGTAGCTTGGTGGAGGTGCACTTTCTTAACATTAGGAAAGCCCTGGGTTTGATCCCAAGTACCACAATTAAAGCTTGTCCTTACAAGAAATTGCAGCATAGATGTAACATTAACAGCATTTTGATGTTAGGCTTAGGAAATCACAAACACATGGTAGGCATGTAAGTACTTTGGCTACAGATAATTAAAAACAAGTGCAATAGCAAAATAAGTGATGTTGCAATTTTTCAGGTTATCTTAATGGCCATGATGCTCAGATTAACTGGGTCCTCTATTTGTGTGGTAAACCTTGAAACACCCTATTTTCATTGGTGCCTTATTTCTAAATCAACACTACTGCATAGACAAATTAAACATAAGTGTTAATACTTTAAGCAGGAAAATCTGGCAGCTTTATGTATTAGCAGCCTATTCTGAAATAGGTGTGGACCATATGTTAAAATTGCTGCCAGTATGTTGACTGATTCGTTATGTAGTTATGTCTGGGCAAGGCATATTTTATGGACCCTTTTTCAGCCTATTGACTGAGAATTCGTTTTGATATGATTTGAATTCCATTTATATTATTTTTATTAGACTAGAAAAAGAAACTTTATTCACAGGAAGGATTCTTTAATAGTAAACATATTTTAGAAAAAATGCACTTATATCAATGCATATTATTTCTCAAATACTTTTCAGGCATACATTGTTTTAAAATTTTCAATAATGATACAAAATCAAAAAATTTCAACATATATGCACTCTTTATAGTATATGCTTGCTCACTCACAAAATTATTCACTTGTTTACTGTTTTTATCTGGTTCTCAGCCTCAAGTACTCTTTAGTCATCAAGATAAGTAGGAACACTCAACCCGCATGGAAAATATGAATCCTTATAGTAATCAAATGTTGAATTATTTTTCCCTCAAGAATCACATGAACACTGAAAATAAAATATTTAATTTTATAGTTAAATTTAGAGGAATTACTCTTACCCAGCTGCTTCATTGCATTTTTAAAATGATCACATTTTAAAAAATTTCACAACATTAACACTTTCCTTGTTTTGGAAAAGAACAGAAGATTATTATTTATTTATTTCAAAGTTTGTAGTATTTACATTTTGAAGAAATTCTTTGGTTTCAACCATTTTCCCCAATAGCAATTTTAAGAAATTAAATGCCTTGATAACATCACTCATTAGTTGACTTTCAATGGTTACTAAGCTCCTGACTACATTATATAGTCACTGAATTTTTCATAACTGCACATTTTAAAAAGATTACATCAGCTTTCTTGGTAGATTTAAGTGTTTCCTTGCCAATAGATTAACAGGTGATAATTATTACTCATCATCTCATTTTTATCCATTGTAAGGTTTATTTGGAGTCAGTAGAAACTGCTCAAATCCTATTGAGAGAGTATAAGGCCTGCAGAATCATTTTATTTGCTTCACTTTTCTCTGCTTGATACTTAAACTCTCCATCCCATGCTGGACTCTTCCCAGCATCCCTCTTGTACTCTCTCTCTCTCATGCAGATAAATGCATTATGCTTGGAGTGTGGTGTCTCCAAGATCCTCATTCTGTGAACCACCAAAGTCGGCCTTAGGAAGAGATGATTGGATTCAACCACCAATCACAACTCTTATCTTCAAGTCTTGTGATTGGTTATCTATCCTGACTGATGACAGCACTGGAGTTAGGGGCCCACTGTTGCAACAGATGTTCCCAAGTTTGGGCTAAAACTTGAATGCTCTCTGCAGTGGCAGATGCTCAAAGTTGTTCATTAGGTTGCCTGGATAACAAAGGTTTTTTTTTTGCACTTTGAGGATCAATATTTATAAAGCCTTCTTGTTCAGTACATAATTAATAGCCTTGGAGAATACATTTCATTAGTTATATTTTACACACAATTGCAAATGGTTGGCCAGGGGTGGGATATTATTTATTTTGAAATAGTTAACTCAGTTGGAACAAATGTGTTTTCTCTCCAGGTTTACTATTTAATTTGTGAGGATGTCAAGAGACCCAACAAGTTAATGTAGTGTTTTGGCTGGGATTGCAACCAGGACATCACTGGCATTTTGCCCTGAAGTTACTGGGCCCCTGGGACACCTCAAGATAATTAACATACCCCTGCAGTGTTTAATGTGATAATGGCAATGGTTAAAGAAGAGCATCTTCCAGAAGAGCATGGGGTAGCATTTTTGCACCTCAGGAGGGCTAGCTCTATGGACAAGTCAATGTTTCTAAGTCTAAAACATAAAGTGCTTTTAGCAAAGATTTAAGCCTTGAAATTTGTGTATGATATACTATTAAGCCACGAGATATTAAAATAAAATATATTTCCTTCCATATATTTTTAAACATCTAAGTGAGCATACATTTCTGAAGTTTATACTTCTGACATTAATATCACTAATGGCAAATGATTTTGATGGATAATGTTTAATTGATAATCTACTATATGTCTAGCCAAAGATAAATTGATTTAACCTTCAAAATAAAATCTCATTAATATGCATTTTGTGCTCAAGAAGGTCATGAACTAGCAGCATCATACTTGAAGTTCTTTGACATGTCATTCAAGTTCATTGGCAAACTAAGAAAATATTGACTACCAAGATACAAATCATTTCAGGCTACCTTTTTTCAAACCTCAGAAATAGCTTTCAGAAAGTCTCAACCCCTTTCATTTTAAATGGTATGTATGTACCTCCTCATAAAATGTTTTGATTCATACAATATAAAATGAAAGTAATACTTCTTATAAAGATTAAATTCTCAGAAATTTCTCTAGTTTCAGACCAAGAAGCATTAGTAGTTTGGTATTTCCCAGGCAGACCCCTGCCAGACCTTTTGAGAGTATGCCTTCATTTCTCCCTGAACATTTCTAGGTGATACAGATTCCAGAGGATGCTTTGATCCTCTGAATCAGAGAGTGAGTAGTTATTTGGGATGGTGGTACATGTCAGGGAAACCAGTGGTGTTGCCCTGACACAGCTTTCCCATCTCTCACAGAGCTCACTTGTCACCTGAAGGTGTGTGTGCCCAGTATATTGTCATGTTCTAGTGGGCCTTGCATATCAGGGAGAAAGATGACTGCCATCTCTTCAGCACAACCAACAAGAACTAATGTAATTTTATTAGACTTTTATGTGATGATGCTCATGATGCCTAGTGCATCAAATGGGAAACTGAACAATAGTTTGGGTTATAATAGCAAAACCCTGGAAAGGTTGTTATATGTAAAACCAGCATGGTGCATAGCACATGAGTGAGTAAAGTAATGAAAGTCACCAATCTCACATCATGTTCAGTTCTAGGTAAGAGAGGTTAGGCAAGTATGCAGAAAAAAACTCTTCAGGAAGAAAACAGCATTGAGAATTTTATTTTATGGTCTTCAACAATCCCATTATGTTCTTATTTTAATCAAAAATTTTAAAAATTATTCTTTAAAATACCACTGACCACCAAAGATATTTTAACAAAATAAATAAATAAAAATGAAAAGAGAGAGATTAATAGATGGTTTATGATTTTAATGAACTTGAGTCTCTGAATTCAAGGCATGTCTTGGGGATTTTTCACAAAAACAATCGATCTTTTTCATGGCTTAATGCCGCTGCAACTTCCTGCACACAGCCAGCAGATTGCCATGGACACACGCTTGGATGCCTTTCTCTCTCACCACATCTCCAGAGGTTTATATTTGGGGACAAAAAGAAAGAGCATTGGTATCCTTTCAGCGCATGATGCTTACTTGGGACTTTAGACAACATACCTTTGTAATACAGATTACAACCAGAAATTAATAGTATGTTTAATAACTGTTTCCACACAAACAAAAAAGTAATGCTTAAAAAATCCTGAAAAAAAAACCAACAAGCATCCATAAATCAATCATTTAAGGCAGTGGTAAACACACGATTTCACAGAGATGAGAGAGGCAATACCAGGTTTTTGCTTCTCTTGTGTATGCACTTTATAAAGAGGCAAAAAATAAAGTACCAGATTAAAAACTGAATATAGCTGGAAGCAGTGGTGCACCCCTGTAAATCCCAGTGGCTTAAGAGGCTGAGACAGGAGGATCACAAGTTCAAAGCCAACCCCAGTAATGGAGAGGTGCTAAGCAACTCAGTGAGACCCTTTATCTAAATAAAAAAATAGGGCTAAGGATGTGGCTCAGTGGTTTAGTGCCCTGAGTTCAATCCCTAGCAAATACACCACACACACACACACACACACACACACACACACACATACACACACACAAAACCCAGAATATAGACTGCTGGATAATTCCAGGTAACAGTTCTTGTTTTTCCCAACAATTAAACTATAAACTACAATATTTTTGATAGAACTTTATGATTTATTGAATTATTTATTTAATCTGTGCAAATAAGTTGAGAATAATTTTGGTCAAATATTCAATAATCTGCAATTTCATTCACTCTTATTCCATTGCAGTAAAAACACATTCATGAAAAAGAAATGATAGAAAATTCTTTCCATAGCCTATAGTGTAAGGTAAGGGAATTGTCCAAATCTCTTGATAAGCAATCCCAAGAGAAGCTTTCATTTTACTGGCATCTCAGTGATAATTTACAATATTTATTTAATTAGCACAGGATAAATGTAACATCATTTTTAAAAAAAAATATGTATTGCTAAATAAACCAATCAATTCAAAAGCTGTAAACACAGGAGAGGTGCCAAATCAACCAAAATATCCAGATGTCTCATCTGTTCCATGCACCTTGCTGGTGTTAAAGAGGAAAACTTCCTTGGGTCAGTTCTCCTAATGCAGGCCTTCTCAAATTAGTTCATATCATGGTGCAGTAAGAAAATGATAATTTTTGCAGTGCCTTGGGTAGCACACAAGAGCTGGAGAAAGGATATTAGGCATATCTGTAACCCAGCAGGGACACCATGGCCTTGCCATCCTCCAGCTCCTTCCTATCTCAGGGACCTTGCTTAGCTTTTATACACCTGATATCTCTATTTCCTCCTTTCTCTGCCTCCTCACACCCCTCCCCACCCCAAGTCCTTCTCATCCTTCACATGGTAACTTAATAACACTCCCTTGATACACACAGTCTTTCTCACAGTTACAACTGAGTCATATTTTGTTTAATATGTTTTAATTATTTCTTTAGTGTGCTAGACTATGAATCCCTTGAGCATCAACATTCTGTCTTGTTTCCCACTATATACTTGACACTTAACCAGGCACACTGTGGTGCTCAAAAAATATTCATTCTCTAGAGGTAATCTTCCTCCCATGCTCTCCCTCCCTACCTCACTTTGAGTCACCCCCCTTATATCAGAGAAAACATTTGGCATTTGTTTTAGCATTCCACTATTGTCATGTATGTAAGAAATAAGTAATAATAATAATAATATGTTAAATAAATAAATAATATTATGTTAAGATGAAAAAAAATATTCACTGAAGAAATTCACTGAATTTAGGATTTACATTATTGGGAGCATACTTCCTGCCACTTGTAATCCATTTAATCCTCTCTGTTCCTCTACAGAGCAGTGACTACGCTTAATCTCTCCTCTTATGGGTAAGAACTGACTCAATATTTTGTTATCACCAAGAAAATGGAAGCATTTACACAGGATATATTGCAAGTTCCCACCTCTCCACCTTTTAACTAACTTCTACATTCACTGACAGACCTCTTTCTCATTGTGTCTCATAGAGGAAAGTGTCCCCACTCTTTCCTATCTTCGTCTCTACTCCAGAATTTCTTGAGCTTCAACTTTTCTCTATTCCCTAATTTTCTTCTTTGGCTCCTATAATACACACAAGTCCTGCTACTCTAAAACCATCCTTCCTCTCCCCTCCTCAACCAAATACACACTAGGCACAGGCACTTCCATACACTCTTCCAGTGGCAACAGCCATCCTCCTTCTGTGAATGTACGCCTATCTCCCTTTTGTCTGGAGATCACTTTAAGAGCTTAGAAGCCAATGAGCTACTTGCTATGTTTTGGATTTCAGTTGTCCCCCAAAAGCTCCTGTTAATGCAGGAATATTCAGAGGTAAAATGATTGGACTGTGAGAGCTGTAACCTAATCAGTCCATCCTAGTCTGAATGGATTGAGTATAACTATGGGAAGATGGATGTGGCTGGAGGAGCTGAGTCACTGAGGCCATGCCCTGGAAGGAATGTTCTGCTTATGGCCCTACCCACTTCACCATTCTCTCCCCCTCCCTCCCTCCATTCCTCTGCTGTCTGCTACCATGAGGGGAGCAGCTTTATTCCACTGGCCCCTTCCCCTATGATATGCTGCCTCACCTGTTCCACAGCAATGGAGTCAACCATCTATAGACTGAGACTTCTGAAATTGGGAGCCCAACTAAATTTTCTATCCTTAAGTTATTCTTGTTGGTGTTTTGGTTATAGCAATGAGAAAGCTCATTAAAACACCCTTCAATCTCAATAGGCACAGAGTAAGTATTCAATAAATATCTAACATAAAAATGAATAAAAACAATGACTGAATACAGAATGAGTGTAAATAAAGCCCTGCTAAACACATTGTCAACTTAGTAAACATCATTTAGTGTCTCCCATACTTGGCTGCCATCAAGGAGCAGTGGATAGGGACATGGTATTCTTAATGAAGTGCAGATTTTTCATTTTTTCATATAAAGAAGTTGCAGTTAACAATATATGAAATTAACTTCAAACTGCCTCCAGGATTTCCGAGCCTTTCTTGACTCTATCTAATACTTCCTTCTGTTCAGTTATTAAAATCTTCAATTATACATTAACCCTGTCAGATAAAAAGGAATTTGTTTTCATACTTTTGGCATATACTTCATCATGATTTTTTTATTTCAAATGAAATTTCTACTTCCCTTTTCAGAATAACTCTATTTCTTGATTAGTAGCTTATGAACAGAACTTTAATTAATTCTTCCTCTTTAAGTTCTTCCTGGGCAGATTTGCCATTGAAATAAGTGTTGGAAGGGACCTTAGTTAGAGCGGTCTAGGTACCTACAATAACAGATAGTTTTTTGAAATACTAAATTGGTCATCAAATGAAAAATATTTCATATATATGCATAAAAATCAAGCAGCTATGAATACATAATTCTTTTTCTTATATGATGCATATAAATGAGAGCCACAATTGTTTGAGCAGAGTTGAGTTCACATTGCAGATTAACTGAAAAAAAGGATGGTTTCCTCTGTAGCTTTTCTCCTTCCTTTTGAATCTCTCCCTCAGTAATCTTCAGCAGGGGGAAAGATCTTGGAAAGTTTGGTCTTTCACAACCATACCATTTTACCACCCCTGCCACCCATCTGGGATTCAGAAAAGGGAAGGAAAATGAAAGGGCAAGGAAAAGAAGAGTCAGAGATATTGAGTTAGAAGGCTGCTGTGCATACCTGCTAAAAATGGGCATCAGAATTTATGAATGAAGCGTTGTTAGATGTATTCAGTATAGAAACATATTGCTGAGAGCCATAGCCAAGTAGGAATGATGCATGGCAATTTCCTTGTCAGCCTACCCAATGTTGCTTAGAGGGAGGACTCTCCATTGTGGAAATGGGCTTGCCTTGGACCCAGGTCATTTGCAGTGACATTG
>NW_026000142.1:16328795-16351033 GCF_001458135.2 Marmota marmota marmota | reverse complement strand
CCTGGAGCCCTTAGTTTGGGCAATGATTTAGCAGATAAAACTACACATGACATACATATTTTCTCCACACTAGAAGAAGCTACAAATTTTCATAAAAGGTTCCATGTTAATGCTAATACTTTACAAAAGTGTTTTAAAATAACTAAAGAACAAGCCAGACATATAATAAAACAATGTCAAAATTGTGTGACCTTTTTACCACAAGTTAATCTTGGAGTCAATCCTAGAGGACTAATACCTAACCATATTTGGCAGATGGACGTCACACACTTACCAGAATTTGGAAAATTAAAATATTTGCATGTTACAGTTGATACTTCTTCCGGATTTTTGATGGGCTCCCTTCATGCCGGAGAAAAAACTAAAGATGTTATAGCTCATTGCTTACAAAATTTTGCCACTGTGGGTGTTCCAAAACAGTTAAAAATAGATAATGGTCCTGGCTATACCTCTAGCTCTTTTAAACAATTTTGCTCATCATTTGGTATTACTCATATAACAGGAATCCCATACAATCCACAGGGACAAGGCATAGTTGAAAGAGCTCATCAAACTATTAAAACGTGCTTATTGAAGCAAAAAGAGGGAATTGGAAAGGGGTATATATCCCCCAAAGATAAACTTAAAATAACGCTTTTTACTCTAAACTTTTTAAATTTGGATTCATCAGGGCTTAGTGCTGTGGAAAGGCATATGTATCCAAAAAATGTACATAAGCCTAAGGTACTTTGGAAAGATATTCTAACAGGACAATAGAAAGGTCCTGACCCAGTGATTGTCTGGAGTCGGGGTTCTGTTTGTGTGTTTCCACAGGGAGAACAGCAGCCGATTTGGATTCCAGAGAGACTAACCAAAGCAATTTCCACAGACCAAAAAGAAGATGATTTGACTCAAATCCATAATAGCTGATATCCAGAGCTCCAGTTAGGCTATTCTTACATCTGTGACAGTGATTAACCAGGATGCTTTTTTCAATATCTATTTTATTATTGCATTTTACACATCATAAAGTTCTATTTTATTTTTTGAGCTCATACAAACCTAGGTTAATGTTTTTCTGATCAGTTTTATTTTTTGACTGTGGAGTTTTTTTTTAAACATTGCAATGGAGATTTCACCTGTGTAATCTAAAAGGCCTTTACTATTGTCTTATGTGTTGTATGTTATGTCTGCACACTTCTGTTTTGTGTTGTATGTCTGTATGTGCGTATGTCCATATTTCATATATGAGGAGCGCTCATGAAAAAATGGATCCGAATTTTTTTTTTATTCACGTGATTTAAATGGTTTAATTTAAATTAGGTAAACAGCTGTTAAGGATTGTTTTTAAAGGAAGTTAACAGATCTGTTTGTTTACTTTTACCTTTCTTTTTCATTATGTTTAATAATTCTGTTCAGGATAATGTAAATTGTTCAGAAAATTGTTTTCTTAGTACCTGTTGAAATGTTACATAATTTCTTTTTAGCATCATTGCCAGAATTCCTATCTTCATCCCAGTGCTGGTGAAGACAAAGATAAAACCAAACTACAGCTTCTATGATAGCTATCACCGTAAACTATATAAACTGATGCATCAATGAATAATAACTCAACCTGTAATGCTCAATCAAGGAGTCAATTTACTTTGGGAGGAAATGGACATATTGATAGATTCCTCTGCTTTGAACTGCTTGCAGAACTTGCCTGGACTATGTATCACTTGTATGCATTGTGAACTATCTGTTGGTGCAGCGAATTGTGGTAGTGCTGGCATATCTTTGCTGATGGTGTCTCCAGTGACGCAATTTTTCCCAAGGAGCCGTCAATTGGCTTGGTGTCGTGGCATTTCTGTATCCTCCTCCCTTCTGCTAGTGATGGTCTAAAATTTGGGGGCCAACAGAGGTGAGGCAAAGAACCTCACCCCCCCACTGGCTCCAAGGCCAAATTTGGGGGCCAACAGAGGTGAGGCAAAGAACCTCACCCCCCCCACTGGTGCATAGGCCTATCCACAAGTGTAGCTGTATGCTGGACCGGTAGTCAGTGACGGGTATGATCCAATTGCAGTGGTACCAACCTAAGACAGCAGGCTGACGCCTAGAGGTCAGCTCATCCGATGACGGGTAAGGACCATATGTTGAATTGCACAACCTAACAGGCACGGTCCCTAAGCCACATTGCTTGTTGTTTAATTAATCAGAAGGGGGGAGATGCTGAGAGCCATAGCCAAGTAGGAATGATGCATGGCAATTTCCTTGTCAGCCTACCCAATATTGCTTAGAGGGAGGACTCTCCATTGTGGAAATGGGCTTGCCTTGGACCCAGGTCATTTGCAGTGACATTGCTTGAATGTTTGAGAAAGGTGACCCTGCTCAAGGACCAAGGCGGATCTGGGTTTAGGGCGGTTCCAGGTTTAGGGTGTGGATCCTGCTGGGAATAGGGCGTATCCTCCTGCCTCAGGCGCCTGCTCCTTGAGTTCCCATTGAGTTCTCGTGGGATTCAGAGAGTATTTGGGATGCAGAGCCCGGTGGAGGTGAATTTTCCCAGAAGGTGCGTATACAGTGCCCGTGAGAGTTCGAGAATAAAGAGTTGCTGTTTGAATCTACAAGGCTTTTGTGGTGGCTCGGTTATTTTGTGCCCAGCTAGACTGCGGCAACATATGTGTTAATATGAAAGAAAGCCACAGTGTCTATGTATTAGTTATTTCTATTCCTAGGGCAAGAAAAAATTACTTTTATTGAACTGGCTGATTACAGTACAATAAGATCAATCTATCATCAACATTTTCAAATATATTCAGAATGAAAACATAGAATTAAAAAAAACTTTTAGTCCTCAATGGACCTTTTTATCTATCTATTTATTTATTTATTTATTTATATGTGGTGCTGAGAATTGAACCCAGTGCCTCACACATGCTAGGCAAATGCTTTTCCACTGAGCCACACCCCCAGCTTGAAAATATAGAATTTTTAATTACTCAAAAGCTTAAACCCAGTCATAACTATATAATACAAAAATGATAAATATATGAGGAAACACTTCAAAACATGCTATTCATTATAAAAACATACAACTTATCTGTTAATTAAAAAGTAATTAATTAATGTAATTAATTAAAATAATTAATAAAAGTAATTAAAAGAGAGAGAGAGAGAGAGAATTTTTATTTATTATTTTTTTAGTTTTCGGCAGATACAATGTCTTTGTATGTGGTGCTGAGGATCGAACCCGGGACGCATGCATACCAGGCAAGCGCGCTACCGCTTGAGCCACATCCCCAGCCCCTGTAATGCCCTTTTTTAATAAAAACTTTATTCACGTTAGTGAACTGTACTTACATAAAATTGTTATCAACAAGAATGGAATGAAATGTTCTTTGAATTGAAAAAAACAAGACTAATACATGAGTACAACAGCAAACCTTTCATTAATGTTAGACATGAGCTTTTACATTCTAAAACACACACACATACACACACACACAAATCCTCATTTTGCAACCTACAGTCAAGCTAAATGATAAATTTGTTTGGATACTTTTTTATTGTTTTTTTAAAATTTTTTGTAGTTATAGATGGATAGAATGCCTTTACTTTATTTGTTTATTTTTATGTGGTGCTAAGGATCCAACCCAGTGCCTCACACACGCTAGGCAAGTGCTCTGCCACTTTTATATTGTTGATGTTAGCTGAGTAATATCATTTTTATTTCCTTTACAAATCTCGAACATCTATGAATTTAACTGAAACTTAAATATTTTTAATTCCATTTCTTCATGACCATGAGTATTGTTCACTTCCAACATACATTAGAATTTGAGTATTCCTTATTTTTAGCTCACAAAATTAATGAAAAATTGCTTTTAGAAATAATCATATTTTCTCACCATTATATCAAGTCTATGCTCAAAACCTGTTCCAAACCCATTCACTTCTCTCCATTTATCTTGCCTCTACTCATACTGAAACCATCATATATTTGATGAGACAAAGCAACTACCTTCTAACAGTATGCCTTGCTTTACCCACGCCTCCATTTTTTATTCTCTTCCTTTCTTTATTTCTTCCTTCATTTAATTGATTCATTCAACCAGTTTATACTGTCTGCTTACTATTGAACAGCTTACTGAAACACTGAGTTGTTCATTAAAATGATAAGTTTTCTATCTACACATTTTACATATGTAGAAACTCAGGACACACTGTTGAAAACCCAACCAACAAATGACAAACATTCTGTCCTTGCATAGCTCATATTGGAGTAAAGGAGAAAAGAGACTCAGTAAGAAAGATGTCATCACATGCCATGTAAGAGGGTGAGAAGGCTGTGAAGAAAAGCTTTATAGCAGACCAACAAGCGAGTACCACTTTACACTAGGGGGGGGGGGTCACAGGAGGCCTTGCTGAATAGATGGCATTCTAAGACTCAAAAAGGACCAGTGGGTAACTGGAAGACATCTGAGAGAAGAGCAGTCCAGGCACTGGTGCAGAGCTCTCAGACAAGGTCATGCCTGGTGTGTGAAGAACAGCAACGAAGCCAGAATGGCAGAAGCAGAGAGAGGGCAGTGAGATTCCAGGACATGAGGTTGAAAAAGAGAAGACTGCATTCACATAACTGTGTGAACTTCCAACAGCTACCAGGGTACATTCAATTTTATCAAATAATGCATGTATCCAATTTAAAACTTCAAGTATTTTTATAAAACAAATGTTGAAAATAGCTGTTCCTTGTTTCATCTCATTCCTCCTCTCTAGTCCAGTTTCCCAGAGGCCACCATTCTCAAATCTTTTAGCTCTCATTTCTGTAATTTAATTCCATAATTTTAGAGAATATAATTTTACTTTGATTCCTTGAGATACGAATCTTAGATATTATCTTTTTAATATGCATTTACCTTCTAACTTAAATAATGTCTTTCTTTCCTCTTCAAACTACCAGTAGATATATCATATTTTAGAAACATTCAACATTATGATTATTATTCATGATCACTGAGAAAAGTAGTATATGCTTTCCTAATCAACGTTTTCTTTTCCTTGTAATTAATCAATGCTTTTTTATTGGTTTGATTTTGTCATTACCAATTGCTAATATCCTCAAATCTGTAAAGCATCTGTAAATTCTGAAATGCACCCAGATCTCAGTATTGTCTGATACAGTCAATGTCACAATCCCCACCCTCAAATGCTCCTATTCCTGTCTGGACTGGTGGCAATGCAGCCTGCTGCCTCCCTACGATAACAGTTTCCCTTCATTCTGACTGAAGTTTCAGTGGTTGCAGCTCTGGCTTCCTGAATCCCATGAATCCCCTTTATTGGTTTATTTCTCTATTTTAGGTGGATCCTGGAGCACATCCTCCAACATCTTCTGAGAAAAAAAATGCACAATCAAATATTTTGCATTCTCTTGTTCTATCTTCACAATTCTAGCTTGAAAATAATTTTGTCCTCAAAATTTTCAAGATATGCATTGCTCCATCATCCCTTAAATTTGAGTATTGATGTTAAGGAATTGAATGCTTTCCTTATTTTCAGCCCTTTGTACATTGAGCTTGTTTCCTTTTTCTCTTTAAATGTTCAGAATCATCTCTCTGATGCTACTATACTGAATTTTCATAATGATATACTTTTGGATTGAATCTTTTATCACTGACTATATTGGGTCTGTTTGTGCTTTCCAATTTAGAGGCTCATGTTCTCCAGTAATGGGATATTTTCTTGGCATTTCTTTTTAAAAATTATTTAAGGTTTATTTTATTTTATTTTAAATATTTTTAAAGTTTTAGATGGACAAACTATCTTTACTTTATCTATTTTTATGTGGTGCTGAGGATTGAACCCAGTACTTCACACATGCCAGGCAAGTGCTCTACCACTGAAGGACATAATTATAATTGTTTTTAATTGACACATAATTAAAGATATTTATGAGGTATACTGTGATGTCTCCTTACCTGTGTACATTGTGTAATGATCAAATCAGGATAATTAGCATGTCCATCACCTCATACATCCATCATTTCTTTCTATAAGAACATTCAAACCCTCTCTCTGTCAACTTTAGAATATAAAATACATTATTATAGATTAGAGTCACATTTCTGTGCAATAGAACCTATCCCGCCTAAGGTAGTATGTACAGGTTACCAGCCTCTCCCTGTCTCCCCTCCCCCAACTCTACCTGATATTTCTTTGGTAATTTTCTTATCTTTGTTTATTTTTTCCCTTTTTCTGTAACTGTGTTAGATGGATATTGAAGTTTCATGATTGATCATCAACTTTCAATTATCTTCTCACTCTTATTGTCTACATTTTGGATTTCATTTTTACTTTCAGGAATATTTTCTACTTAATAAATGTTTTCAGTTTATTTCAACAATCATTATTTAAAAATAGAACTTTCTGTGGGCTGGGGCTTGGGCTCAGCTATAGCGCACTAGCCTGGCATGTGTGAGGCACTGGGTTCAATTCTCAGCAAAATATATGAATAAATAAAATAAAGGTCTATAACAACTAAAAATATATTTTAAAAAATAGAACTTTCTAAGTGCTCTTTCTTGTTATTTTTTATGCTGTTTTAAAAGTATATTGTGCTTATGATGGTAAATTCTTCACTTTTCTCCCTAAGTATATTACTTAGAGCTTTTATGAAATTTCAGTCCACTTCCTGAATTGTCTCAATTTTTTTCTGAGCTCCTTTTTAAATTGGTGCTATTTATTTGGTTGCTTTGGTAACTTTCATCCTGGAAACTTGGGTGAAATATCTTGTCATTCTTGACTGACTTTTCTTATTTAGTAGTATTGCAGCAAAATATAGAATGAATGTATTTGGTTTGGGGTGAAACTGAGTGGGATTTGTCAAATGATGGGCTTCATTACAGCATGATTGCAACATAAGGTACATTTTTCATGGTGAAGTTCCAAATATCCACATCTGTTGTGCATATGCTTCCGGCATTCTGTGACCAAGATGCAAGAATGGAACCGAAGTCCTAGAATCTGACACTTGACTTTCAGTTAATTCCCCTCCTACAGCCCCTACCCTCTGCTACCCATGAATCCCAAGACATGATATGAAGTATCACAATAATAGAGACTAAACATGTTTGTTGAATATCCTGCCAATCTTAAGTGAGTTTCTATAAAATAAATCTTCAGGCACCAATGAATATTCCAATGAGAATCCACAATATGGATTTTTTCCATGCTCCAAACTAATTTGTTTTATATGTGCATTTTCTCAATCCTCATCCAAGAGTATCTCACATTTGTTTGAAAAACATGAGTAGCAACATTACTAGTGCCATACGTGATGCTCTTCTTTCCAGAAATGTGCTTACCAGGAACATTTTTAGGTTCTAAATGGTTATTCAATTACCTATTTTAAAACCTCAATTTATTCAAGTTTCTTATTTTTAGGAGGTGCAGAAATAAACAAATAAATAACATTTCAGAGGACAGGAGCTACAAGACTGCGAGTACTAATATCTGAAGCCATGCCAGGAAAGCTGAGCAAAAAGTGAATCTGAGACAGACACTCAATGCTGGATACAAGAGCATTCTGAAAAGGAAGAGAAAAATAAATAAATAAATAAAAATTAACAAGTACAGATGATTTACATGTGGTTTCTATTCTTATCCAGTGGGTCTGACCACACATAAGATAAGATCTGCTATTTACAAGGCACACATTCAGCTACCACAGTGGTGGTGGAACTAGACAGGAATGTAGCTGGCAATAGGTGGCTGAACAAGGTTGTGACTATGTGATCAGATCATAGCTACCTAACCATCACGACTTCACCCTCCCCCAAAATCTTGAAGAGAAGACACTGGAAATTATTTTATAGGCAAATGGTGAGCCATTTTAAACATAAAACATGAAATCCTCTGTACTAACTTGGGAACAGTTGTCACACTTGACATGTCTACGATCAAAAGCTTTGGTTCTCCCTCCCTATCTTTGGTACCAGGAATTGAACCCAGGGTCACTTAACCACTGAACCACATCCCCAGCCCTTTTAATTTTTTATTTTGAGGCAGTCTCAATAAATTGCTTTAGGGCCTCACTAAATTGCTTTAGGGCCTTGATAAAGTGCTGAGGCTGGGTTTGAACTCATGATCCTCCTGCCTCAACCTCATAAACCACTGAGATTACAGGCATTCATTACTGTATCCGGCTTTGGATCACTTCTCTCTTCAACTATTTAACTTCTTCCTTTTCTAACACAAAGACTGAATATCAAAATCGGATTAAAACTTTGCAATGGGACAGATATATTTGGGAATAATCAGTTTGAACCAAGAGAGTGGAGTTATCAAATGGTGAGTTAGTTTTATTTTCATTTGAAAAATAATACCTTAAAAAAATTATCTGAAGTATTGAGAATATCATTTGAAAAGAAAATACGCATTTGAGAAGAAAATATGCCTTGATTTTTTGATTAGTGTTTTATTTTAATTAGTGTTTATTAATTTTATACATGAAATTTATCTGTTTTATTTGTAAAATTTATAAATTTAAAATATAATATACATACATGTGAGATAAATTAGATTGCTAAAATATGCTAAATATATAAATAGTTTTGAGAAACTTTGAACTGGGGCTTTTCCTCAGATTTTATTAAATAAACTACAAAATTTTTTTTCTAATCATTTAAAGCATTATTCTAATCCTATAATTAAATTAAACCATATGAAAATTTGGAAAGATGCTGAGATAACTCTTTAATGTATGGTTCCTGGCCCATCAAGGAATAATTAACAAGTATCCAGTATATAGGAATGTACGAATACAGCAGTGTGAAGCCTATGATTTTACATATAAAAATATATGCTAAATATTTGCTCTTAATGTTCATCCAGATATAAGGTAAAATAAATGACTTAGCATTATTTTTCACAATTAATTCATTTTGAACATATTCAAGTTGTTCATTATGGTGTATAATTCCTCATTAATGCTAACAAGGATTTTTAAAAATATGCCAATCAATTTTAAATCCTTTTTTAGAATTGTCATTACACATTTAATAATGGTAACATAATTTAAGCATAGTTTTTTATTAATATGATATTTGTAAGTAAAAATCATTTATCTTATTATGTAACTTACTCTTCCTTTACTATGTATTTCAGTTATATTACTAATTATCAATGAAACTGAACCCTGTGAATATTGTTTATTGGAATAATAAGATATTTAGATGCTTAGATAAAACATTCACACAAAAAGAGACATAAGTTTTCCATTCCATTATCTGCACTAAAGAATTAAAACCAAGAAACATTTTCTTTGGGGGGGGTAAATCTCTCTGTAAAATTTTTCTGTTATAACAAATTGTCATCTTAAAAATGCAGTAACATAATCCATACAAACACTGAAAACAATGAAAGCTTATCTTCCAAAAGCATGGATCATAAACTTCATTTTTAAAAACTAGTATGAGTGAAACTTGAGAATTCACTCTTCACTGATATCCAAGAGACAAAATTCAAGCAAACCATTCTCCAAATGGCACAGAGCCAATGAATGTCTTTAACATTCTGTGACTCACACGTGGTCAGAGCCTATAACCCTTCCTTTTCCCCATCCAAGCCCTTTCCCTGAAGCTGAGGGGAACCACCATCTGGATCACCTTCAAATAAACCTCATTTTTTAAAAACTCAATAATGAATCAGTAGGCATCTAACAAATAGCAACAATCCTTAACTTAATTATGATTCTTTACAAACTGTGGAGCTTAATTTGAACTACAGAAGCCTACTGAAATACTGAGCCACATCTGCTACAGTTGAAGAAATGGATAATATTTCATAAAATTTCTCTTGTTAAGCTTCTAGTTCATAAGAAGACAACCATACACTTTTATATAAAAACCCACTATTGAACATAACAATATAATAACCAGGTTGGATGTCAGAAAGCAATTAATACTCACCTACATGCTCCCCTAAATATGTTATTTATATTTTGAATCCAAAGGTTTACAAGGCAGGAAACATTCCCAACATACTTTTGCATCCCTAATATAGTCTTTAGTCAACCATAGACCTTGTCCTTTTGGAATAATTGTTTCCTTTAAATGGAGCCCTTTTTAAATTGTTATCTCCAGGCTAAGTTCTAAGATCAGAGATTCATGAATAGAATTGAGTTCTCCTGTTTCTTAGAAAAAAGTACCACTGAAACATTACAGGGAGGATTAGAGTATTACCATCTGTGCAGGCAGCCACACTTCTGAGAAGCAAAGTCTCATGCGGTTGGTCAAAGTTCTTTAAAAGCCTTTTGTATAGTGGAAGCAATTGAAATGGAAAGAAGCCTCCTCAAACTGACTATAATCAGCGTCTTTTGTAAATTATGCCAAAAATTCTAGGAAAGGGGAAAATCAAGGTTACAGAGCAAACAGTGAAAGAGAGAAGTAGTGGGTTACATGATTAGGTGTTCTATAGCAGAAATGCTTCTGGGTTTCTTGTAGCACAACCATATAGTTGAGGCAGTATATGTTCAAAGCAAATCTAAATGTAAATTCATTTCACAGATCCTTTTATTTCCTTTTTTTTTCTTTTGGTACTAGAGTACTGGGAATTGAACCCAGGGGTGCTTTACTACTGAGCCACACCCTAGACCCTTTTAATATTTTCTTTTTAATTTAGAGACAGGGCCATGTTGCTTAGGACCTTGCTAAGTTGCTGAGGCTGGCCTGAACTTGCCATCCTCCTGCCAATCTCCTTTTTATTTTTAAAACCCAGCTGGGCACCATTTTATAGGTGCACTTGTATAAAAATGAGAAACAGGAGTCACTGCATGCATTGACTGCAGATTAACTTTAAGGAAAATCTCCTGTTTGAGTCACGTTACATATGTCAATTTCTACTTCTTACAGAATTTTCAGATCTTTCTGAACAATTCTTATGCCCCAACACCATTTCTGCATGAATCTGTTGTAGGCTGAGGTCAGGAAGTGGGGAGAAGCACCCTTCTCCATAAGCATCATAGCCAGCAGTGGTCCCTGGTGTGCCTCCTCATTAAGGCTTGGGAGTGCAATAAGGGATGCTGCAGTAAGAAATGGCTTTTGCAGGAGTTGTTCTCTTGATAAGACCTGGGTAAAATACTGCTTCTAAGTAATATCATTTTTATTGGTTGTTTTCTATGGAACATGGAACTCTTAGGCACTTTGTTTCACCCAAGGACCATTATCAGTAATTCAAAGGCAAGAGAAAAAGGTCTTCCTTGATATCTGGTTACACAATTAAATTATCCATAGTTCCTTTGATTAAATCAACATGAAAAGCACATCCTAAGGCTCCATTTGGTGAAAGAGCATGAAGTATTTTAAAGGCAGACATAAATCTACATAATTATAGTTCACTTAAAAGATCTTTAACCAAATAACCTGCATAGAGAGCAAAAATGAAAATTACTTTTGATTCTATCAAAGTCAAGCTAAGAATCCAGCCATAATTCTTAGATCTCTATAAAAACTGAAATATTGCAGATTATTCAATGTCATTATTTTTTTTAAGGTAATTGACAAAACAGTGCTGGCATTTGTTAAAACAATACTGTGCCAAGGCTTTTTTTTTTTTCTTACCCAGCATCAATTTCTCATTATTTTTAGAAACCAAATATAAATTCTAGAAATTAGGGAAGTTATTAAAATTCTAGAAATTCTAGAAGCTATCCTTTCAAATGCTACTGGACAAAAGCAACTATGTATCTTCTGACTATAAGATCTATTAAAATTTTATTATTGAGGAATTAAATTACATTTCCTGCTTCAGGAGAATGTTGCCAAATGCTGAGTTTACTTACTGTGTTAAAATAAAAAATCAAAATTTAGAACTCAAAATTTTAACTACCATCATCTAAGAATCTGAAACAGTTCATGAAGAAAGACAGCACATGGCAAATAGTCCCTAAATATCATAGAAAGAACGAAGGAACGAGTGAAAGAAGCAGAAGAAATTAAATTCAAGGATTTGCTGAAAGTGATATGATATACATGATTGTTACAGTCTTTAAATCCCAGAAAAATGTGGTGTCCAGATTTTAAGAAGAAATCTTGAAGAAAAAAGGAAAAAAATCTCAAATCACAGAGTAAGACCTCCTTTAATAATAAATTACTTTCCCTGTATTATTCCATTAAATGAGGATGTCTTAAAGCCTTCCCTTATAAATCTCCAAATAATATCCTGTTCTGGTTGTACATGTGCTTATTAGCAAGAGGGCATGCTGATCTCCAGTTCTTTCAGAAGAGAAAAGAGACATGGAGAGAAAAGGGTGGTTGTGTCATTTTCTGGGTGTCCCACTTGAGAGGCGGCTGACAGTTGACAACACTCCTGCAGGAAGAGACTATGGTGTGCTTCGCTGGTGATGAAGATGGAGAAGGATGGAACATAGCTGGGACCAGGGCTCCCACATCAGGGATCTATGTACTGTGACCCTCATGGGCTGGTCCAAAGAAAGTAAGCACATCCCTAAGAGATTCAGCCTTGGGACCCCACCTACAGGGGGCGACATCCCCCAAAATAAACAAAAAACAACAAGAAGAGGATTACTAAAGTAATCCTAGATTCAAGCAGGAGGAGGGTGACCTGGCCAGGATGAGGTTTCTCTCTACACCACCAATTCCTCAGGTTGGAGCTGGGGGATAGGTATAAGACAGTATGAATTGAGCTTGATATTAATTTTTTAAACAGAATCAGACTTTTAAAAACCTAAATTGAACACAAAATTATGGAATCTGCCCAGGATGCCACTGCATGATAGGAAGGTGGAATTCAGTCTAGCCTGGTTGGACACGATGATTGCAAAAAAATAAAATTGCTTCATATTCACATTCGATTGAGTAGATGCTCCTCAATTGTTATAATTTTGCTAAAAAATGGAGAGAATGCTCAGTTTTTCTTTAACTTATTTGCAAAGACCTATAATTTTGAATAATTCAAAACAGAAATCAAGTGCTTTAAACAATGATAGACGTCTGTGAACTTAATCTTTACCATTTTAAAATTAATCAAATTTGACTGATGCATAAAAACACAAAGATTGCACATAGTAATGAAGAGCCAGGTGATATTTTGATACAGGTATACATTGTGTAATGTTTTAATCACCTTAAACATATTTTCTTCTCAAAAATGTATCATTTGGTGAAAACACTGAAAATTCTTTCTTCTAACATTCTGATATACACAGCACACTGTTGTCATCTATAGTCACCCTACAACATGACAGCACCCAGAAATTTTTATTGCTATCTGGCTGTAACTAAGTATCTACTGATCGACCTTTTCCTATCCCTTCCTTCCTCCAACACTCGGCAGTCTCTGGTAACTACCACTCTACTCTCAACTTCCATAAGATCATTTTATTTTTCAAGATGACACATATGAATAAGATTATGTAATACTTGTCTTTCTGTACCTGGCTTATTTCACCTAACATAATGACCTCGACTTCTATCCATGTTGTTGCAAATTATGGGATTTTATTTCTATGCTGACTAGTATTCCCACTGTGCATGTGTACCACATTTCTTTACTCATTCATTAGCTGATAGACACATAGGTTATTTACATTTCCTGGTACTATGAACAGTGCTACAATGAAACTGGGAGTGCAGATGTCTCTCTGACATGTTGATTTCATTTCCTTTGGATAAATGTTCAGTAAATGGGATTGTTATACTTAATGGTAGTTCTATTTTTCATTTTTGAGGAACCTCCATATAGTTTTCCATAATGGCTGTACTACTTACCATTTTTTTCCACTGTTCAAATAATGAACATGAAAACAGATTTTTAAGTAAATAAGTGATACTGCAATTGGTAAGTGCTCACTAGAGAATTCTTAGCCAATTCGTGGCTACCAGAAAAAAAGGATATGCATTTTTTTCTAATTTGATAAGTTCATCTTAAAAATCACCATACAACATGATATATGGTACTTAATTACAAAGAAACAGCTGCTCAACCTTAATTAAGTGATGCTATTATAACTTGCACTGCACTCCTACCAAGTACAACACCAGTATCCCATGAGGGCAAAGGACTGGAAGGTCTTGTTTGCCTCTGTATTCCCAGTTGTTAGCCCAGTGCAAGACACATAAGTGCTCTATAAGGTACACATGCATAGAGCATTCCAAGAGGAATTTGTGTGAGATAGCTGTCACCTCTGACCTTTCTGTCACATTAAAAATGAAAACCAGTCAATTTACCAACATAAAACTGCATGGCTATGAAATACAGAAAGTGGTATTGTAAGGTATTTGCCTCATTGTGGGCATGCACATCACTGATAAATGAACTAAATAAATTAAACTTTCTTCATGACACTGAGTTATAAAAGGTTAAAGGAAATTAAGGATAACAAATTACTGGGTCAAAGGAACCTTTCATGCCATGATATATGCATTTTCCTAAGAATGACTCCTAGAAAGATCATTTCAATAAACAGCATTTGAAATGCCAAGTATTTGATATATTCTAAGAATACTCACCTGAAGGAAAATATCAAGAGATTAATTGTAATTAAATTCCTATTTGACTTGTGCAGTATTTCCTTCATAAAATTTTGGAATATACTAGTCAAGACATTTTTGGTAACCATATAATTCTATAATATTTGCTGAACTGGTTTTTTAAAGTGAAGATAACATATATTCCATATACTGAAACAAATATACAGGAAAGATTTTAAGGTCATATTGTTCTGTTTTCTCAACTACTACCAATTTTAACAAAATACATCTTTTCTGCCTTGATATTTACCTAAATGTAACTTTTATTACATTGCTTCTAAGTTTACATAAAATTGCCTCTTTCCTATTTTTTTCCCTCAATTTGCGTAGGTAGTGGATATGAAGGTGATATTACTGGCACAGTTTTCCCTGAATTATGGAGATTTTGTAAAGCATTTCTCTTTGTTAGTAGTTTTAATTCTCAAGGGACAGACACTCAGAACCTAAAGGCCTCCATGCTCACAGACACAGAGAATGGGAAACATACATAGACCTTTCCTTGGCTCTCAGACCCTTCAATCCAAGCTCTTCCACTGAACACCTATATCACATTGGGCAAGCTCTCTGACCTCCCTATGTCTCATACCCATTGCAAAACACACATAGCACATTTTAAAAGTATATTGTTGCAGTTGGATTATAAGATAAATGGAAAATACTGAGCAATGATTGGCACATGAGTCATGAACAAGAAAGAATGGTGGAATCAAACTTATTATTGGAGTTGGAATGCAGGAATTTCATTGCCAGTTTTTGGTATCCCAAACACTGACCATATTGCCTATAAAAATACTTAAAAACATCTTCTGCCTCCTGGCATGTCCTTTTAGTCCTCTGCCCTTCTTCTACCAAGGTAGAGATTTAAAGCCAGGCCAGGAGAGGCATCTAAATGGATTAGGGCAATGTGATTTATCTGATCTATGTCTCAGAATGAACCAGTATATCAAAGCTGTTTCTTGGTTTTCCCTACAGACACAGGGACTCTCAAGATCTCTTTTCTAGTCCAGCATCGTTCGTATCATGTGGTGAGCTTGTGTATAGCACTGAGGACTTCACAGAGAAATGTATAAGCAATTACCACACAGCGGGATCCAGGCAAATCAATAAAAGAAAGTACATCAAAACAAGGTGATTTCACAAAAGGGGGAACAGCCCTTTTGGGAAAGAGAAAGGAATCAGAGACAAGAAGTAGTTAGCATTCTGCTGTGAGGGGTGAGAAGCCTTGCCAGGGTTGTATTGATTTCTTCAGTTGCCAGGGCTCTGACCTTTGTGTATGCTTATGACTCTGTGTCTTTGGCATCTAGTTTCAGTGCACAATTTCTATTTACCTTCACCCCACTCATGTTTCTTACTTCCTTCCAGCTCCCAAACTTGACCTCTGCACTCTGAAAAATAAATATGAGTTCTTGACACCTGTCTCAGGTTTCAATGCCTGTTCATGTGTTCTGGTCTGACCCAGTGAATGATCATCTAACCTCTGCTGACTTCCACCAGGTGAGTACCTATTTACAGACTAGGGTTTTCTTCAGAAAATATATCTTGATCTGTCCCAAGAGCAACACAGTTTCTAATGTTTACCCACGGAGAACACTGAGGTCACACTATAGAACTAGTTCCTGAGACACAGATGGTATTTCCAGAATTTGCCTGTACTTGAGAAACTCTTTTGTTCCAAGCCCCAAACTTGATCTCCAAGAGTCCATAAAAGCACCTTTAACCCATGTCTTCCATGTGATACTGTCTGAGGATCTGCCAAGCTCCAGTGGAGAGCTGCTCCACAGTGCTGGCTGCCTTGCACAGAGCTGTAGAACACCAGTCAGATTTCCCCAAACTAAGACAAGGGTCTGCTTACAGCTCCTCACTCTCTCTATGCTCAGTTCTGATTCCCAAGAAGCTCCAGGATGGAAGATTTCTCAGGACCTCAGGAAGGAGGGAGTGACTGTGTGGGTGTGTGCTGGGGGAGGGGATCCCTTAATCATCATTCCATTCTAATGAAATCTAAACTTTTAGGATAACAAAAAACTTCTGATAACAAAAAATAAGGTGTGAACTTATATAGGCAGCAGAATTTATCTTCCATATTTCAGTGTTACATGTCAAATATTACAAATGTAATACAGCAAGAAAGATGTGAAATATATATTTGAGAGATCCATAAACAATATTTGAATAGATCTGCAAGCATTAGGAAGTAAAAATAGTGTGAGTTGTGATTGAAAATAAATATAGTCGCGGGCTGGGATTGTGGCTTAGTGGTGAAATGCTTGCCTAGTTTGTGTGAGACATTGGGTTTGATTCTCAGCTTTGCATATAAACAAATAAATAAAATAAAGGTCTATCAACAACTAAAATATATATATTAAAAATAAGGAAATAAATATGGTTTATGTGAATTGGGCCATGAACCTCAAGCCCAGTAGGAATTGCAAAGAGGAGGAGGAAATAAGATATACTGTCATCACTATTGTTTCAATCCAATGAAAGCCATTAGAGCTGACAGGTGTTTGAAGCTGAGAGATTTTTGCTATACTGGGAACTGAATATTAAAATAAGCTGAGGGGGGAAGCGAGGAGGAAAGTAGTGGTGGCATAGTTTCTTCTGGAAGAATTTCAATGGTATCAATAGTCTGAGGCTTTATGATAGTGAATAAAAGGAAGCATTAGATGAGGCCTGCTGAGCTCTTTCTGTGCGTAATCTTAGGCCAATCCTTCATGGGCTCCACCATTAGCTATTTTGTTCCATATCCTCCTTCATTTCTTACATATATGAGCTGCATTATTTATTTTCCCTTAAAGTTCAACCAGACTTTTCGACAAATTATAAGCAAGAACAGAAAAGACTTCTCTGTGTAATAAGACATACTTGGTGTTAAGGTAGCATCCATCTTATGTAGATTTGTAAAGAAAAGAATTCAGCAGCACTTCTTGGGCAGACTTCTCCGTTTTCTGTAATGAAACACATTCAAGAGGATTCTCTCACCTACCCAGGGAAGTGTAGTAATGTAAATGAACTTAGCACTCTTGATAGCAAGAAAGAAAACACTATTTTTATAAAAGAAAAAAATAGTAAAGTTTGACAGCACACTTCAGCTTCTCATGCTCTACAAAATACAATTTGAATATAACCAAGTTTATATGTGTTATATTTACATCATATCTACTCCCAAACAGCAGTTAAAAAGATTTCCAAGAAATTCCTTTTCACAGCAGAGAGAGCATCTGAAATGTGAACAATGATGTCATTTTTGGATTGGGTAAATATGTGTCCTGCTTCTTTTGAATTCTTTCATATGGACCACCATGCATAGAGTACGAGAAAACATCAGATTCTTCCATGGTTGAAAGACATCTCTGAAGGAAATCAGCAAGCAGTGTCAGATCCATGCACGCTGCACATATTCTTGGATGTGTCTTAGTGCTTCTGTGGTTCATTGTTTTATTGAGGATCGTACTTCTTTATATGGCATCTTTTCCTGCCATTATAGCATTTAAATATGCCATCAAAGTGCTATATCCTGTGTTTAGCAGGTTGTTATTTTTTTCTCCCTAGGAAAAAGTTCTTTTTACAATTTCTGTGAAATTTACCTTTACAGTATCAAAAGGTTTTAGGGAATATAATGGGTGCTAACAACTCTAGCTGAATGACTGAATGAATAATGAAGTCATGAATGGAGAAGCGTGACTTCTATGTCATGATGTTTCTCTGCATTTCTGGCCAACACCATCACTTTATGTTTCTTGGTCACTTACTCTTCTGTCCAGAGAACAGCAAGCAGACTGATTGTATGCTGCTTTGTTAAGATAGGCAGGGAGACCACACCTAGGAATCCTGGTGAACTGAGGGCATGAAGATGGACAGTGACAGAGAGGGCAGACTAAAACCCACCCAACAGAACCATGTGCCAAAGCTCTGAGGGAAGAGGAGTGAATAAAGGGATGGAGAAGAACAAGGACAAATGCCCACAGCCCTGAAAACACCACAGCAGCAGGAAGCCTAAACCAAAAGTGTCCATGTGGAAAGTAAGATTCTGGCCTTTGAAGAAATCATTACATTTTTTTTCTACAGAGAGTAGTTCTTAAAAATGTGTATGCAAAATGAACTTATGTCAAACCTATTTCAACCCTTACTCCTCCTACTACCATTTTGAGTCAAGCCCATTATCTTTGAAGGGTAGAGGGGTTAAAGGCAAAGGTTTTGGAATGAGAAAATGTGGGTTCAAATCCTGGCTCTGCTTCTGGAAGGAATCAGACTGTACAGAAGCCAAAAGATGAATATTAATAAGAAAGACAAGGGGCTGGGGTTGTGGCTCAATGGTACAGCGCGTGCCTTGCACATGTGAGGCACTGGGTTCTATCCTCAGCACCACATAAAAATAGAGGTACTGTGTCCATCTACAACTAAAAGAATATTTTAAAAAAACATGAAAGACAATAAGAGCTATCATAGCATTATAAAGGTTATATGAAAATACAAATAAGAAGCATCTGTTGCTATGAATGTCTCAAGAGATTTATTATTAGCAACGATATTAACTAAGTTGGTCTTTCTCTTTATTGAAGAAAAGTTGATTATTAAATAAATCCATAGCCAACCTAGAGATTAAAGCGAATTACTAATGGAGGAAAAAATAGATTGAAACCAACTTATGGAAAACATTTTACTCCGGAAAGCCTATTGCCCCAAGCTCTCAACAATCAGTGCAATCAGTGCACTCATGTAATATTTGCCTTCTATAATTGATTTCATTTCATTGAGCATAATGTACTTAAGCTTCAGCTATGTTTCAGCATATGATATGAATTCCTTCTTTTTAAGGGTTAAAAAATTCAATTATATGCATATACCACATTTTCATTCATTCATTGATGGATATTTACTTTGCTTCCAGCTCTGACAATGGTGAAAAATGCTTCAGTATCTAAAGTAGTCAAATTCTTAGAATGGTAGTTTCCAGGGCTAGGGGAGCGGGTAATGGGACATTGTTAGTCAATGAGTGTAGAGTTTCAGATGCAAGATGAAAATATTCTAGATATATCCTGAATAGCAATGTGTTTAATTGTATAATATTGTATTACACAATTAAAATTTTAAGAAGGTAGATTTCATATTATGTGTTTTTAACACAATATTTAAAAAACCTACTTTATACTTAAAATAATTATAGAATCATTGATGACAATGTGTTCTTTTAAAATGTATGCATGTCCTTTAATTAACTACTTGTCATTGAGCGCAGCATGACTTACACTGATCTGATAATCAGTGAGGACATCTGCACTGCAAAATCAAAATAAAGAAATGGAGATTTGTTTGGGGTAAAAGGTGGGCACATGACTAATGATTATGCCTAGAACATTTGGCCAAAACAAAGAACTAGATAAGGTGCAGAAAGTGAGGATATTGGCCTTCCAAATGCAACCTGAAGTGTTATTACCTGGGAAGGGTGGGAGAGGATACATCAGAGAGGGTGTTTTAGTAGGCTTTCTCACCATTATGACCAAAAGACCTGACAAGAACAGTTAGAGGAGGACAAGTTTATTCTGAGGCTCATGGTTTCAGAGGTCTCAAACCATAAACAGCTCACTTCATTGTTCTGGGCACAAGGAGAGGCAGAATATCATGGTGGAAGGATATGATGGAAAGCTGCTCAGAACATGGCATGAGGAAGCAAAGAGAAGTGGGAGCAGGGGTTGGGCGGGGAGAAAGCACCACACTTCAGGGATAAAAGAATACTCCAAAGGCATGCCCCCAATGACCCACCTCTTCAGCCACACCCTACCTGCCCATAGTGACCACCCAGCTAATCCCTATCTGTCAGGGATTAATGCATCTATTAGGTTAAGGCTCTCATAACCCAATCATTTCACCTCTAAGCTTTCTTGCATTATCTCACACATGAGTTTTGGGGGACACCTAATATCTAAACCCTAACAGGGGGTAAAGAGGCTAAGACAAACTCCCTTTTCTTTGAGTTTTGTTCGGGTATCTGAAGAACCCTCTTTTGAATTTCATAGAAAATTATTTTCTTCGACGGTTTGGTGTGTAATTGCCAATGCCTTCTACAGCTTTTCCTCATAGGGCAATCTGAGTCACCATAAAGACTCTCAAATGATCTTTTAAGACAAAAAGATCTTTATGAGATTAATAATACATAACAACCATTCATAAAACTGTCGCAATGGTTATATTAAGACATCATTATACCCTAGGCTTTTACAACATGTGATGTACAAAATATCTACTCTCTCTTGTAATTCACATTTTCTTTAAAACGATTGTCTTATGTGCATTGCAACAGCATATTTTTTTAAAAAAAAACATTGTTAGTTTTTGGAATAAGTGGTCTGCTGGAATTCTAGTTAGGCATCAATCCACTGTCAACATCCTAAGTGTCCACATTTTCTTAAATGAGTAGAGTTCAAGTATCTGTATTTGATAATCCCACATCCACATTACTTGATGTGAAGGCAGGGTGGAGGAAAGATACAGGAGAGACAGAACAAACTGATTTACTTTTCACATGAAAGTCACAACCAGGCTTTTATTAGGCCCCTGCCAACTTTATGGGCCCTAGAACCAAGGGTATATCCTCTGTTTTAGAAGAAAAATAAAAAACATACCTTTTCAAAAAACATTTAGACCTAAAGATAGCAAGATTTTTTTAAAGAGAGAGTAAGAGAGAGAGAGAGGGAGGGGCGAGAGAGAGAGAGAGAGAGAGAGAGAGAAAATTAATATTTATTTTTTAGTTTTGGTGGACAAGAAATCTTTGTATGTGATGCTGAGGATCGAACCCGGGCAGCACGCATGCCAGGAGAGCGCGCTACCACTTGAGCCACATCCTCAGCCCAGGTAGCAAGCTTTTTAAACAAAAGATAACAACAATTTACGTAAATAAAACCCTCCAAGAGCATATTTTACTTTGTCCTTCACACTCTAGGGGAGGGATTATCATTTTAAAAATTAGGGTAATACTCTCAAGTAAGAGTTAACTATCAGGAGCTCTAGTGGGTATTTCACTTTTGAGGTCTCTCTTCTTTCAGAATAATAAATCACAAAATATTTAGAAGTTATAACATATGACAAAAACAATTAAACATAAGATGCCCCCTCTAAATCTGATAAAAGTATAACAAAATTTAAGGCAATGGTGGAGAGAGATCTGAAATATATATCCTTAAGATAAAGAGTTTGTTTAATTCTATAAGAAACAGCAGAATGACAACTCAATGGGATAACAGACTAAACATTTGGACAAAAAGGCAATCTGCAAGAGACATGCAAACAAAAACTAATAAAAATGTTGTTTAACCATATTATTATTCAAACAAAAGTAAACTAAAACAATAGCAGGTTTTATATTCTTTTGGTCTATAAAGTATCTAGGGTTTGGCAAAGGAAATTCTCTATACACCTCTGACATATGCATTAACTGGTACCTGTTGTCCAGAGTGTGTTTTGACAATCTGTATCAATAGTCTTAGAGATAGACAGAGGCATTTGGTTGAACATTTTTTTTAATAATTTAGTTCCAAAAATGATTAGACAGTAAGAGTCAAGGACTTGAAGTTAGAGTCTCAGGTCCATCACCCACTTACCAGCCCTGTGATCATGATCAAGTTATTTAACATCTTCTCATTTAACCCCTTTTAAGTCTTTATATCCTAAGTCATATCCCTGAATGAGGATATTGAGCTGCTGCCTAATAACATCCTTACATTTAGTTGAAAAAAAAAA